>NC_084627.1:29591023-29955255 GCF_033978795.1 Nerophis ophidion
TTTTGCACTTCCTGGTTTTATTTTGGTTTCCATAGTAACCCATTAGTTGCCACCTGGTCTCCAAGTCACGCCCTGCCCTCAGTCTCACACCTGTTTCTAATCATCATAGCTGCCATTCTGTTTCTGTCCTCGTCCTGGGAACTTTGCATTTTACTACCTGCCTGCTTTTCGTACATGCCTACCTATGCTGCTCATTCTCCATGCCCACGATCACCTGCCGCGCACTTTGCTATTCTTGCCTCTTGTTTTTGTCACAGTAAGTGTTTTGTTTTAGTTGTTTATAGCCATGCCATTGTGCTGTTTTTGTTCATAGTTCATTCATGCCATCGTGCAAGTGTTTTTGTTTCCTGTTTGTATTTTGTAGCCAAATTTTATACCTCCTTGTAAGCGCCCTTAGTTTGCTTATTTTTGTATTTAGTGTATAAATAAATAACCATGTACCTTAACTCACGCCTGGTTCGTCCCGTATCCTCTCTGCATCGAAGAAGCAAAATTAATCCACGTCAAAGTCCTGACAGTTTTGCATTTTATCCATTATGCTTTGTTGTGGAAATTAGTGTAATTTTTGAATGTGTGAGGCATATACATTTTTTATAATTCAGTGGTCAGGTTGGTTTTTTTGTATCACATGTGTTAACTTTCTGTGTTGGCTTTTATTAGTTTGCACCATGGGTGGAAAAGTTTGTCTGAATTGGTACCTAAATATTCAACTTAGACTTCCTTTACTGTCATTAAAATTTTAACTTTACAGTACGGATGAAAACATTTTGTTCCATTAGCTCGTGGTAGTGCAGGATCAAAGAGTATATTGATTGGTTGAAAATATTGATTTTATGCTGCTGAAGGTATGGTACAACACTCATTGTCATTGACTATCAATATTAACATTTGTTACATAAGTTACATTTGCAGTGTTTCATCTCTAATGTTTGAAAAAATTGGAACGCTCAATGGATTGTGGACGCTGGCGGGCCGGACTCGGCCCACAGGCTGTAGTTTGGAGACCCCTGCTATAGAGGAACATTTATTGGATTCGGAGACTAAATTGCTATTTCCACGATAGACTTGAATGATGTTGAGTTCTGCTTTTGATGTAACTCAACTCGCTGATACTAAGTTGAATTTCTTTAGGCAGCAAACATGGTGAAGCTGACTCAACAGCACCTTTCTTGGTTGCATTGCCTTAGTTGCTTCAAAATATGAGTACTCAACAATCAATTCCACTCATAGGACCACATTTTTAAAAATCACGTAATCAATCAGGGGCGCTTAACCCTAAATTTTAAATGTTCATGTTTTTTGTGTTTTTAATATTTTTTGTTTGGATTAATGATGCTTTAATTGTTATTTTAGATCCATCTAACACATACATTTTTTTCTCAAAGGGTTAGTTTTTAAAGGCCTACTGAAATGAGATTTTCCTATTCAAACGGGGATAGCAGGTCCATTCTATCTGTCATACTTGATCATTTCGCGATATTGCCATATTTTTGCTGAAAGGATTTAGTAGAGAACATCCACGATAAAGTTTGCAACTTTTGGTCGCTAATAAAAAAGCCTTGCCTTTACCGGGTCACGGGTTGTAGGGCTCCTCACATCCGAACATTGTTTATAATCACAGCCTCCAGCAGCAAGAGCTATTCGGACCGAGAAAGCGACAGTTTCCCCTTTAATTTGAGCGAGGATGTAAGATTCGTGGATGAGGACATTTAGAGTGAAGGACTAGAAAAAAAAAAGTAAAAAAAAAAAAAAAAGGCGGTTGCAGTGGGAGCGATTCAGATGTTATTAGACACATTTACTAGGATAATTCAGGAAAATCCCTTATCTGCCTATTGTGTTGCCAGTGTTTCAGTGAGATCAAATCGTACATGAAAGTCGGAGGGGTGTGGCCACGGGTGTGTTGACCGCAGTGTCTCTGAGGGAAGTCACGCAGCTACAGCAGGACGGAAGCTCTGCTGATGTCTCCGGTAAGAGCCGACTTATTACCACAATTTTCTCTCCGAAAACTGCCGGTTGACATGTGGTCGAGATCCATGTTTGCTTGACCGCTCTGTTCCATAGTAAAGCTTCACTTTCGGGAATTTTAAACAAGGAAACACCAGCTGTGTTTGTGTGGCTAAAGGCTAAAAGCTTTCCACCTCCATCTTTGTACTTTGACTTCTCCATTATTAATTGAACACATTGCAAAAGATTCAGCAACACAGATGTCCAGAATACTGTGTAATTATGCGATTAAAGCAGACTACTTATAGCTTGGATCGGGCTGGAAAATAATGTCCGCTACAGCCCGAGACGTCAAACGCACGCGTTAACATACGCGTCATCATACCGCGACGTTTTCAACACGACACTTCGCGGGAAATTTAAAATTGCAATTTAGTAAACTAAAAAGGCCGTATTGGCATGTGTTGCAACGTTTATATTTCATCATTGATATATAAACTATCAGACTGCGTAGTCGGTAGTTGTGGGTTTCAGTAGGCCTTTAAGGTTGCAAACTTTTTAAATAAGTACAAAGCTTATAAGCAACAATGGCAGAGTCAACATAATTACAAATACACTGTTGTCTGATAAAAAAGAATGATTCATTTACACACAATTTACACCTAAGCATGTTCAATACCTTCAATCTTATAATTATCATAGGTCTAGTTCAAGTTGGTCGATGTACGAGGGCACTCCCTATCTTATTTAAATGATCGTCCTAAAACTGTATGGAAATAGTTTTCTATCAACGCAACTATTTGAGAGATTTTGAAAGCTGAACTCAGATAATCTCAGTCAAAGTCAAATGTTTAAATGTTATATATTTGTGTTGTCTATTGGGAAAAGCTAATTTGATAAAAGTCTGCATTGATGCAAAGCTCTCAATTTAATGGTCGATCTACATCCCTATCTTCACCTATGGCCATTAGCTTTGAGTTATGACCGAAAGGACACGATTACTAGTACAAGCAACGGAAATTATTTTTTTCTGTCGGGTGGCGGGGCTCTGTCCTAGCGATAGGGTGAGAAGCTCTGTGATTTGTGCGTAGCTCAGAGTAAAGCCGCTACTTCTCCACATCGAGAGGAACCACATGGGGTGGTTCGGGCATCTTGTTAGAATGCCCCCCGAATGCCTCCGTGGGGAGGTGTTTACGGCACGTCCGACCGATAAGAGACCACGGGGAAGACCCAGGACACGTTAGAGAGACTATGTCTCCTAGGTGGCCAGGGAACACCTCTGGTTCCTCTGGAAATACCTGGATGAAGTAGCTGGGGAGAGGGAAGTCTGGGCTTATCTGCTTAAGCTGCTGTCTCTGCGACCCAACTTCGGATAAGCAGTAAAAAGAATGGATTGATAGATGGGTATAAAATAAAATAAAACAGACCAAAATCATACAACTTTCATGCTGGTTTGAAAACCAAAAAGTAAAAATATGTTTTGAGACGTCATTTAAAAATCATTAAAGATGGAGCCGTCCGACTACCAAGAGGGATATCGTTCCAAAATTTTGGAGCCACAGCAGAAAATGCACGATCCCTTCTGGATTTTAATCGTGTCTTTGGGAGATTTAAAAACAATAACATTTTAAAAGGAATTCTAAAATTAACTGGTAACCAGTGAAGGGATGCTAAAATAGGGTAATGTGCTCATGTTTTTAGTACCAGTTAAAAGCAGCATTTTGGACTAGATGCTATCAAGCTAATGAGGCCTGGTTCATACCAGTATAGAGGGAGCTGCAGTAGTCCAAACGTGATGAAAGCATGGATTACTCGTTCAAAGTCGTTAAAAGATAAAACTGATTTAATTTTTGCTGGAAGTCTTGAATAATAAAAACTGGATTGAACAACAAACAGAGTTAATCTGCAGTTCCAATTTAAAACTATTGTCGAACCTAAAAACCAAGAGTTAAAATAAGGCATCAGGGGGTCCAAGTCACTAGGCTGAGCATTCTGTTTTACTTTTGAGTCAAAATTACTTCGGTGTTGTTCTCATTCAAATTTTAAAAGTTTACTGCTAACCATTTGTCAACATAATTAACAATGTTGATTATAAATAACTTCTTATTGTCGACAAGTCCATCCATCCATCCATTTCTACCGCTTATTCCCTTTGGGGTCGCGGGGGGTGCTGGTGCCTCTCTCAGCTACAATCGGGCGGAAGGCGGGGTACGCCCTGGACAAGTCGCCACCTAAACGCAGGGCCAACACAGATAGACAGACAACATTCACACTCACATTCACACACAAGGGCCAATTTTAGTGTTGCCAATCAACCTATCCCCAGGTGCATGTCTTTGGAAGTGGGAGGAAGCCGGAGTACCCGGAGGGAACTCACGCATTTACGGGGAGGACATGCAAACTCCACACAGAAAGATCCTGAGCCCGGGATTGAACCCTGACTACTCAGGACCTTCTTCGTATTGTGAGGCAGACACACTAACCCCTCTGCCACCGTGAAGCTAGTCGACAAGTCGCTGTAGAAAATGTAAATGTAATCCTTCAGGTGAATAATTGTAGCTAAATAAAATACTTGTTGAAGTAAAGGTCATGTTTACAGGACATTTAGTACTTTATGGGCCTGATATACTAAAAGGTCTACGTCAGGAGTGTCAAACTCAAATACAGAGTGGGCCAAAATTTTAAACCGAACAAAGCCGCGGGCCAAGGTTGAACAAATTAACCTTTTAATAGGGACCCAAACAAGTTTTGCATTGAATATTTAACAAGCAAGGCTTATATAACTTTACAGTGACATGCAAAATTTAGTTTCAAATAATAATAACAATAATTACAAAATATTAATGGCATATTTGTGGGTTCTTCCGAGGATGTCGTAGTTGTAGTGGTTTGTACAGTCCTTTGAGACATTTGTGATTTAGGGCTATATATATAAACATTTATTGATTGATTGATTGATATCAAATACAATTTAAATACAAATTGAATGCGTCTTTTCTATATGCAGCCTTCTGAGGTAAATATCAAAATAAACTTTTTCCACAGGCCAATAATACATTTGAAAGTAAAATAACAATAAGGAATGAATCAAACATTCAAGCTTTGAAGTAGCAAGAGAAAGTGAATGAATAAAACGTTAATCATTGCTCAGTTTGCGACACTGATTTGCTTTAACAACGCTTATGCAACCTAATAGTGCAAAAAACAAACGACAAAACATCACAGAAATAACATTTAAATAAAAAATGTAATGCCTCTTTTGTATTTGCAGCTCTCTGAAGTAAATATCAACATTAACTTTTCCCACTAGCTAATATATTTGAAAATAAAGTAACAATGAGGTGGTCGGGGTTGGGGGGTGGCGGGGTTTGGTGGTAGCGGGGGTGGATATTTTAGCGTCCCGGAATAGTTAGTGCTGCAAGGGTATCTGGGTATTTGTTCTGTTGTGTTCATGTTGTGTTTCGGTGCGGTTGTTCTCCCGAATTGTGTTTGTCATTCTTGTTTGGTCAGGGTTCACAGTATGGCGCATATTTGTAACAGTGTTGAAGTTGCTTATACGGCCACTCTCAGTGTAACCTGTATGGCTGTTGATCAAATATGCCTTGCATTCACTTTTGTGTGTGTGTGTACAAGCCGCATATACTATGTGACTTGGCCGGCATGCTGTATGTATAGAGGAAAAGCGGACGGAACGACAGATTGTGGAGAACGCTAAAGGCAGTGCCTTTAAGGCATGACCACAATATTGTTGTCCGGGGAGAAATTCGGGAGAATGGTTGCCCTGGGAAATTTTCGGGAGGGGCACTGAACTTCGGAAGTCTCCCTGGAAAATCAGGAGGGTTGGCAAGTATGAGTATTAGCGGTGAATGCCGTGTTACAGTGGCACCGCTGCTGTATAATACCGGCAGGTCAGCTCTAATGGTAATTTGATATTGCCTCAAGGACCAAATGAAATTACACGGCGCGCCAAATTTGGCCCGCGGGCCAGACTTTGACACCCATGGTCTACGTGAATTAAAACACGTGGAAACTTGATCGAACACGCAGAGGTTATCTAGTAAACTTGTGCCAGAGGATTGCATCCCTCATAGTACCAGTAGAATGGAAAAACAAGTTGCATCTATATTGAAGCTATTAATATATATATATATGTATATATATATATATATATATATATATATATATATATATTATTTGATTTATAATACCAAAACACTTACAGAGTTTGCGTGTAAATAGATTTGATCAAAATAGTATAAAGACAAAGAATTTTGTTGGCCATTTTTAAAGTTAATGACCAAGCCAGTCACGTGAACCGTGACATAGCGTTAGGAATCAGCGAACCCTTCCCCATCAACAACAATGCAAATCATGCAGACTTTGAGAACCAACAACAATTACTTTGATGATCCAGAACCTTCTATTTTTTTATCCTGAATATAAGGAGGGTTAGCGACAAGTTCCAGCTTTTGTGACACAGTATTATGTGCTAAATGCTATGATCACTTACTGTGCTCTCCCTGTTATGATGACTGATAGGATGTCCATATCTTCCCATTTATATGAAGAATTAATCATAATCTATCTCTGGGTATAAGTTGAATGTCACAGATGTACAACTTCTAGATTCATGGCTAAATCATCCTAATATCCAGATTATCGAGAATAACTTGGACGATTCGAGATGCGATGCAGCAGCAGGACATGACTCTCTGTTATCAATTTGCCACTAAAAATAGTATGTCTGCATTAGCGTTTATAATTATGTTTTTAATATTCAGTTCTCTGTATGGTGTGGCGCAGTGGAAGAGTGGCCGTGCGCAACCCGAGGGTCCCTGGTTCAATCCCCACCTAGTACCAACCTCGTCACGTCCCTTATGTCCTTGAGCAAGACACTTCACCCATGCTCCTGATGGGTGCTGGTTAGCGCCTTGCATGGAAGCTCCCTTCATCAATGTGTGAATGTGTGTGTGAATGGGTGAATGTGGAAGTAGTGTCAAAGCGCTTTGAGTACCTTGAAGGTAGAAAAGCGCTATACAAGTACAGCCCATTTATCATTTATTATTATCATTTATATGTAAATAGAGTATTGTTGTCAGGTTTTTGATGGTTATTTTAAGAGTTTTGTGGGCGGAATAGAGAGCCCCTATTCACTCTATTGTTAGTGGACCTTTTATTTATTTTACGACTTAGAATGCATAAATAAAGAAAGACATATGTGTTTATGTCTTACGTAGGGATTGTGAATGATAGACATCACATCTCAATCTAATTATTGCATATTTCCAGTATGACTGATCCAGTGTTGGCGCAAGGAATTTTCGAAATGGGGTCCCAAGTACCCCATCAAGTCATAAAAATGGGGTCCCACAGTATATTTTTGAGGTTCCCCTTTTTTCTAGCCGTTTTGAAAACAAACGATAAATGTATGCATTATCCTGTTATATCCAACATTCTACATTGTTTTGGAAAAAGGATGTCATAAACATTACTTGTGGGGCGGTATAGCTCGATTGGTAGAGTGGCCGTGCCAGCAACTTGAGGGTTGCAGGTTCGATTCCCGCTTCCGCCATCCTAGTCACTGCCGTTATGTCCTTGGGCAAGACACTTTACCCACCTGCTCCCAGTGCCACCCACACTGGTTTAAATGTAACTTAGATATTGGGTTTCACTATGTAAAGCGCTTTGAGTCACTAGAGAAAAGCGCTATACAAATATAATTCACTTCACTTCACTTAATTCATTGAAAAAAAAAAAATACAATTCAAATCATATTTCATGCATATTCAGTTATAAATATTCACTCCCTTTTTTTTTTCCTTCGTTGATCTAAACTTTACCGCTGCCGCCCCAAAATCAAAGTTCTCTGGCTGACGAGGACCACTGACACATCTCATCTCTGCATATTTTACTAGAATACCCTTATGGGAATTACATATATTAAACCAAGTACCTAATGTACTGTTTACTTGTTAAAATACCCTTTTTAGAGCTAAAACCTACCTAAATGACCACTTTGCTGCTGCCAAAAGATGATTTGAAGGGTATTTTAACAAGTAAACAGAACTGTAGGTACTTGATTTTGATACATGTAATGCCCATAAGGGTCTTCTAGTAAAATATGCAGAGATAAGATGTGTCAGTATCAAAATATTACTTGAAATTAATTTTTGGCAGCAGCAAAGTGGTCGTTTGGGTAGATTTTAGTTTTGTAAAGGGTGTTTCAACAAATATACAGTACAGTAGGTACTTGATTTTGATAAATGTGATGCTAAATGTATTCTAGTAAAATATGCGATGTGTAAATATCAAAATATTACGTTGAATCCCGTTTTGTCAGGCAATATTACATTTAAGGAAAATTTTACAGAAATAAAAACATCCAAAGACTTTATAAATGAATGAATGAATGAATGGTTTATTTTGAGCCATGCAAACAAAACAAGAGAATGACATAAAATACGAAAGAAATATATAAATACATTATTTTTACACCTACATTGAGAACATTACATGTGACTAATCTTTTGTAGATGTCAACATTGGCTCAAAAGGGAGTGGGGAGAAGTAAACTTATTAGGTCCCACCCCTATACATATACAATATATATTTACAATATATAATACGTTATAAATATTTATTATGTGCACAAAAAAATAACAGTTACAATTGTTTGTATCTTCCAAACAAAAAAAAGGTTTTATCGCGTCAACATGGGAATAACAACAGTCCTTTAAATCTCATTAATACCACGGACAAGGCAAACTGTCATTTTCCGGACATGATAAAGACTTAAATCATGTCAAACACGTTTAGCATTATTGGCAGGCTATCATATATTGGCACAACACCGGCAAATATAAACAAAACAAAACAAAACACCTGCAGAAAGCAATAATCGTTAAAGAAAACAAGCAAACCGGGGGAAAAAAAAAAATATATATATATATATATATATATATATATATATATATATATATATATATATATATATATATATATATATATATATATATACACATTTATATACACATTTTTTTTATCAGGTCTGTTGAACAGGCCACATCCACCCGCCAAAGTTTTTTTATTTGGCCCACCAAACATCAAAGAGGCCTAAATGAAACTATTCAAAGTAGAATTGCTCATGTATGCAGTACTGCCACCACTCAACAAGGGGCAACTGCGAGGCATTTGTGTCACAATGAAGCAGTAGTGAGTAGAAAAAGACTACTTACTCAACCCTTAAAAAAACAAAATACATTTCGAAAATCAGACTTAGCAGCAAGTGGACAAAAACGTATGACTATTCTACCCCAAGCAAGTGCTAGAGTCAATGTTTTCTGTCTGACTTTTTAAACGATGAACAGGGTTCTAGACAAGCAGCAACGACGGTAGAAATCCACACATGTGATTTGGTTACGAATCACGAATTTGGTCAAATCTTTGTAAGTAGATATTGTACATACTGTAAATATATTTAGTTTTTTTTGTATTGAAATTGCTAAATTTGTGATGTAATTCGTATTCGAGCTTGTGTTGTTTTTGTGTGAGAGTAGCTCTGGCAATTAAAGCTTGTAGCACTAATTTAACCAGTAGAGGGCAATAGCGCTACACCGTGGGTTTAATTGTGTGCAATGTGGATGTTGTTTTGCTTCTGTGTAAACATCTGTAGTTTATTGTGTGAATGTATAATAAGGTAACTAAACTTTTTTTGTGAATGTTGCCTATGGTTCACAATCGTTGTGAGAGTCAAGAACACACGTTTTTTTTTAAACAATTTTAAAGATGATAGAAAGATACGGCTAAACGGGAATTATCGTTGTAGCCTTCAAAACCCTCTACAATACTTCAAAACCCTCAAGCAACGTTTTATACACACACTGCAAGTCCATATATGATGTAGCAACAGACACATTCGTAACAATATCAACAATTTCTTCCATGCACTGATTTCTGTTTCCATAGCAGTGCACATCTGACTTTCGGCAGCAAATGTGTTTTTCTACTTCCGGAATCAAACACCAGTGTGTTTTTCAATCATAGCAAACATGGTAACAGACAACAAAGACAATTATTTTGGGACAAATAAGGATTAACAACCTTATACTTTTGAAGCTAAATACACTACTGCTTATAGAAGCCAGCATTAAGGAAGAGTGAGACGTTGGAGCAGACGGAAGCCAGGACAGTGAGGTGAAAGCCGCAAACAATAGTGACATACGGACTGTCAAACATAAAAAGTGTTGGACACGTTTTCTATTCAACAATATAATTTTATAATTTTATCACTGCTTACAGGGCTTATTAAAACAAATTAAATGTATGCATGTTGGTGATTGCTAGTGGGTTTTTTTTGTGCTTTTAGTTTTTTCATATACATTATATGTAAAAGCTTCTTGAAATATGTATTTTGTTGCGTCTTGAACAGCATGAACTGCTTGCAGTTTATGCCAGTTTCTTCCTTGAGCGCATGCCAAAAAGTGGATTTATTTTTATTTTTATTTTTCTAAATATGTTTTGTTTACTCAGGCAAATCATATTGTTGATGTAAATGCCCATATCTGCTGTACAGATTTGTTTTACCAAAGAGAAGTGTAGGATATTTCTCTTGTTGTCTTATTTTTATTTGACTTTATTAAATGGATATATTATGTGTTTGGGGCAGCAGGACCCGAGCAGGAGGGGACAGAAAGAAGAACAAAAGAAACACTGGGGAAATGCAGGGATAAGAGGGGTATTAGACCGAGAGAGACAATAACAACAAAAATCAAAAGCAGCAGGAACCGGACTGAATCAGCAAATACAATTTACACATATATCATACCAAAAATGATAAAGAAGAACAAAAGAGAGGTTGTGCTGTAGATGCACAGCAGGACTGCCTCTAAAATGCCCCAAAAAAGTGGTACATAATACTGTAGATGTCTGGTGCATGTTTCAAAACACCACATGGATGTCCAGTAATTAAGAATGTCTGGTGAAAGCTGCAAAGTAAATTCAAAAACCTCATTTAAATGAGGCGGTCTGCACCAGTTATCAACTGTACATGCAGTCTTAGTAGATCACTCGCAACATGCCCACTAATAGTATATGCAACGTCATTGTTTGCACACACTGTTTAGTGTGTTGTGTGTACATTTTAATAGGTCAGGCATGCCCTTTATGTTATAAAGTAAAACTGTTAGTTGTTTCAGTAATTTATGTTTCTTTTGTTACATTTGAATTTACTACGACAGTTAAAATCAAGTCACCAACAACGTCAAACTCAAACATGTACAACAAAATGATTTGACTAGTGAAAACATAATAGCTGTCTGGTCTATTATTAAGAAAATTGTTAGTTGCAGACCTAATCACCTGTGGCAACTTAAGCTACACCCTTAACTAAGCTGCAAACCCTGACGCTCACGCCTATGTCAAATGGTCTATTTGTTCTACTTTGAATGTACTGATGGTGTATGTATGCAACAAAGCGGTCACAATTATTTTTCACTCTCTGAGATTGATTGTGCTGCGTAGTTAGGTAACGGCTGATAGTAGTAGTCATTGTTGTCATGGGAACAACTTGGCAATTGCAATAAGAGAGAACATTTTGACGAAGGGATGCCTGACATTATTATTTTAGTTTTGATGCTAGTAAATGTCATCACCACTCATTCAGTTTCTCTTTCTGTGGAGGAACACCAACAAATTGTTCAGAGCAGAAAGGCAGAAAAAACAAGTATTTTCAACTCGGCTGGATCTTACCCTCCACGTTGTTCTCCTGTTGTCTTTATTCCCCTCACTTTCTCTCCTCCAACCCCAACTGCCTTCAGAAAGGCTTTTAGATTATTAGGCACAACAAAGTAGAGGCACTAAGTCAGGGGCGGGCAAACTTTTTAGCTCAGCGGTCACATTGAATGTTGAAATTTGATGCATTTCAAAGCTGTTGGAACTAAGAGTCGGCTTCCCAAACGCGGGCTATTTTAATCATAATACATCTATTGTCAACAATATCCTATCATCAAAGAAACATACATATGTTTTTAAAGGGTTAACCACTTACATTCTCTTTTAGTGACAGCAGTGTTGTTGATAACCCTAGTATTAGTTTTGTTGTGGAAATTCTCAAAACAGATCTTTACTCAATTCTGTCTTAATATTTGTCTGGCCGGATTAAAGAGATTAATGGGCCAGATGTGGCCCGAGGGCCGTAGTTCGCTCACCCATGTTTTCTTAGTTATAGCCTTGGAGTCGTACTAGGTGTATAATTTAAATATGTCCAGTGGGTTTTGAAATTAAAACTAGCACAATATTGTACCTCTAAGACTCACTTCATTAAACAGTACACATGCGCTGACATCAAAATACAATTTAAAAAATATGTTTGGTAGTCATGTTTAGACATTTAGCTCCTTTCTCTTTTATACAGTATCACCTGACATTCAGCTATTTTAAACATTTTTTTATTTGTTGAGATACAGTTTTGTTGCAACATGGTCCCTAAATCTCTCTGAATGTTCAATACATGTGTTATTGCAGGATGAGAGCGTATCATGTGATCTTATCATGCTGAGGAATTGTGTTAACAGCCTGAGCCGACCTTAACCTTGCCAGCTGCTTTGTTGTGGTGGCAGAAATATCGTGCTTACATAAACGAAACACATAACATCATAACGTTATTTTCGCTTTTCCATTGAAATTCAGCAAATGTATAAATAATATAGCCTGTTAAATTATTTTTAAATACAGTGTCTATCATACAATTCTTACATAAATGGTAGATTGACAACCTTTAACTCCTCGGCTTGACATGATGTAATAGTACATGTCTTGCTAGTAGCTTAAACATGTTCTCAGGACCTGAGAACATCTTTAAGCACGTGAACCAACAAAGGCAGTGCCTTTGTTGGTTCACGTGCTGAGTGAACCAACAAAGGCACTGCCAGAAACACACACAATTATGCTGCATTTACAATGAGGATGATGACTATGTCCTGCTCCTTCCAAATGCTGCTGTCACATCTCATATATAAGAGTCTTGGCCGAGCGCTGCCTCACGGCCTGCAGACTTCATGAAATGAGATGCGTTTTTTTTCAAGAAACCTGGTCATCTCTAATTAAATAAATGAGGGAAATTCCACTTGAACCAAGCCCCCATTCACTGATTGTACATCTCCATGTTATAATTGTTTTAGGGCAGCACGGTAGGACAGGGGCTAGTGCATGTGCCTCACAATACGAAGGTCCTCAGTAGTCCTGGTTTCAATCCCCTTGTTCGGGATCTTTCTATGTGGAGTTTACATGTTCTCCCCATGACTGCGTGGGTTCCCTCAGAGTACTACGGCTTCCTCCCACCTCCAAAGACATGCACCTAAATGGTCCCTAGTGAGTGAATGTGAGTGTGAATGTTGTCTGTCTCTCTGTGTTGGCCCTGCGACTTGTCCAGGGTGTAACCCCGCCTTCCGCCCGATTGTAGCTAAGATAGGCACCAGCACCCCCCGCCACCCCAAAGGGAATAAGCGATAGAAAATGGATGGATGAATGATTCCTGTGAATATGTCAGGGGGTGACTATGAATTTTGGGAAGGACTACGGATGAAAGTTATCTGAATGCTAAATCTGGTGCGCCTATAAATTATATATATATATATATATATATATATATATATATATATATATATATATATATATATATATATATATATGTATATATATATCTACATCCATCCATTTTCTACCCTTTATTCCCTTTTGGGGTCGCGGGGGGCGCTGGCGCCTAACTCAGCTACAATCGGGCGGAGGGCGGGGTACACCCTGGACAAGTCGCTTCCTCATCATATATATATATATATATATATTTTTTTTTTTTTTTATACATATATATATATTTCAATTTGTATGTATATACATATGTATATATATATATATATATAAATATATATATATATATATATATATATATATATATATATATATATATATACAGTGGGGCAAAAAAGTATTTAGTCAGCCACTGATTGTGCAAGTTCTCCCACTTAAAATGATGACAGAGGTCTGTAATTTTCATCAAAGGTACACTTCAACTGTGAGTGACAGAATGTGAAAAAAAATCCAGGAATTCACATTGTAGGACTTTTAAAGAATTTATTTGTAAATTATGGTGGAAAATAAGTATTTGGTTACTTCAAACAAGGAAGATCTCTGGCTCTCACAGACCTGTAACTTCTTTTTTAAGAAGCTCTTCTGTCGTCCATTCGTTACCTGTATTAATGGCACTTGTTTGAACTCATTATCTGTATAAAAGACACCTGTCCACAGCCTCAAACAGTCAGACTCATACTCCACTATGGCCAAGACCAAAGAGCTGTCGAAGGACACCAGGAAAAGAATTGTAGACCTGCACCAGACTGGGAAGAGTGAATCTACAATAGGCAAGCAGCTTGGTGTGAAAAAATCAACTGTGGGAGCAATTATCAGAAAATGGAAGACATGCAAGACCACTGATAATCTCCCTCGATCTGGGGCTCCACGCAAGATCTCATCCTGTGGGGTCAAAATGATCATGAGAACGGTGAGCAAAAATCCCAGAACCACACGGGAGGACCTGGTGAATGACTTGCAGAGAGCTGGGACCAAAGTAACAAAGGTTACCATCAGTAACACACTACGCCGACAGGGAATCAAATCCTGGAGTGCCAGACGTGTCCCCCTGCTTAAGCCAGTGCATGTCCAGGCCCGTCTGAAGTTTGCCAGAGAGCACATGGGAGAATGTCATGTGTTCAGATGAAACCATAATAGAAGTTTTTGGTATAAACTCAACTCGCCGTGTTTGGAGGAAGAAGAATACTGAGTTGCATCCCAAGAACACCACACCTACTGTGAAGAATGGGGGTGGAAACATCATGCTTTGGGGCTGTTTTTCTGCTAAGGGGACAGGACAATTGATCCGTGTTAAGGAAAGAATGATTGGGGCCATGTATCCTGAGATTTTGAGCCAAAACCTCCTTCCAT
Source organism: Nerophis ophidion (assembly GCF_033978795.1). Lineage (NCBI taxonomy): Eukaryota > Metazoa > Chordata > Actinopteri > Syngnathiformes > Syngnathidae > Nerophis > Nerophis ophidion. The sequence continues at coordinate 29,605,961 of NC_084627.1, forward strand.
CAGTGAGAGCTTTGAATGGTTGACCAAATACTTATTTTCCACCATAACTTACAAATAAATTATTTAAAATTCCTACAATGTGAATTCCTGAATTTTTTTTTCCACATTCTGTCTCTCACAGTTGAAGTGTACCTATGATGAAAATTACAGACCTCTGTCATCATTTTAAGTGGGAGAACTTGCACAATCGGTGGCTGACTAAATACTTTTTTGCCCCACTGTATATATATATATATATATATATATATATATATATATATATATATATATATACTATATGTCCAGACATATATGTATATATATACATATATATGCATATATGTCCAGTCTTCTTGCCCAATGTCGACTGCGATGAAGATGTATAATAACAAAGTAATGGCAAAAGAAATAATCAGTTTCAGGGTCAAACTCTTGACAAAGTCTTTTTTTGTTGTTGTGGTGTGCAATTTAGGTGTTAGGGTTTTTTGGTTGTATTTTATCTTCCATCTATACGTATTATACAGCGATATGTAGTATTTATTAAAAAAAAAGTTTTTCATTACACTTTAGTTATGTTACTGTAAGTAAAAACCTGCACTGCAACAACGTAATTTCCCCATTGTGGGATAAATAAAAGTATATCCTATCCTATAAACTGTGTTGGTGATACCTTAACATTCTGGTCAAATACGTTAACCACAATTGTAGAAAATAAAATCAATAAAACATTCACCCTTCTCTTTGTGGTGAAGATATGTTGGAGTTATAGTTATTTTTCTTCTTGAGGCTGCCACATAATCCCCCCCAAAAGTTAATTCTCTGATTGATCTTCCATTAATTTTTTTTTGCTCTAGTCATTTTAATTTCCCGCCATAATTCTGAATTTTATGTGTTCTAATCTCAATGTTCTTTTTTATTCAAATGTATTGAAGGAGATTATTTGACAATTAGGTTGATATACAAAAGACAGCATTGCACATTCGGTAGTTGATGGCTTTATTGTGAAGTGAAGTGAATTCTATTTATATATCGCTTTTTCTCTATTGACTCAAACCACTTTACATAGTGAAACCCAATATCTAAGTTACATTGTTCAGAGCAGAAAGGCAGAAAAAACGGGCGGCACTGGGAGCAGGTGGGCAAAGTGTCTTGCCCAAGGACACAACGGCAGTGACTAGGATGGCGGAAGCAGGAATTGAACCCGCAACCCTCTTGTTGCTGGCACGGCCACGCTATCAACCGAGCTATGCCGCCCCATTGGACTTATGTGGGTCATGATTCAAATTCAAAAAGGTTCTCATGATTACGAAGAAACTAAGATATAATCAGTCATGTAATAGCTGTTTGTTTTTTCTTTTTTTCTCACATACAGCTGATCTCTTAGGACACAGGTGTCAAACATGGGCCAGTTCTGGCCCACCACATTGTTTGATATGGCCCAGGAAAACCTGGAAATAACGTGTCAATAACACGTAATTTATCCTTTCTTACTAAATTTTGACAGAAGAAAACTTGAATGTTATCTAATAATGCAACAAATATTATTAAAAACTTAAATATTAAATTAATAATGCAACAAATATCATACATTTCAAAAAATGTATTGTTTAAATATATGCTTGACTCATGATCTCAAAGCAAGTTATCCATCAAATGGCACGCTGTAAAATTTGCAACATATTTTACCTTGACAACAGTAGCATGCTGTATACATTTTACGGTAATATTCAGGCAACTGAGGTGCAGTTTTTTTTTACCGTAAAATATACATTTGGTTTCTTTTTTACAATGTACGCCCCAAAATATACGACCCCAAAAGGGACAAGCGGTAGAAAATGGATGGATGGATTGTGTAATAATATCATGAGAGGATTTCTATTACATTTATATTCATAAAGGTGTGGTCCTTCATAAAAAAACCAAGATTGACACCGTTGTTTTAGGAGAATGCAATTGTTGGGCCTTTTTTCGCAGTATTTTCCACTAGTCCTCCAACTTTGGAGACTCTGCACAGCAAGCTGAAGCTTCTCATCTAAGTCCCATTTTAAAACATTTATTGCTCCAGTTTTACATCAATTTTATGGAGGAAATATATTCTTTATTGCTGTCGTCTGGTCTAGGAATGGAACAATAACTTACTGACTGCACAGTTTTGACAGAAAAAATGTTCGTAGCAACGCACTTGACTGAGTAATTGTAAAGTAATCAGGACCGCTGCACAGATGCATGTTACTGTTCGAACAGCTCTAGCTTCTTCCTCATGCTCACATTGTCCTCTTTTTTTTATGTCTCTCTAGTCCACTCCGCTCCACCTGGCTGCGGGATACAACAGAGTGAGGATAGTTCAGCTGTTGCTACAACACGGAGCAGATGTTCATGCCAAGGACAAAGGGTATGTAAATCAGCAGTTAAAAAATATTAAAGCCGGTCAAAAAAAAAAAAAGACTCAGTATTCACATGTTTTTATTATTATTGCGCAAGCTACTATTGAATATTGCAGATGCACTACTCCTGAATATACAAAGTGCAGCGCATCCGGAAGGAATTCACAATGTCTTTTTGAATACAATGCCACAAACGTGGCACACCTATCTTTGGACAGTTTCACCCATTCCTCTCAAGCGCCGTCAGGTTGGCTGGGAAGCGTTGGTTTTCATCTAGGATGTCTGCGTACATTGCTGCATTCATCTTAGTCTAGTCAGGGAGGTGACCAACAACCCAATGGTCACGCTGTCAGAGCCTGGCACCACGGCAAGCTGAAATAAACCAGTGTCTCAGGCTGACACAAATCTTCTTTGACAGAAATGGTAAAATGTAATATTTATTTAATAAATTTTTACAACATTGTAGAACATTAGTAAAACTGAGACTACTCAGAAAGAACTCATGGAAATTACTGGCTTAGAATTACCAACGGTTTTTGATGTGTTTGTCCATGTTAAAGGAAATGGCAGGCTGTCTTCTTCTAATTAATTCATTCCAAACTTTGCAAGCTGGGTAACGTTTGCTGTGATCTAGACCAGTGGTTCTCAAATGAGGGTACGCGTACCCCTGGGGGTACGTAAAGGTATGCCAAGGGGACGTGAGATTTTTTTAAAATATTCTAAAAAGATTGAAAACCACTCATCTAGACTCTGGAACAACAAGACACACAAACAACTATCAGAAATGTAGCCAATATTACACACAGATAATTTGTCATGAGGCATGCAAATATAAATAAAATACACAGAGGAAAATTTAATTAGCTTAAATGTTCATACAAACAAGGGATAATAATGCTAGCCTATACAGCATGTTAGCATCGATTATCTTGCAGCCATGCACTGACCAAATATGTCTCAGAAACATTCCACTCAAGTCAAAAAAGCTTGTCAACACAAGTCAGCAACATCAACAAAGTTCACCTTTGTGCATTTATGCACAGCATTAAACGTTTTGTTGTCAAAATGAGATAAAGAAGGAGTGACATAAAACACGTTTTTCTGTGGCAGCATCAAAGAAAATTGCACATGTACACCAGGGTTGCACACTTTTTCAGCAGGCATGCTTTTTTATCAAATGACCAAGTCAAGGTGATCTATCTCATATACATACATACATACATATATATATGTACATACATAAATATATATATATATATATATATACACATATATACGCATATATATATATATATATATATATATATATATATATATATATTTTAGGGCTGCAAATCTTTGGTTGTCCCATGATTCGATTCAATATCGATTCTTGGGGTCGTGATTCGATTATATATCGATTTTTTTCCGATTCAACGCGATTCTCGACTCAAAAACAATATTTTTCCGATTTAAAACGATTCAGCAGGATCTACCCCAGTCTGCTGACATGCTAGCAGAGTAATAGATTTTTTTTAAAAGCTTTTTTAATTGTAAAGGACAATGTTTTATCAACTGATTGCAATAATGTAAATTTGTTTTAACTATTAAACAAACCAAAAATACGACTTATTTTATCTTTGTGAAAACATTGGACACAGTGTGTCGTCAAGCTTATGAGATGTGATGCAAATGTCAGCCACTGTGACACTATTTTTTTTTTTTTATTATTATTTATAAATGTCTAATTAGGGCTGGGCGATATTGGCTTTTATTAATATCACAATATTTTTATGCCATATTGCGATATATGATATATATTACGATATTTTGCCTTGGCCTTGAATGAACACTTGATGCATATAATCACAGCAGTATGATGATTCTTAGTGTCTACATTAAAACATTACTCTTCATACTGCATTAATATATGCTCATTTTAAACTTTCATGCAGAGAGGGAAATCACTACTAAGTCAATTGACCAAAACTGTATTTATTAAATACTCTTCATTCTCTCACGGGTGACTTTTTAAATGAAAGAACAAATTAATAGTGTTGCTACCTTTTTGTAGTAACACTTCTGCTGCATACTTTGCATTGATAGCTTGATACTTTTATTAGTAGATTACACAGTACAGTACACATTCCGTACTATTGACCACTAAATGGTAACACCCGAATAAGTTTTTCAACTTGTTTAAGTCGGGGTCCACGTTAATCAATTCATGGTACAAATATATACTATCAGCATAATACAGTCATCACACAAGTTAATCATCATAGTATATACATTGAACAGCATACTGCTGTTGTCTGCTGAATATCTTCCCACTTGGAGCCAAACCACTGCCAGATGATGGACCTCCTGCTCTATATGTTGGGCATTTATTGTTCTTCCTCCATTTGCGACAAGTCTCGCACAATCTCTCTCTTGTATTGTCACAAGCGCCGCTCGCTCTACCTATCAGCTAACTTTAGCCATGCTGCTACCTCTCTGATCGGCGAGAGCTATGACGCTAGACTCGCGAGAGTATCTGACGTATGTAAGAAGGCGGCCTTGTTTTCCGTATCTGTCAGAATGAGAGACGAGGAGGAGTGAGGAGTGTTGTGTGATGCCCGCAGCTAAAAGCAACTTGACCTGCCTCAGCTAACGTTAGCCATGCTAACGTTAGCTCTCGGCGAGAGCGTGTGACGCTACATGCGCGACAGTATGTGACGTATGTATGAAGGTGGGCTTATTTTACGTCTCTGTGAGAAGGAGAGACGAGAAAGAGTGAGACACGCCAGTAATGTAATGCATGCAGCTTAAAACAACTGTGTGAGAACATATAATCGAATATTACGATATAGTCATTTTCTATATATAGACAAACCTGCGATATATCGTATATATCGATATATCGCCCAGCCCTATGTCTAATGATAATGTCAATGAGGGATTTTTAATCACTGCTATGCTAAAATTGTAACTAATATTGATACTGTTGTTGATAATATTAATTTTTGTTTCACTACTTTTGGTTTGTCTGTGTCGTGTTTGTGTCTCCTTTCAATTGCTCTGTTTATTGCAGTTCTGAATGTTGCTGGGTCAGGTTTGGTTTTGGAATTGGATTACATTGTTATGGTACTGCTGTGTATTTTTTTGTTGGATTGATAAAAAAAAATCAAAAAAGGATTTAAAAAAAAAAATTAGAATCGATTCTGAATCGCACAACGTGAGAATTGCGATTCGTACTCGAATCAATTTTTTCCCACACCCCTAATATTTAAATATATATATATATGTATAATTGTTGTTTTGTGTTCACATATTCAAGGTGTTTAATAAAAATACAATTTTTTTAACACTTTAACACATGTAGATTTCCTTCTTTCATGAAGACAATAACATAAGATGGTGTATTTCCTTATTCTCATGACTTGATTGATTTGAAATCAGATAGGATTCACAGTTGTGCTGATAAATTTCACAACTTCAAATTTATATTAGGGAGAGTAAAAAAAGTCCTCTTCTCTTTCCAACACAACATGAAAGTGGTTGTTTTTAGCTTTTTATCGGTCCATTTTCATACTTGTTCTTATACCCTTTATAAGAAATTCATTGGCGTTAACTCTGTAGCTTGCTAGCATGTATGCGCTAGTTTTCTGACACGTTTATATTGTTAACGCAGGCCTGATGGAGGAGCACTTTTATTGTGAAAACAGGAACTGTGCGGTCGGTCTTTGCACTTTTGACACCCGGTACAGAGAGAGAGTCTGTTGAAATAAAAAGTGCTGATGGTCGTTTTTTCTTCTTCATACAACATAACTACGGTTCGTTCAAGGGCCGCCAAAATGAAGAGGACAAAATTGTCCTCGCTAAATACTCTCATCAGTGAAGCATGAACACAAACATATTAAACATTGGGCTTTCTAAAATTTAGGAAGTTTTGTGTCATATTTGACCTCCTACGGACACCATGTTAAAACAAAAAATATATTTATTTCCCCGCATCTTTTTTCATTTTCATAAATCTTTTAAAATGTTCCAGGGAGCCACAGGGTGCTAAAGAGCCGGGGGTTGCCGACCCCCAACCGAGGAGATGATTGAGATAGATATATATATTTTTTTTTTACATTTATTAAAGGTTCAGGATGTTTATCATAATTGTTCTTCTTTGTGCTTTGTGAACACTTGTAGTTTGAACAGTCTCTTAAACTGAATCATATTAGTGTTTTGTTTGATTTCCTTCCTTAATCCATTCCATATTTTAATTCCACATATTTATATTCTAAATGTTTTAAGTGTTGTACTCACATACAAATGTTTTAAAATAAAAAAAATTCCAAGGTTATATTTGTCCTTTTTTGTTGAGAAGAATTTGTGTACATTCTTGGGTAGCAGGTTATAGTCTGCTTTACACATAATTTTAGCTGTTTGCAAATGCACCAAGTCAGCTACAATCGGGCAGAAGGCAGAGTACACCCTGGACAAGTCGCCATCTCATCGCAGCATTTCTTCTGTTATTATTTGTATTAGCTTTTGTGTGTTCTCTCCTGAACAAAACACAATTGGGTCATCTGCGGAGAATACTAACTTTTAGTCCTTTGTAACTTTACAAATGTCGTTTATATAAAGATTGAACAATTTTGTTCCCAGTATCAAGCCTTAAGGTACGCCACAAAATATTTTCAGCTCTGTAGACGTTTGTTCTCCTATCTTCACGTATTGCTTCCTGTTGGTTAAGTAGCTTCTGACCCAGTTCAAGACCAGCCATCTGATGCCATACTGAACTAATTTTTTAATTAAGATATTGTGATTGATTTTGTTAAATCCATGAGTACTGCTTTGCTATCTATTGCATTGGTGATCTCTTCTATTATTTTGATTAATGCCATTGATGTGAACATTTTGGCTCTGTAGCTGTATTGGTTGTCTGTGAGTGATTAATTTGTCCAATTTGTTGTTAAACAGTTTTTCAATATATTTTTTTAAAATATGGAAGTAGAGAAACAGGTGTGTAGTGTTTACACTGTTGTTTGTCTCTAGTCTTATAAATTAGTAGACTTTTGCTGTTTTCATTTTGTTGGGGAATTTGCCTGTTTGAAATTATATGTTGCTGATATATGTAAAATGTTCTGAAACGCATGCAGACACACACACACGCACACACACACACACACACAGACCTCTGCTCAGCCAGATTTATTTTAAATGTCACACACCAACATGACTCCGACAGTACTAAGACCACAGGTGATTTGTTTTCAACAATTAACATTGTGTGCTCTGTCTCACACACAAACTCTCAGTTCAACCAAGTCCATAAACAAAAATATTATATCTTTTCTCTCACTATGCATATTGCTTAGTGGGACTTCAGGCATCCCTTGTCATGGACAATCCTCTTCAAATCTGGCTTGTATTCCGTTGTTGCCACTGAAAGCAATTCTTTCACATGGGTGTCAGTCAGAACAGATCGATGCTTTGATTTCACATGTTTCAGGGTAGAAAACACAGACTCGCAGACGTATGTTGACCCAGACATTGACAGTATCTAAGCGCAGCCCGTTTGACATTGGGGTATTTTTCCAGAACTCAATGGTCCCTTCCCTTCAAGCAGCTTTCAGTTGGTCCTCCTCACAAAGATCCATCATCTCCAACTCAGCCGCAGCCTCATCTGTGACGAGCGGGGCTTTCAAAGAGTCCGTATCCGCATTAAATGGGTCGACGAGGAATGAAATCTGTGGCCTTTTCAGTTGTAGATCACAGAACACACAAAGCTTTCGTGCAGGTTTTCAACCAGTGTCGCATATCTGTTTCTTTTGTTTTTCAGGGCGGCGATGGAGACTTGCCCGCTGGCTTTTAGCAGAGTGGGAAAATGTGTTAAATCTCCCTTTTGAATATGCGCCTTGAACAGCTTCAGTTTGTTGACGAACGCAAACACACTTTGCACCAGGTCAGGCAGCTGCTGGCTCCACTATGGACGGGACTCTCGCTACTAAATTGGATCCACTTTGGACTGGACTCTCACCATTTTGTTTGATCCACTATGGATCGGACTTTCACAATATCTTGTTAGACCCGCTCAACATCCATTGCTTTCGGTCCCCTGGGGGGAGGGGGGTTCATAGTCATCATTGTCACTGTCACCGACGTCCCACTGGGTGTGAGTTTTTCCTTGCCCTTATGTGGGCTCTACCGAGGATGTCGTTGTGGTTTGTGTTGTGGTTTGTGCAGGCCTTTGAGACACTTGTGATTTAGGGCTATATAAATAAACATTGATTTATTGATTTTAACTTAACCTGCTGGGTCAGGTTCAGTCCGTCCCAGTGACACAGCAAGTCGACCAAAAAGGCCAGATCCATAATCCACTCGAGGTCCGAGAGCTCGAGATAGTCCTTGTCCTTCTCTTCCATGAACATTTTCACAGCATCCAAAAGCTGAAAAAAGCGAGAGAGTACATTACCTTTTGACAGCCACCTCACAGTGCGGTGCAGCGGCAGGTCAACTGGAAGCCCTTGGTCCAGCTCAGCGATAAGATTCCTGAATTGCTTGTGGTCAAGTGCATGTGTGCGGATGTAGTTGACGATTTTCATCACAGGCTTCATGACGTTGCTAAATTCAATGATTTAGACACAAATTGTTCCCTCTGGATAATGCAGTGGAAAGTCCAAGACTCGGGAAAATATTCCGTCAGCTTTGCACAGCCCCACAAGCCCATTTACAGATCCGATCTTGGCTGGTGCTCCATCCCTGACTATTGCAGTTAGTTTCTGTATGGGCAGATTTGCTTTCGCAAATGCAGCCATCATTGTTTCTTTCACATCTATGCCACGGGTTCTGTCTTTTAATGGCACAATATCAAGGAGTTCTTCTTTTATCACACGATCGTCTGACACAGACCGTGCAAATATTGCCAACTGAGGCTCGTCTTGTATTTCACAACCCTCATCCAATGTGACACTAAAATACTCACATGTTTGAAGGTCAGAGTGCAACTGTGATTCAATAGCCGTGTTAATGTCCGATATTCTGCGTACAACAGTGTGGCGGGACAGTTGGACTTCTGATACCCTTCTTTTTAGTTTGTCGTCTTCAGGAGACAAGATTTCAACAGCGTCACTGAAGCATTTTTTAACAAAGTCCCTTCATTGTATGGCTTTTTAGCCTGTGCAATGTTCCATTCCAGTTGATATGATGCAAGCGTTACGGCTTCGTAAATGTTTGGAAAAACTGTTTCTGCTTTTCTGCCTGACTTTTCAAAGTGGCCAACTTGTGCTTGTGAAGTTCTGTCCCTTTTGGAAATTCCTGGTCGATGTTAGCATGGAGGGAGCTTAAGTGACGCTGAAGATTTGAAGCTTTGAAATGCGCTAATGACGCCTGACATATAAGGCAGAATGGCTTGCCATTACGTTCAACACAAATATATACCGTATTTCTTTGAATAGCCGCCGAGCATATAGTATGCGCCTGCCTTGAATTGCTGCCGGGTGAAACTCGCTTTGCAAAATAATTAGCGCATGCTCAGTATTACCGCCATGTCAAACTCGTGACGTCACGAGTGACACTTCCCCTGTCATCATTTTCAAAATGGAGGAGGCTGATTTCAATACTGGTAATTTGAAATCGCATAAAGAGAAGAAGATTAAGAGCTATTCAGTAGGATTTAAGGTCCAATCTATTGAATACCGGTATGCTAAAAATAACATTAAGCAGCTATGTTTTATAAATATACCTGTGGAGAGGTGGAGCCGACACTCCGACAGACAGGCAGGGCACGCCAAGATGGCGGCGAGGAGGCGGCGACGGCGAGCGAGCGGAGAGGAGGAGCGGAAGAGCGACCTGGACTGAGGTTTTATTGAAAAATAAACAAGGTCAAACTGTTAAAGCCATGTCCTTCCTTGGTGATCCTGGGAACCCGCAAGACGACGGCTTGAGACCGTCACAATACCGTAGCTGCGTGTGTCAAATATGAGTCATTAAATGACTCCCGCCTCCTGGTGGTAGAGCACGACGGATCTTTTAGGATGTAACACTCCTATGCTGGCTATGTAAACAACTGGGCTGAAATAAAGCATGTTCCAGTCCTGAATACCCAGTGTATTATTTATACAATAACACTTCCTGGTGGCAGCGGTGGGATAAAGAGATCACCCACGGAGCAGAATGGGAGGGGGAGTTGTTCGACAATAATTATGTCGTCGCCCGCACTTGAGGAGCCGAACTAACTGATAGCAGCGATCTGATAGCAGTTTTCTAAACTGGACTTTCAATCGAAGCAGGAGGTAATAAAGGAAGATCTCCATCGAGACAGAGAGACTTTTAAAACTGAAGAAAGATAAGGAAGACTTCTATAAACAAGTTATCGATGCTTTTGATCAGAAGGAGCTGGCATGGATTTCATTTATAAGTAAAGGTAAGACCATAATAAGGTTTTTTTTTTTAATTAAATGTGCTTTTCATGATGGTATCCTAACATCACACTCAAATTTTTACTGCATGCCTTTGTGAAGTGACGGAGTGAGAAGAGGTTTTAAAATAATTAGCGCATGCTTATTTTTACCGCATGCTTTTGGTAAGCGCAGGAGTAAGAAAAGGTTTTAAATTAATTAGCACCCCGGCGGCAATTCAAGGAAATACGGTAAACTCTCCCACAGTGTTAAAATGTCCTGTGTTCTTCACATTTTCGTTTTGCTGTGCTTTTTTTCCCTGCCATTTTGAGAGCACACTTGTCACAAATTGTTTACTACTGTGATCTCACGCACATGCACGTTTGACGTCACTCAAACCAGCTTCGGCTCTTCTTCTTCTTCTATGCAACTCAAACCGGCCTAAACGGGGCGCAAAAAGTAATCCAAGTATTGTAATCCAAGTATTTCCTTTTTACTAGGTGATGATCACGATCACGGCCGATAGAAGAGAAGAAGAGAACGCCACGGTGTTTTACAAGCTAGATTTTGAGGAAACGCCCTTTTTGTGCTTAGCGGAAGTCAATGAAGCGGCCGTGTGTCTTAGTCGTGCTGCATTTTGAAAATGTAATGGTTTTCGTCCCGACAAACGCCAGGGACAGTAGATATACTACAGTACAGTAACACGGCAACGTGGGCCTCCGACATCAAAGATTTTGTCGCGTCTACATTTCGTGGGCACTAATAGATTTTTATTTCTTTCCTAGTAGTGTTAAGAGCTGAATGAAACCAGCCAAAAAGCCGCAAGTGGCTCGCGAGCCGCGGGTTGGCAAGACCTGTCATATATGATGTATTCTTCTTGTTGCAAGCATTTTTTTCAGTTCTTTTGTCATCACTGGTTGTTTTTCTTTTGCTTCTTACTAATTTGTTTCAATAGACAATGTTTGTCTTAAAGCATCATAAAAGTATAAAAAAAATGATCGTATGCATCATTTACATAATTTTCACTGTTTGCATTTTCCCAACTTGATTTCTCGGATCATTCTTAAAAGCTGTCATACTTTCTGTGCATATTTTTCAAAATGTCTATTTCTCATCAAAGTTCCTCTTCTTGTAGTTTCCGTCATAGATTATGAAAACTAGCAGATGATCACTGATGTCGGATATTAGCAGACCACTTACGGAATTATTATCAAAATCATTAGTACTGCTTGGCCTTGGGATTTTAGAATATCAACTCAGGCTATACATTGTGTCTATAAAGTCATCTATGGACTTTTGTTCGTTAGGGTTCAAGAGGTTATTGTTAAAGTGTTCACGTAAGAAAGTTATTTTTTGACTGAATTCAGTAAAAGTTGCCTTAATCCAGTTCTCAAGCGTATCAATGTTTGACTTAAGTGATTTATATATGCAGATGATTCAAATGTTCTTGTTTTTTTTCATGACATATTTCAATGGTTATACAATCTGAGATATCAACAGCTAATGACATATTTTTACAACTTTGTAGTTCAAGTCCATCACATACACAGTTACTCCCCCTCCGTTCTTGTTGGTTCTGTTGATATAATGTAGTTCATGCCCTTCCAGAGCAAGAACCATGGACTCGGACTTGGAGGTGCTAATTCTCATCCCAGTCGCTTCACACTCGGCTGTGAACCCTTCCAATGAGAACTGAAGATCCTGGCCAGTTGAAGCCATCAGGACCACATCATCTGCAAAAAGCAGCGACCTAATCCTGCAGCCACCAAACCGGATCCCCTCAACGCCATGACTACGCCTAGCAATTCTGTCCATAAAAGTTATGAACAGAATCAATGACAAAGGGCAGCCTTGGTGGAGTCCAAACCTCACTGGAAATGGGTCCGACTTATTGCCAGCAATGCGGACCAAGCTGTGACACTGATCCTACAGGGAGCGGACTGCCGCAATCAGACAGTCCGTTACCCCATACTCTCTGAGCACTCCCCACAGGACTCCCCACTTGCTTTCTCCAAGTCCACAAAGCACAGACTGGTTGGGAGAACTCCCATGCACCCACAAAGACCCTGCCGAGTGTATAGAGCTGGTCTACCATTCCACGACCAGGACGAAAACCACAGTTTTTCCTGCATTCCAAGGATCGTCTATCCGGCGTAGCCTCCTCTCCAGTACACCTGAATAGCCCTTGCCAGGAAGGCTGGAGAGTGTGATCCCCAGATATTTGGAACACACCCTCCGGTTCTTTTTCTTAAAGAGAGGAACCACGACCCCTGTCTACCAATCCAGAGCTACCACCCCCAATGTCCACGCTATGTTGCAGTCTCTTGTCAACCAAGACACCCCCACAGCATCCAGAGCCTTAAGGAACCCCGGGCGTATCTCATCCACCCCCGGGGCCGTGCCACCGAGGAGCTTTTTAACAACCTCGGCAAACTCAGCCCCAGAAATAGGAGCGCGCACCACATATTCCACAGGGACTGCTTCCTCATAGGACGACTTGTTGGTGGGATTGAGGAGGTGTTCGAAGTATTCCCTCCACCGATCTACAACAGCCGCACTAGAGGTCAGCGGCACACCATCCTCAGCATACACGGTGTTGACATACCTGCCGAGTGCCCTGCCACTGCACCTGACCTCTATGACCCCTCCCGTGAGTGGTGAGCCCATTGGAATAGGGACCCACGTTGCCTCTTCAAGCTGAGCCCTGCTGGGACCCATGGGGACAGAAACCAGTCACCAGGCGCTCGCCATCGTGCCCCACCTCTGGGCCTGGCTCCAGAGAGGAGCTCTGGTGACCCGCGCCCGGGCGAGGGAAATCTAGGTCCTCGATTTGTACTTTTCATAAAGGTTTTTGAGCTGCTCTTTGTCTGATCCCTGACCAAGGACCTGTTTGTCTTGAGAGACCCTACCAGGCGGCATAGAAGCCCCCAGACAACATAGCTCCTAGGATCATTGGGACACGCAAACTCCTCTACCACATTAAGGTGTCAGCTCAGAAAGGAGGAAGACAAAATTATGTTGTTTAAATTAATCATCAACAGTTTGTTGTCGATTTTAATGTTTTCATATGTTGAAACCATTAATTCCTGGTATGAAAAAAAGCATTTGTATCGCAATCTATATCCTTATCTAATTCCGGACTATTCTGAACCATGCTGCTGAAGGTTTTCAGTTCCATATATTTCTGTTCAGCATTTGTTTGTGTTACTTTATGAATGTCCATAAGTGTAGTTGAGTGTGCACCTGAGCACAGCTCTTTTGTCCGGTAATCCCTTGGAGCATTGTAATTTTGTATTTGAATGTTGATGTTTGTTTCTGTCAGACTCCATTATCGTTGATGTTTTGGTTGCTATGGGAGTTTCAATATTCGTCCAGATCCTTGATGTCTTTGACAACTATTACTCTTGCTTCTGGACCCCCATTCAGTTTGATGTGGATGTTGCTGTTGCCGCTCCGAGTTTCCTGAATTTTCCTCAGTTTCATCAAGTATTGGCTTTCTTGGCGAGTTCAGCATTGCGTTTTGTGAGGTGCCTGTTTTGGATTTCCTGTTGGCAAGCTTCACGATGATGACTGGTGTGGTGTTGTTACATTTTCCATTCAGTGAAATGCAGGCATGAATTGTGTTAATATCGACATCAATTGCCTTTGATTGCAGAAAGTTGACTACTTGCTTTGCAGAAGCAGCGTCCATATTATAAATAATGGTAAATGGGTTGTACTTGAATAGCGCTTTTCTACCTTCAAGGTACTCAAAGTGCTTTGACATTACTTCCACATTTACCCTTTCACACACACATTCACACCCTGCTGGAGGGAGCTGCCATGCAAGGCGCTAACCAGCATCCATCAGGAGCAAGGGTGAAGTGTCTTGCGCAGGACAAAACGGATGTGACAAGGTTGGTACTAGGTGGGGATTGAACCAGGGACCTTCGAGTTGTGCACGGCCACTCTTCCACTGTGCCACGCCCTCCCATATTGACTGGTTTTCCTCCGTTGTCAACTGCTCTTGCGTAGGTTCGAGGATTGATATACAGCCCTGCAATGATGATGTCATTCTTTCGTATAAACTGATCCATTTCCTCTTTGATGTTTTCTAAAACACTGATATTCCCCAGATTGGTGACACCTTGTTGTCTGGCTGTTGTCTCAATGCAGCCATATCCTCCCTGAAGTTCTTCAAATCAATGTTATCTAGTGTTAACATCTTGGCACAATGCTTCTATCTCTAGTTTAATGTTCTTCACAAAACTGCTGTTGTCCCAATGGGTATTGTCTTGCTGCTGTTGGCCCAATGTTGCATTCTCCTCTTTCAGCATCTCTGTCTCACGTTTTTGTTACGATCCACTCCATGGATCGTTTGTTGTTTACTTTTCTGTATGTTTGATCACATTTTGGACTCTGCTGTTTCCTTGAGTTGAACACTTCCTAGTTTATACTCTTCACCATGGCAACTTAATTGTTTCACCTGCACTGGCGCCTGGCGCACACCGGTCGTTAATTATTGTGTTGTATTTAAGACCGCCTGCTACCTCAGTTCCTCCTGGACGTTTTGCTTGCTTAAGGCAACTGTTACGTTGCGTATTCTTGTTTCCCTTTTGTTTGTTCCACGCTAAGTTTAGCTTAGCCCCCGCGCGCTCGGCTCGCGCTACTTCGAACTCTGAACTCTGTCTCTTGCTGATAGTAGCATTTAGCTAAGGCACACCTTTGTTTTGATCTTTTGTCAAGTGTTACTTTGGTTATTCATATAAAAATCTGCTCCTACCTTCATTCCTGCCTGCTCCAGTCCTTTGGCATCGAGAAGTGGCACTCCTCGCGCATCCAAGATCCAACCCAACCGTAACAGAAAACGTCCAGCATTGCGTCACCTCGCTGAGGACATTCCGGAGCTCCGACCCCACCAATTTTCATATCCGGCCAGGTATTCCCCAACCCAGGACTCCTCACTAAGGGTTGGTAGTCTGTTCACTTCTCCCGTTCCCAGTCACTATTCTCTGAGCTCTGTTAGCCCCATTAGCACTTCACTAGCTTCCGCCTCCCCTGTCACTCACAGTGACGTCACTCCGTTCACGCCCCCCTATGACGTCACCGTTAACCCTTTAGTAGATTCGCCTGCACATTTTTTCGATGATAGCAGTGATGATGAGTTTTTTGAGTCTGATTTTTGTCATTTGTCACCCAAAGACTTGTTATCTTTAAAGAAAATTTATAAGGACAACTATTGCACCCCCAAACCTAGTCACCCACCAAAAAATGACTTTTATTCGACTATTAATTATTATCAGGACATATTTCGCCACCACAGTTCTGGTCAGTCTTCGCCCCCCACACTTGCTTCTCCGCTTCGTAATTCTTGTTTCCCGCCCGAGTCCGTGCCTTGTTCCTCTCCCCCTAGAGAGGATTTTGAACAGCTTAGAGGGGAAGAGTCTGCCCTCCTCCAAACCTCCCGCCGCCCACCCTTGGGGTCAGTTTCTGACCTCGGGGACCGCGCCTGGAATTCGCGTTTTGAGGGGGGGGCTAGTATTAGCAGCCGTGCTACGGAGGTAGCACAGCTGCAAACCACTAAACCACCTCGACAACCGGTCAAACCTCTTCCACCTCTATGCCAGCACTTGAAACTCCGGCCCATTAGACCTCCTCCACCGGAGTTCCCCCCGGTTAAGCGCGCACTTCCACCTAGACCTCCTCCACCTGTGTTCCGTCCGTGCCTTAGTTCTTGTTTTAGTCCCAGTCTCTCTCAGAGTTCGAGTCCCAGCCTTCTTCGTAGCCCATGCTCTAGTCCTACCCGTAGACCGACTTGTAGACTGAGTCATAGTCCAAGTCCTGGTCCGAGTTTCCGTTCTGATTCTTGTTGTAGTCCTAGTCTTTCTCGTAGTCGTCGTAGTCCTAGTTCCACTCGTAGACTGATCCGTAGTCCGAGTCCTGTTTCGAGTCCGGTCCCGAGTCTTGTTTCTTGCCTTTGTGATATTAATTCTGATTCCTCTCGTGGTCTTAGTCCGAACCCTAGTCCTTACCCAAGTTCTTGTCCGAGACCCAGTGTTACTGTAAGTCCTAGTCTTTGTCCAAGTCCTTGCCCGAGCACCAGTATGATTGTTAGTCCCAGTCCTTGCCCAAGCCCTAGTTTGACCGTTTGTCCTAGTTCTTGCCCAAGCCCTGGTATTACTGTAAGTCCTGGTCCTTGCCCAAGCCCTTCTCAAAGCGCTAGTGTGATTGTAAGTCCTGGTCCTCCCTCAAGTCCTTGCATGAGTCCTAGTGTTCGTCTTATCCCTCATAATATCAATCAATCAATCAATGTTTATTTATATAGCCCCAAATCACAAATGTCTCAAAGGACTGCACAAATCATTACGACTACAACATCCTCGGAAGAACCCACAAAAGGGCAAGGAAAACTCACACCCAGTGGGCAGGGAGAATTCACATTCAGTGGGACGCCAGCGACAATGCTGACTATGAGAAACCTTGGAGAGGACCTCAGATGTGGGCAACCCCCCCCCCTCTAGGGGACCGAAAGCAATGGATGTCGAGCGGGTCTAACATGATACTGTGAAAGTTCAATCCATAGTGGCTCCAAGACAGCAGTGAGAGTCCCGTCCACAGGAAACCATCTCAAGCGGATCAGCAGCGTAGAGATGTCCCCAACCGATACAGGCGAGCGGTCCATCCTGGGTCTCGACTCTGGACAGTCAGTACTTCATCCATGGTCATCGGACCGGACCCCCTCCACAAGGGAGGGGGGGACATAGGAGAAAGAAAAGAAGCGGCAGATCAACTGGTCTAAAAAGGAGGTCTATTTAAAGGCTAGAGTATACAGATGAGTTTTAAGATGAGACTTAAATGCTTCTACTGAGGTAGCATCTCGAACTGTTACCGGGAGGGCATTCCAGAGTACTGGAGCCCGAACGGAAAACGCTCTATAGCCCGCAGACTTTTTTTGAGCTCTAGGAATCACTAATAAGCCGGAGTCTTTTGAACGCAGATTTCTTGCCGGGACATACGGCACAATACAATCGGCAAGATAGGCTGGAGCTAGACCGTGTAGTATTTTATACGTAAGTAGTAAAACCTTAAAGTCACATCTTAAGTGCACAGGAAGCCAGTGCAGGTGAGCCAGTACAGGCGTAATATGATCAAACTTTCTTGTTCTTGTCAAAAGTCTAGCAGCCGCATTTTGTACCAACTGTAATCTTTTAATGCTAGACATTGGGAGACCCGAAAATAATACGTTACAGTAATCGAGACGAGACGTAACAAACGCATGGATAATGATCTCGGCGTCTTTAGTGGACAAAATGGAGCGAATTTTAGCGATATTACGGAGATGAAAGAAGGCCGTTTTAGTAACGCTTTTAATGTGTGACTCAAAGGAGAGAGTTGGGTCGAAGATAATACCCAGATTTTTTACAGAGTCACCTTGTTTTATTATTTGGTTGTCAAATGTTAAAGTTGTATTATTAAATAGAGGTCGGTGTCTAGCAGGACCGATAATCAGTCCTAGTCCTGCTCGCAGCCAGTCCCCTAGTTCTCCTCGGCAGGCCCCTGTGCCTGCTCCGCGGCTGAAGCCAACACCTGCTCCTGCTCCTCTGCCGGCTTCAGCTCCTGATCCCCTGCTGGCCTCTGCACCTGATCCGCTGCCGGCCTCTGCACCTGATCCGCTGCCGGCCTCTGCACCTGATCCGCTGCCGGCCTCTGCACCTGATCCTCTGCCGGCCTCTGCACCTGCTTCGCTGCCAGCCTCTGCACCTGCTCCTCTGCCGGCCTCTGCACCTACTCCTCTGCACCTGCTCCTCTGCCGGCCTCCGCACCTGCTCCTCTGCTGGCATCCGCACTTGCTCCTCTGCCGGCATCCGCACCAGCAGCGGTGCCTGCTTCGGCTGCAGCCTCCGCACCTTTGTCTGCTGCTGCCAAGCCTCCCCTACGTCGGCCACGGGTGTGGCCGTACCCCGGGCGTCCGCCTCAGCAGGCGCGTCCACCTCCACGACGGCCACGGCTGTGGCCATACCTCGGGCACCCTCCTCATAGGACGCGCCCGGGTCTTCGTCAGCCACTAAGGTGGCCTCTGCGGCTCCGCCCGCCCAGACTTTGGTTGCAGCGGCGTTCCACCCGCTGCCGCCACTTGTCCTGTCCCCGGTGGATTCGGGGACACGGGACTTGCCAACCTCCCGCCAGGTCCCCCCTCCGCCCTCCCTTCATTTTTGGACTGTCTCGTTGTTGGAGGGGCTTTTTTGTATTTTTTCTTTTTTGGGGCATCTGGGATCTGCGCCTTAAGGGAGGGGTAATGTTACGATCCACTCCATGGATCGTTTGTTGTTTACTTGTCTGTATGTTTGATCACGTTTTGGACTCTGCCGTTTCCCTGAGTTGAACACTTCCTAGTTTATACTCGCCACCATGGCAACTTAATTGTTTCACCTGCACTGGCGCCTGGCGCACACCGGTCGTTAATTATTGTGTTGTATTTAAGACCGCCTGCTACCTCAGTTCCTCCTGGACGTTTTGCTTGCTTAAGGCAACTGTTACGTTGTGTATTCTTGTTTCCCTTTTGTTTGTTCCACGCTAAGTTTAGCTTAGCCCCCGCACGCTCGACTCGCGCTACTTCGAACTCTGAACTCTGTCTCTTGCTGATAGTAGCATTTAGCTTCCCATGCTAAGGCACACCTTTGTTTTGATCTTTTGTCAAGTGTTACTTTGGTTATTCATATAAAAATCTGCTCCTACCTTCATTCCTGCCTGCTCCAGTCCTTTGGCATCAAGAGGTGGCACTCCTCGCGCATCCAAGATGCGACCCAACCGTAACAGTTTTAATGTTGTGTCGTTTCCATCACTTCATCACGCGATATTCTGTTCTCTCTCTAATTATCTGTTCTTGGAGAGTTGTGGCATATTTTTGTGCACCATTGATAATCTGTTCATGGAGATTTTTGACATTGCTTTGTGCCTCATTGACATCCTTTTGTACAGTTCCTATTAACGCTTCTAAGTCCGATTCCACTTCTGACAACGCTGTATTGCTCCGTAAATGACTTCTTGTCGTGGTCATGGTGGTGGCAGCATCATGCTGTGGGGATGTTTTTCAGCAGCAGGAACTGGGAGAATAGTCAATATAGTACTAAGAGGAATGCAGCAATGTACATAAACATCCTGGATGAAAACCAACACTTCTCATTCAAGCTGATGCAGCTAGAGAGGTTCTGCAAAGAGGAATGGGCAAAAGTGCCCAAAGATGGGTGTGCCAAGCATGCGGCATTGTATTTAGAAAATACTTGAGGCTGTAATTGTTGCAAAATGTGCATAGACAACGTTTGTGAGCAAAGGCTGTGAATGCTTATGTAAATTTTTTACATTTACATTGGTATTATGTGTAGAATAGTGAGGACAAAATGAATTGTACAGTTGCATCTCCACACCCCAAGAGGAAATGTGCAAAAAGTCAAGCTCTGTGAATACTGTCCGGATGCACTTTAAATCGTAACACATGATATATCGTAAAAATTTACATTTACAATATTGTATATCTGGATGGTACACTGGCTTATGGTACAGTCGTTGAATTGATGTAATTGAAAACACAGTTACATTTGATCTGACATTATTATTAAAACAACAACTTGTAAGGCCTATTTACTAATATATATTTAATTGTAGATTATATATTAATGTTATTGTACCAATGTTACGTGCTGCTGTTGTTTTCTGGTCCGTCATGGCCGGTTTGATCCTTCAGCCAGTGTCCTCACACCCAGACATTGGAGCTATTTACTTAGATCTAGTGTAAACTAAGGCGAACAAATCATGCGACTGACTTGCTGTGACAGCTACACATACTACTATAGTATTATTAACAATTGTTGTAGACTGTTCTGTGAGATACACTGTACTTATCTTTTTATGACTGTGTCTTCACAGTGGTCTGGTGCCGCTACATAACGCCTGCTCCTACGGACACTATGAAGTCACTGAGCTGCTGCTAAAGGTGAGACAATCACACATAGAAGCAACTATCCATCCATCCATTTTCTACCGCTTATTCCCTTTCGGGATCGCGGGGGGCGCTGGCGCCTATCTATCTTAATAATATCCTGACAATGTTTTCACTTAAACTCGCGTTTTTCATCGGATGTTCTGCCTGTGTAATTGTCGTATTTCTTTACAGCATGGTGCCTGTGTAAATGCCATGGACCTGTGGCAGTTCACCCCACTCCATGAGGCAGCATCCAAAAACCGTGTGGAGGTATGCTCCCTGCTGCTGAGCCATGGGGCTGACCCGACCTTGCTCAACTGTCACAGCAAGAGCTCCATGGACATGGCGCCTACACCTGAGCTGAAGGAAAGGCTCTCATGTAAGCACACCACTTATTTAAATGCCAAGTACAGTTTTTTGGCCAATGAACACAGAAACACCTAGAAGTGTAGTCTGCTCATAGAAAGAATGGCAACTGTCAGTGTCTTGAATAATGTTTGTGTTTGAATGTGAGTGTGAATGTTGTCTGTCTATCTGTGTTGGCCCTGCGATGAGGAGGCGACTTGTCCAGGGTGTACCCCGCCTTCCGCCCGATTGTAGCTGAGATAGGCGCCAGCGCCCCCCGCGACCCCGAAAGGGAATAAGCGGTAGAAAATGGATGGATCGATGAAAAATATTGCAAGTATCAAGTAAAACAAGGGTCGAAAGAGCACATTTCCAAAAACAAGTAGTAATACTTGAGGGTGTAGCTTTACCTGTTTGCATCTTTCAATTACTTTTATCAATTAATTGATTACATAGTTTAACCAACACATACCTGTATTTTATGTACGCTGGAAGGCTTGTGATGCTTCACAGTAAATGGTAATGGTAAATGGGTTATACTTGCATAGCGCTTTTCTACCTTCACGGTACTCAAACCGCTTTGACACTATTTCCACATTTACCCATTAACACACATTCACACACTGATGGCGGGAGCTGCCATGCAAGATCCTAACCACGACCCATCAGGAGCAGGGGTGAAGTGTCTTGCTCAAGGACACAACCGATGTGACGAGGTTGGTAGAAGGTAGGGATTGAACCAGGAACCCTCAGGTAGGTGGCACGGCCACTGTCCCAACTGCGCCACAACGTCCCCAGTAGGTTGTTTGTAATGTTTTGGACACTGGGTATGACATGTTTCTTATCTTGATGGCCCTCTCACAGAACTTTAAAGTCATGTTTTTGAAATAACAGTACCCTGCAGTATCATTGCAATTTGAAAATATGATTTTTCTGAACTTTTTAAATGCTCATTTGTCTTGGGTTTTACTATTTTGCACCCCTTAGATTCGCAAGTCAGATGAATTCAAACGTTAGTCTGAGTTACAAGAAAACCATGGCAGTGTTTTTAATCCAGCTGACATGTTAGCATTTTATTTGTGTGTCTGTGTGTGAAGATGAGTTTAAGGGCCATTCACTGCTTCAAGCTGCTCGGGAAGCTGACATGGCCAAGGCGAAGAGGAGCCTGGCGCTGGAGATCATCAACTTTAAACACCCTCACACACATGAAACAGCACTGGTAAGACATTAAGGAAGCTTGAACATACACAGATTTTTTTTTTTAAGTAGCAGGGTTGTACGTACAGTAGATAAAATGTGTCTGTGTGCGTGTGTCCGTGTTTGTTTTTAGCATTGTGCAGTTGCATCTCCACACCCCAAGAGGAAACAGGTGACAGAGCTGCTATTACGAAAAGGGGCCAATGTCAATGAGAATAACAAAGAGTAAGTGCTGCCCAGTCAGTAATAGCACTGATTTTTCTTAGCAAATACCAAAATTATCATCCAATCTGGTTTTTGCTCTGACGTATAATAATAATGCTTCAAATGTCTGCGCATAAAAAATGTTGCAGTTAAAGTGACACTCTTGCTTTGCCAAAAATAACCATTGTTGAAAACATAACATCTTCCTTTGTTTCCCTCTCTTGTAGTTTAATGACACCTCTCCATGTGGCTGCTGAGCGAGCTCATAATGACATTATGGAGGTGCTTCAGAAACATGGTGCCAAGGTAAATTTTCGTTACTAAATTTGTGCCTTTTATCAGTTTTGTTTGCTTTACCCACCACCTTTTACAGAGTTACAATTTCTATGTGCTTTAAAAAAAAACATAATATCATAATATTCGCTGTATATATATATATATATATATATATATATATTAGGGCTGCAACAACTAATTGATTAAAATCGATTACAAAAACAGTTAGCGATTAATTTAGTCATCGATTCGTTGGATGTATGTAATGCGCTGAGGCTCTTTTTTTTCTTTATTTTTTTCCCCTGAACCTTTATCTATAAACTGCAACATTTACAAACAGCTGAGAAACAATAGTCAAAATAAGTACAAAAACAGTACATGAGGTGGCAGTAAGCCAGCCAATGATGTGTCATGTGCAGCTCACGTGACCACGCCGTCTCCTTTGCTGAAAACATTCGAAAAATGGCGGAGGTAAACAGTACGGATATTTCAGTGGAGAAACATCTCGAGGTTATTGCTTCAATGGAGAAAAGTGTACGACCTAAGTCGTCAAGTGTCGGAACACTTTACTTTAAAGACTTCAAAGAAGACATTTCCTGCAAAACGTGCAGCATGGACGTCGCGTGGCACGGAACGACCGCATTGCTTCGGGAGCACCTGAAGATGAGCCATGGATGAAGGGAAGAACTCACGGTACGTAACTTTTTTAAGTCCATAGTCCGAGTATATTGATCCTTTGTGTCCGTCTTTGTGTGTTTTTAATCTTTTGTTATCGAGGAGATTTTTTTTAAGGAAGCGCAGCAGCAACTGTATAAACTTTTTTTTTTTTTTTTTCCCTTGGCCTCAGTCTGCACCTCCTCTCCAGGGCCCAGGCAAAGACCGATTTTTTAAATTTTATTTTAATCTTCTATTTTTTTCTCCCCCCCCCCTTTGTTTACCTTTATCTCATCTTTTTTGTAAGGGGCGCTGGAAGCCGGCAGACCCGTCAGTGATCCTGTTCTGTCTCCCTGTAATGTTTGTCTGAACTTGAATGGGATTGTGCTGAAAATTTTAATTTTCCTGAAGGAACTCTCCTGACAGAATAAATAAAGTACTATCTACTCTACTCTATCTATAAACGTAACAGACAGAAATATCTCAGGTTGGTTTCATAATGGATCAAAGGTAGCCGGGCCCAATAAAGCTATATAAATCTGTGGAGAGGCGGAGCCGACAGGCCGACGGCGGGGCAAGGCACGCTGCCCTGCCCAAGATGACGGCAAGGAGGCAGAGAGGATACGAAGGAGCGGAGAGGCGGGGCTTGCTGGGAGCGCCGCCGCCACAATCTAATTCAGTTGCGTGGGTCACACACCGGGACACAATTAACATTTCTCCTTTTCTTGTCGCACGCTCAGTCCGTGCGCCGTTGGTGTCGGTTACGCCTCGCGGTGTACGGCCAGGTGGTCTTTGGCGAGGGTCACCGCTGCTGCAAAGTCCCGGGGCCGGTGGTACCGGATACAATTCGCCGTGTGCGTCGGGATCGCTTCCACAAACTGTTCCAGTAGGATATGGTCCAGCCAGCGCGTCGCTGCCTCTTGGAGCCGCTGGCAAAAGGCGAATGGCCGGTCCTCCTTCCCCAGACGCTTGGACCGGAACCGGCGTCAATAATCTTCGGCAGTTCGTCCCGTCTGGTCCAGCAACGCCCTCCTCAGCTCCTTAAAGTGCACTCTGGAGGCCGCCGGCAGGCTGAGCGCCACGCGCTGCGCCTCCCCCGTCAGGAGCAGCAAGAGCCGCACCCCCCACTCTTCTTCCGGCCACGCGCATGCTTTCGCCGTGGCCGCAAAAATGTCCAGGAATGCATGAGGATCCTCTCTTTCCCCCATGCGGCGGATGGTGACAGTCGTCGGCGCTGGCCGTGCCCCGCCCACCTGGTCCGTTAACGCCCGCAGGACCTGACACTGATGGCGGGTGCTCGAGAGAGCCGTCAGGGGGTCGTCTTTCCCCGCCTCGGGTAGTCCAGCCGAGTTGGGCGCCAAGTTATGGAAGTGTCTTGCTTCCGGGTTCTCTGGATCACCCACCACGGACATGACAGCTGCACTCAGGGCTTCGAACAGTCTTTTATTTTTCAATAAAATGTCTTTCTTGTCGATCTTAGCAACCTCCATGTCTTTGGCTCGCTCTCAGTCGTTCTCGCTCGTCTGCTTGTGCGGCTGGTTCTCCTACTCCTTCTGCCTTGATCGCTCATCCTTCTCCCCTTTTATACAGAGTCAGGAGAAATGTTAATTTTGTCCGGGTGTGTGACCCATGCACCTGAATTAGATTGTGGCGGCGTCGCTCCCAGCAAGCCCCGCCTCTGCGCTCCGCCGCATCCTCCGCCACGTTGCCGTCATCTTGGGCAGGGCGGCGTGCCCTGCCCCGCCGTCGGCCCGTCGGCTCCGCCTCTCCACAACATCTATTTGGACTTGAATGACGCTTTAGTATAACTAAACGTTATGGAGGTGGACTATTTCATGCTATTATTCAGAGGTAGCCTAAAGTGAATCTTTTATTATTCAGAACAGAAACGTGTACTATATCTGATCCAGTTCGGATCTGATATAGTACATTTCTGTGTTATTATTGGTGTATTCTGTAACTCCAATGTCCATTTATTTAATTTAGCTGTTATTTTAATGTAGTTATTTCACGTCAGAAATTATTCATTAAATCAACTGGGTATGTATTGAGTTACATGTAAATGATGCTACTATGTACAATCATAATATGGTTTCTCTCATTTCAGAAAGAAACAAACCAGCATTTGCGACTTGGTACAAAGGAAGGTGTGCACACCACGGCAAGCGGCTGCATTGACTGATGCTATCCTGTATATGTTGCTAACTGACATGAGGCCACTATCAATGGTGGAGGATGAAGGTTTTAAACAAATAATTTGCGTCCTCAACCCTGGTTACACTCTTCCCTCGAGGAACCATTTGACCAAACTGATGGAGAGGAAGTACGAGCAGACATTCTATGCTGTGTAGACTGACATAAAAGCCACCCAGAGCAAAATTGCTCTCACTACTGATGTGTGGACAAGTGTAGCCTACCTTGGTAATACATGCCACTACATTGGATGATGAATGGAACATGAAGTCAATCTGCCTTACAACCATGCCGCTAAAGGAAAGACAGTCAGCATCCAACATTGCAGAATGGTTGGAATAGGTAATAGCCAGGTTTGAAATTCCCCTATGCAAAAGTATTGCTATTGTGCATGACAATGGTGCACTTTATAAAAAATAAAACAATTTTGTAACACTTGCCTTGTTTTATTTTGCAAGTCAAAAGGACATGGTGCCAGTATGCTGTTTTTTTAAATAAAGTATCGGAAATGATAGAAATGTAGTTTCTCTTTTATCCGATTATTAATCGATTCATCGAAGTAATAATCGACAGATTAATCGATTATCAAATTAATCGTTAGTTGCACCCCTAATATATATATATATATATATATATATATATATATATATACATGCATTATGTGTGTGTATGTAGGTAGATATATGTATATACACAAAACCCAAACCAGTGAAGTGGGTACGTAGTGTAAATCGTAAATAAAAAAATAATACAATGATTTGCAGGTCCTTTTCAACTTATATTCAATTAAATACACTGAAAATAGAAGATATTTAATGTTCAAACTGATCCAAGTATTCATTAACTTAGAATTTAATGCCAGCAAAACATAGCAAAAGAGTCGGCACAGGGACATTGTGGAGAGGCTGAGCCGACGGCGGGGCAGTACACGGTTTGGCCCTGCTCAAGATGGCGGCCAGGAGGCGGAGAATGCGTCGGAACGAAGAGGCGGGGCGTGCCATGAGCGACGCCGCAGCAATCAAGATCAAGTGCGTGGCTCACACACTGGCTCACAATCGGCCTATCTCCTCTCAGTGTATAAAAGGGGCGAAGGAGGACAGATCAGGAGGAAAGAGGGGAGGAGAACCAGCAGCAGAAACAGACGACCGAAAACGACCCAGAGCAAGCCGAACACAGCGACGAAGATGCGGCCGACTGAAAAGGAGACCGGAACGAGCAGCAGAGGAGGAGCTGAAAAGCGACCCGACTTAGACTGAAGCTTTCTTTGAAAAAATATAAGAGTCAAACCTGCTCAGTAAGATGTCCTTCCTGAATGGTCCACGCTACCCACACGATGACGGCGTATGACTGTCACATTTGGCACCCGACGTGGGTGGACCACCGGAGGCGGGGGAGGATGATCCCCTGTGGCCTATTGTAAACACTCTCACACAGCTGGCAGCGAGCAGCCAGCAAAATTGCCAACTCATGCAGCCGCTGGTGGACAAGATGGGGGGAGGCGGTGAGTGCCCCCCCAAAGAAGAAGTCAAGGAGGACTCCAGTGAAGTCTTGGCTGAAGCGTCCCACCTGTAAGGCGGGGCTGGGGAGGCAGCAGTGGCGTCTGCAGACCAAGACCAGCAGGGCGAGCTGTCGGCCAAAGAGAGGGAGGACAAGCTTGCCTTGGTAGAGAGGATTAGAAGAGCTGAGGAGACAGATGCACAGCCAGTGGAGCGTGAAGTTGAAGATGAAGAAGTTGAAGATTAAATAGTTGAAGAAATTCAAGAAAATGATGAAGAAGAAATAGTTGAAGAAATTCAAGAAAATTATAAAGAAGAAGAAATAGTTGAAGAAATTCCACAAAATGATGAAGATGAGGAAGAGGAAGAAGGGGAAAAAGTGGTAGTGATGGAAGAAAAAGAAGAAGAAGTGAAAGAAGAGGAGGAAGAGGAAGAAGTGAAAGAGGATGAAGAAGTCAAGGAGGACGAAGAAGAAGAAGTCATTGAGGACGAAGAAGAAGAAGACAAAGTAAAGGTCAAAAAGGACGAAGAAGAAGAAGACAAAGAAAAGGTTAATGAGGACGAAGAAGACAAAGAAAAGGTCAAAGAGGACGAAGAAGAGAAGACAGGTGGCTGTGGCAGTTTTTTTTCCCCGCCCCTTTCAAAAAAGGGAGGGGGGAGTAGGCTCAGCCGGGTGGAATCCCGGCTTGCATCTGGCGATAGAGGACTGTGGATAGTCAGAGCCGACGGCGGGGCAGGACACGCTTTGGCCCTGCTCAAGATGGCGGCCAGGAGGCGGAGAATGCTCACACACCGGCTCACAATCTGCCTATCTCCTTTCAGTGTATAAAAGGGGAGAAGGAGGAACAATCAGGAGGAAAGAGAGGAGGAGAACCAGCAGCAGAAACAGACGAGCGAAAACGACCGAGAGCGAGCCGAACACAGCGACGATGACGCGGCCGACTGAAAAGGAGACCGAAACGAGCAGCGGAGGAGGAGCTGAAGCTTTATTTGAAAAAATAAAAGAGTCAAACCTGCTCAGCAAGATGTCCTTCCTGAATGGTCCACGCTACCCACACGATGACGGCGTAAGACTGTCACAGGCATTTTTACCGCTTGGCATTGGCTTTGCATAATAGAGTTTTAACTTGCACTTACAGATGTAGTGACAAACTGTAGTTCCTGGCAGTGCTTTTCTGAAATGTTCCTGAGCAAGCCTCTGTGGGGCTATTCTTTACACACTGAAGGTCACGGGCATTGCCGCTTACGTGCAGTGATTTCTCCAGATTCTCTGAACCTTTTGATGATATTACAGACCGTAGATGGTGAAATCTGTAAATTTATTTGCAATAGCTCGTTGAGAAATGTTGTTCTTAAACTGTTGGACAATTTGCTCACACATTTGTTCACAACGTGTTGACCCTCTCCCCATCTTTCTTTGTGAATGACTGAGCATTTCATGGAAGCTGCTTTTATACCCATTCATGGCACCCACCTGTTCCCAATTAGCCCGTCCACCTGTGGGATGTGCCAAATAAGTGTTTGATGAGCATTCCTCAACCTTCTCAGTCTTTTTTGCCACTTGTGCCAGCTTTTTTGAAACATGGTATAAAAGTAAGTGCATCTCTATATTCCTTCAAAACCGCTCTAAAACAACACCTCCAGGCAACTTCAACACTTTACTAATACCCTCCTCCATTCACATCCCATCTCCCCGGATTATAAACAACTCAAATGTACTTCTAATGTATATACTTGTTCTTATGCTATCTGAACTCACTATGTTCTCTGCTGGCTGTACATATCCTACTGTAAGACCTACACTGTTTCAATGTCCACATTTCTCTGTTGATGCAATTGTTGATGACTGAAGTTCTGATATCAACCAAAGCTCCCCACCCACCCACCCCCCGGATTGTAAATAATGTAAATAATTCAATGTACATACTATGATGATTAACTTGTGTGATGACTGTATTATGTTGATAGTATATATTTGTACCATGAATTGATTAACGTGGACCCCGACTTAAACAAGTTGAAAAACTTATTCGGTTGTTACCATTTAGTGGTCAATTGTACGGAATATGTACTGTACTGTGCAATCTACTAATAAAAGTATCAATCAATCAATCAATCAATCAATCAATCAATGTTGCAGGCATCAAATTCCAAATGGGCTAATGTTTGCAATGTTTGTTTACCTGTTCAAACGTTAATTAACTTGTCTTTGCAGTCTTTTTAAATGAATATAGGTTGAAAAGGCTTTGCAAATCATTGTATTTTGTTTTTATTTACAATTTACACAACGTTCCAACGTCACCGGTTTTGGGTTTTATACCTTTTTACATTGATATTGTCCTTATTGGCCCCGTTTACACTGCACACAAATCTTTTTTTTTTTTTTGCTCTCTAGTGACACACATTGGATTTTTTTTTTGCCAGTCTAAATGCTCAAAAGTGCTTCAAATCAAATCATTGTATTCTGTTCTTATTTACGATTTACACAAAGTGCCAACTTCACTGGTTTTGGGTTTTGTACATACAGTATGTGTATATATATATATGTGTGTGTGTGTGTGTGTGTGTGTGTGTGTGTGTGTGTGTGTGTGTGTGTGTGTGTGTGTATGTATAATATTGGTGTGTGTGCGTGCTTGTATGTGTATATATGTACAGTATATATGTGTGTATATGTGAATATGTGTACATATATGTGTCTACATATACTGTGTGTATTTAGGGCTGTCGAGTGATTACATTTTTTTATCTGATGTATCACACTCTAGATCTATGATTAATCATGATTAATCACAGGTTATTATTTGCTTGCATGAATAACATTTGCTTAAGAAAATACCCTAATAATTGGATACAAATGCAATTGTGTAGTCAGAATGTCGGACAGGAATATGACTGGCAACATTCAAATTGTGTTTTATATATGAAGGGGAAATCTCCTCTTTGTGAAGTTAATGTTTTTATGCTATTTTCTGTAATTTGTCATTAAATAAAAGCATCACACACAATCATAGCGCAGTTCAGTTTATTTCAAAAACCTGCCAGCAATTCAATTACGATGTAAAGCATCACATATTTCCAGTTGTTTTATTATAGCATGTCCGAAAAGGAGTAGGAAGAAGCAGAGCTTATTTAATCCCTTTTCATATCATATCGGTTTTATCCCATTTCTTTGTTCTCTGTAACAAGAATGTGAATGAATAAATACTAAACAAATAAATCAACCATATGTAAGTAAACAAATATTAAACACATAAATAATCATTACCTCTTTTAAAAAAAAATGGGTTCAAGATATTTATGCTAATTGTTCTTCTTTGTACTTTGTGAACAGTCTGCTAAATTTAATCATATTATTGCTTTTTTTATTTATTTGCTTAATCCATTCTATAGCTTAATTCCACATACTGATATTGTATGTGTGTGACACTCATTGGTACTTTAACTTTAACTTTTTAATGGTCTTAAAGGAGCCATATGTAAAAATCTAGCCAGAAATGGTACTGCAATCACGGTCAAAATTCTATAGTGCCCTACCCCTCTCTCTGACTGAAGTTGCCAGATATGCAGCCGAAACCAGCTCGATCCACTGGGCTACTCCAAGGAACTTTAAACTTCCACTACCTCTTACTAGGGGTTGAAGTGCTAGGACCAAAATAGCTGAACAGACAAGCGCTTTGTCAATAACAAATCTCCAACCAACACATTTTACAAGGAAATTAGAAGTACATCATGCCTGCGTACAATATCACAACGATATCACAACAAATGCCAATCATATGGTTATTGTCAGTACTATCAGAAACACAGACTAAAACAAACTACAACCAACGCTAGCAGTGGTTACACTGGTGAAAATAAGTAGAGCATGCTTAGCAGCCTAATGTACGGCCAAAACTAAAGAGGAGACATTTTACCAAGGTATGCCTATAGGCTACTTTTTCAGTCGTTTCAGATTGCCATATAACTTGGTACAAGTTTGCAATACGCAAACGCAAATGAGGAATTACTTTATCATGTGATTTGGCTGTCTCCATACGTTTCACATTGCCATGACAGCCGAGCTAATGTTGGAACCCATTTCCTCAGCGTATCAGCATATTGAGAACAAAATAGGCACTGACACTACCCATATCCACATAGGTTTTATTTGTCGAAAATATATTTAGCCCTTTCAGTTGGATTACACACCAACATACAGGCTAACGGGGGAAAAATATGAGCGTTAGCCAGTATGTTGATATACTATATGACGGTGTGTTATTGATCAGGCTAGCATGCTTAGCATTTGTTGCACGAACATACTGGCTTTGTTAGACAAGATCATAGACTCTATTGGACAATATAGTTTACATACATTAACAAGTTTGGCGTCAGATGCAAAAAATTGTCTTTGCTTTCAATCGTCTCCATCTTTCAAAAGCATTCCCGATAGAGATCATCGTTTTGTTTCTGGGTTTGTCATGAATAGGCCTTTTAGATTTAGTAAGGTCTGACATGTTTAGTAACTTTACCAGTGGCAGTAGCTAGACAACCTGGATGTGACACACTCACAGACATCGAAATGAGAACATAATAGTATTTCAGGGCTGTGAATGTAATTTTGAAATGAGCATATCCAGTTATCCATATTCTGTTATCAGTTATAGAGGTATTCAAAAATCACATGATTTATTAATGCCTTTTGACATATCAGGGCCATTTAATGAATACTTGACATTAAAGTATTATATATGGCTCCTTTAAGTGTTGTACGTGCATACAAATGTTTTGAATTAGATTTTCCTCTAAGGTTATATGTTTTTCTTTTGTTCTTTTGGGAACAAGTTATAGTTTGTTTTGTACATCATTTTAGCTGTTTGCAAATGCACTAAGTCGTTGAATTTCAATATTATTGATTCAATAAATAAAGGGTTTGTATGTTATCTATTTCCAACATAATGTATTATTCTAATTGATCTTTTTTGTAACACCGTTTGTGAATGAAACGTACATTAAAGTGGAATAAATGACATGCAGTTAATAGTATTAACTTGCCACATACTGCTCTTTTCCTACCAAAGGGTCCAAACTGGATGTCATTGAATGACGACGTGTGCTCAAACTCGGACCAACTGTATTTAGTGACGAAAACAAACACTCTCACATAAATATTGAGCTTATTGCAACCATAAAGAGCAGAACACATATTGTTTAACTTTTGTACACTTACTTAAGTTATCTGCTGCACTGACAAGATGACTGCTCCCTGTGCCAAACTGCCGTGTCAAAACTGGCGTGTGACGTCATGATTTACCTTTTTCAGGAGCACCAACCCTGGTTTGTAAGTGGCTCCGCTGGCCACTTACTTAAAAAAAATACTGGAGAAAGTGTGTCCCTTGAAAGCTCAATACGGAACACATGCTTTTGTTTCTGAATACGGGATTATTCTGTGTTTCAAGGGATGTTTGGCAACCCTATTTAAGTAGCATTCATGCTAAATAATCAAATTCAGTTTTTCTACTGCATTTTTTTTTGCGTGTGTTAGTTCTTAAAAAGGAAATTCTGATATTGAAGTTCTATTTTACGTTACTGGTAATTATAGCACAACTTCTTCAACAGTTGTATTGCTTATTTTCATCTTTGACAAAAAGATATTCAAGGGCTGTTTTACTACAAAAAATTAAATTCCGAAGTGTTTGCAGGTGAACGCATTGGACACACTGGGTCAGACGGCCTTACACCGCGCAGCAATGGCAGGCCATCTGCAGACCTGCAGGCTGTTGCTAGGATATGGAGCAGACGCCTCCCTGGTATCGCTGCAGGGCATCACTGCTGCTCAGATGGGAAATGAGGCTGTTCAGCAGATACTCACTGGTAGGGTTGAAGTATTTCTGGAAATGTGTATTTGCAGTGCTTTTGTTGCCGTGCACTTCTGGCAATAAGAGATAAGCAGGAAGGAAATTTTTGTAGTGACAATCCAGTTTGGTTATTAATTTTAGGGAAAAGCGAGTTATCTCATTGGTTTCTTGTGGGTGGAAACGTCACTCGGTATGTACACATACAATTTTGTTATTTTACATTGTCGCCTTCTTTTAGCAGATTTTCTGACCCTTTTAACACCATTACCCGTGGACACGATTCCATTGGTGCGCAAAGCATACTGAATAGATACTATAGGGCTATAGTCATTTATTGAGCAATTTCATACGTTGTAGTTTGTAACATTTGATGATGAACAACAATAATATCACACGAATAAACTTGCTAACTTTTACTGGTTGCTATGCCTTTGCTCTGGAAGCTGCAGTGTAATAGTTCATTGTCTCCAGCTTTTTGCATTGCCTGTTTTCTTGCTACCCTTTGTCTAGTCAGAAAATCAGCAATATTTGTTGTGCTGTAAGTGTATCGAAATATTTGGCCTCATTTTCTGTTGCTCTCTCTTCAGAGAACGTTCCAGTAAGAAACTCAGATGTGGACTACAGACTTCTGGAAGCTGCGAAAGCTGGAGACCTGGACACAGTCAAGGTAGTTTAGTTAGTTATATTTAGTTTTTTTTGCAGACATTATAACATTTAGTGTATGTTCACTTTGCCTTTTGGGCTTTTAAAAGCTTTGGCTGAACGTCTGTTAATTCTAGAAAAAAAGATTTGCGGCATTGATTTTTTTCCTTCTTTTTTTTATTTTTATTTTTTTTTGCAAAGCTACCTTCCGATTGATTATTAACACAGCCGACAATATTTATTTCCTTTTCAGATAGAAAAGATCTAATGGTTCAAAGAGACAGTTGTCAAGCTAAGTAAGATGTCCATTAACTGGGTCTGGAAAAGGAACATTGTATTGATGATACAGTATTTTAATCAACATTCGTGAACCATGTTTCCGATGCAGTGTCCCACTGCAATCAATCTGAATAGTCCAGTTGTGATCAAATCGATGCTCTAAGAGTACTATTACCTGGATGAATCAGAAATTTCACAGGCTGTATTTGAATTTATGCTTTAACCTAGGTCTGTACAACTTGACATAATGAACACTATCTCAATCTTGGTGGTTTGACTGAGGACGCAAGTTACTCTCTGTCCTGTTCTTGCCTGTTGTTGTTCCTTATGTTGCGTTTGGACCAGATGTTCCTCCGAGGAAATTTAAGTTGCTGGTCAATGCCAAGTTATTTTGATGACACATAAGCTGATTTTAAATGATAACCCAGAACAGAATAGTTATTTTGCAATTTATTCCAAAGCTTTGGCGAGACCAACCTAAAAAACAACACATTCAATTTGCGTCGCCTAAGTTGATCTGAAAACACTACGGATGTTTTGTCTTTTTCAATACGCCACTAGCCCCCACCCTTCAGAGCGAATACACTTATCTATCGTTTTCCTCAGAAAGAGATAGGAAGAAGGAGTATTGCTACTCCTGCATTCCAAGCTCAAGGTATTCTACAGTGTACCATTGGTCATGAGATAAAGAAAAGATAAAAAGAGTACAAGATGGAACACTAGCTATTTCAAATATGACTAAAGAAAATAAATAACTTTTAAATATGAATATATGTAGATATCTATCTCCGTCACTTTCTACAATATTCCTACTTTTTCATAGGGAATAGAATAAAATGGATGATTGTGGCGACTGGGATGGGCTCCACCCCCCCCCCCCCCCCCTCCCCACAACCCACCCCCACGATCCCAAAAAGTGACAAACTGTAGAAAATTAATGGATGGGTTGGTTGTGTGTCTGGCTTTTGGTGTGTGTGTCATGATAAAAAAGTTATTCTATCAGATGTTTATGAGGGTGACTATCAGAGACATATTGTATTATAGGTAGGAAATAATGAAAGTTTTTTGTCTATTTCGTGTTATTTATATTTGGGTTTGTGATACTGTATCCCTCATATTTTACAGTTGAACATTAAGAAACCATGAGCCCACCCTCCTTACTCCCTGAAATTTATTTTTTCTGGAGAATATTTTTTGTTTTCTGTTCACCCCAGACTGTTTACTCTCTAACTGTAAACTCTAAAAATTAAAGTTAACCAAAGAAAAAACATTATTTTTTCTTTACTTTTCTCAATCTGCTGTCCCTCCGCTAAAGTCTCCTGGCACCTCTCCAGGGAGAGCCGCCTTACTC
The DNA here is from genome assembly GCF_033978795.1 of Nerophis ophidion. Lineage (NCBI taxonomy): Eukaryota > Metazoa > Chordata > Actinopteri > Syngnathiformes > Syngnathidae > Nerophis > Nerophis ophidion. The sequence goes on from NC_084627.1 coordinate 29,641,110, forward strand.
CTCAAACAGCCCTCTACACTATTTCAAAAATCCAAAGAGGTCTCCCATAAATCTTCCATTCCTTTTCTGCAGTCTCTGTGTACAGCACAGAATGTGAACTGCAGAGATCTGGAGGGACGACACTCCACCCCTCTCCACTTTGCTGCTGGCTACAACAGAGTGTCAGTGGTTGAGTACCTGCTGCATCACGGGGCTGACGTGCACGCCAAGGACAAAGGGTACATATGACAAATAAGTCATAAAAAGGAGCATTTAAGTGTACATTTCAGCGTATCAGATCAATGTTACAAGATCACTGTTGTAAATGAATGGGACCTCAAAGTGTTCTATCCTTTTGCAGGGGTCTAGTCCCTCTCCATAACGCCTGCTCGTACGGTCACTACGAGGTGGCTGAGCTGCTGGTCAGACACGGTGCCTCGGTCAACGTGGCTGACCTGTGGAAGTTTACACCGCTTCATGAGGCTGCAGCCAAAGGCAAATACGAGATCTGCAAACTGTTGCTAAAGGTAGGATTTAATCTATATCTAGGGTGGTCAATACGGGCAAACGCGCCGCAACGTCCACAATCATACCAACAAAACACATCCAATTTGAAACGCACAGCAATATCGAAAAAAACACACAAAACCCCCACATCTAAACCACACATGCAATAAAGGGCAAACACAATTCATTAAATCTATAACATTATAATGTTGTTTTAAAAATGTTTTAATAACCACAAAAAGTGTACCTCAGTGTTTTTCATATAATAATGTATTTGTGGCAGGCCGCTACAAAAAATCCAGAACCCAAACAATTCTAACATCAAAAAAAGTTTTTTTTTGTTGTTGTTTTTTAGGTTTTGGAATACAGTAAGTGACACTTCACCTTGTTGTTCTTAACCATAGGGCCAAAGCCTACTGTTGGGCCGCAAGCGCCCCTTCATTCTTGGGTAGTTGCAGGTTATACTTTGCTTTGTACATCATTTTAGCTGTTTGTAAATGCACCAGATTGTTGAATTTCAATAATTGTGATTTAATAAATAAAAGGTTTATGTGTTCTGTATATCCAACATTATATTTTATTCCAATTTTTTTTTTATAACAAAGTTAATGAATGAAGCGCACATTTGTAGTTGTTTCCCCATATTTCTGCACAATAACACAGATATGCTAACACTAGCAAGCAGTAGAGATTGTTTAGCTATGTGGGAATGTAACTAACGGGTAACTACACATTTCCACTGCTATTTAATGTTGTTGGTAATGTTTTAATGTGGTTATTAGGATCATCAGAGACATACAAAATGATCGCTATTATAGTCCATTGTTTTAGGAGGTTTCTACTTACCAGTTGTCTCAAACAGCCGGGATGTTCCGGTGTCATGTGACATAATAAAATGGTCTTACTTTGCCAACATTCTAACACTTGCTAAACAACTAAGTTTCCTTTTTATCATGTCATCGGCCAGTGTTAATTTTGACAGCAGTTTTTAATTTAGTTTTAGTAATAGTCTTTTGACAAAAGTTTATTTTTGTTATAGTTATATTTTATTCAACTAAATTGATTTAGTTTTGGTCTAGTTTACATCAACTAGTTAAGCATGTTAGTCGAATACAATCACCTTAAATTTTGTCAACTAAAATATAACGTATAACAGACAATGCATTCTTGTAGTTTTGTTGAAAGCCCTTTTACTGTATTAATATTTTGTTTTTGCAGAGCATCTCAAAAATTAAATTTACAACAATACATGCATTCCATGAATATTTCAATAATTCCACATTAACTTTATTGTGCGATTAGCTGAAATTAAGCTTTTTTTCTTTTTTTTTTCAAAAATGGAGTCATATATGACTAAAATGGTCACATGAAGAAACAATCTAGTTTTAGTCTAGATTGGTGGGCAAGCTCGTCTATGAGTACTTCAAAAGAGTGGTTGAGTAAGCAGACTTGTTCCTTTTCTAATGTCTTTAATACTAACAGTAATTCAGTACAGTATGAGCGATTTGGAAATATTATTTTAGGCCTACTTACTGTTGTATAAATGTCAAGATGATTAGCCTGCAGATGGTTCTTCAAGTTGGTTGTATTTTTACCGAAAAAAATGTAGCCACATGGTTTACAATGTATTTTGTTATCTCCCGTTGCAAAGGTAAAATGTCTCCATATGTTCTCTCGTTCTACCAGATGTAAATATATATTCTATAATTATGTGTGTACTTATACAGTAGGGATGTAACGATATAAGAATGTCATATCACGATCATTGTGACCAAAATGATCATGGTTATAATTTTTATTATTGTATTGTATTATGCTAAAAAATATTTTTAATATAACTAAAATAAATAGACACACTGTTAGAAAAAACACTATTTTACATATGTTGTGAAGTGTTTTAATAGATAATCTTTTATTGTTGTACTGTAAATATTGGTTTGTACTGTAGCACTATAAGATTTATTTAAATGAAAAGTGTGTGAAAAATAAAAGGTATTCAAATTATGTATAACTTCTGGCAGGCTTTATACCTGGCGTACTCTGTTCAGCGCTACTTGAACGACCATAAAAACACTTACGTCACTTTTCCTTTAAGGAAGGATCGATCATCATAATCCCCTTCTCAGAGAGCACAGCTTGTAGGTTCAATATGCACAACTGAATAGCTTACTTGCTAGTAATGTGTTTATCTAAGTTTTGATTTGGCTATGTTGTCTTTAACGGTAAAAGACAAATGCCTCTTGTTGTCATGTTAGCATTTAAGCTAGCGAGCTGACACCACCAGTCAGTCCCCTGTGAGTTTATCAAAGTGAAGTCTCAGTTTTTAGATCATTTTGATTTGAAAATGGTACTACTAACCGTTGGGAGTTTTGCATCTGTCATCATTATTACCGTTTATCATTACATCCCTACAATATAGTCTTCTTTTGTAGATCCCCGTTTTACTCGGATTGGATGGATTCCTAATTTGTCCTAACTTGTTCCATCCAACTAAAGACACAATTAAATATGATTGGATTTGGTCTGGCAATATTTTGTCTTGTTTTTATTTCTGTCGACTAAGTTGTCAATTAATTAAGTCGTTGTTTTTGTCAACGTGCAATTATAGGGATTGTTTATCGTCCTATTTTAGTTAAGGGAAAATTGTTTATTAAAGATAAGTAAGAAAAAAACATTTTTGTCAACAAAATGAACACTGCCACCGGTTTGTTGTTCCTATCAAGGTAGAATGCCGGGCTCCGTTTGATTGGCGTAATCGAGTAAATTGTCATTAAAGCTTAAGTTGAATTGGTGAAACAGATTCATGTGACTGCTCGGCTCCGTTTGATAGGTGAAATAGAGTTGGATTGGCAAAACAGAGTCATATGACACTGCTGCCAAATAAATTTGTTTTTGCAAGTCTTAATCATCCATCCATCCATTTTTTACCGCTTATTCCCTTTGGGGTCGCGGGGGGCGCTGGTGCCTATAATGTTGGCAGGCGGGTTACACCCTGGACAAGTCTCCACCTCATCACAAGTCTTAATCATTAGATTTTAAACAATTATAAATCAATCAATCAATCAATGTTTACTTATATAGCCGTAAATCACTAGTGTCTCAAAGGGCTGCACAAACCACAACACAAACCACTACCACATCCTCGGTAGGCCCACATAAGGGCAAGCAAAACTCACCCAGTGGGACGTCGGTGACAATGATGACTATGAGAACCTTGGAGAAGACGAAAGCAATGGATATGTAACGGTGAGAATGAAACTCAATGTTAGGGAGTACAAGTAGTGTTTCTTCTTCACAAAAATACTCAAGTAAAAGTAAAACGTTTGCTACAATGAAAATACACTGACAAGTACAATTTTTTTCAAAAAGTTACTTAAGTAAATGTAACAGAGTAAATGTAGCGCGTGACAACCCACCATTGGAAACAACATCCTCCAATCTAAACGTATATAAACACATTACTGTCTGTGCAACTAAGATATTCGATTGTGCACACTGAAGCTGTGCTTGTAGGTTCAACAAATGTTCTTTGTTACGCACTTTTTATTTAATATTGAAAAACAAGAAAATATTAATAAATACTACATATTGCTCACTAATACAGTATGTATAGAAGAACAGTAAAATACAACAAAAAAACACCAACATTCGAATTTCACACCACGAAAAAAAACATCACAGTGATCACATAAGTGTGTTGTGTCTTATGGCCGCGGGTAGTGGTCAGAAGATTTCAGTGTGTGTGAGTAGTTTTTAAGCACATTTAACAATACCACAATAATAATGATAACTGTGATAATTGCGGTCACAGTAACCGTGATGTGAAATTGTCATATTGATACAACCCTACTGTATTGTTGCACACCTTAATGCAATATGTCTTCTAGACTTGGAAGAAAGAGAAGACATATGGACCATCCGACATCCACACAACTAATTTCAGATAAAATAATAACACACAGTAAGGTTAGTGTGAAATGTACCTTTTGATATACTTGTGGAGTGCAGGTCTTGTGAATTTAGATTTTGAAATGCTCTGCAATAGTCCTAATGAAAGTGGTTTCAAGACATCTTCAACAATGTGTTATACTTTATATTGTAGTCGACAACATTTACTGTATTTTTAGTCGACTAAAAGTACATTCATTTACATTACTAAAATAAGGCTAAAACTAAAAAAAAATTTTGTCAAAAGAGTATGACTAAAACCAAATTAAAAACTGTTGTCAAAATTAACACTGCTTCAGGGCATCCCGCTAAAGTGTTTGTATATCCCTCTCAGACCTGGTGCCACTGTTGGGCCGTCTTTTCTAGTAAAATGAAAAAATGGAACAAAATAAAATAAATACATACTTAAATAATTATCTAAATGCGTCATTAATTAATTAAATCGTAAAACATTTAAATTATGATATATTTTTTTTAAATTAAACCAATGATTTATGAAACAATTAAATACTTTTACGTTAAATCAATTGAATTTAATAAAATACATTCATATATTTAAATCAAATATATAAATCGCTCCGGAGTATACGTCGCACCGGCCAAAAATGTATAATAAAGAAGGTAAAAAACATATATAAGTCGCACTGGAGTATAAGTCGAATTTTGGGGGGAAATTTATTTGATAAAATCCAACACCAAGAAAAGACATTTGAAAGGCAATTTAAAATAAATAAAGAATAGTAAACAACAGGCTGAATAAGTGTACGTTATATGACACATAAATAACCAACTGAGAAGGTGCCTGGTATGTTAACGTAACATATTATGGTAAGAGTCATTCAAATAACTATAACATATAGAACATGCTATAAGTTTACCAAACAATCTGTCACTCCTAATCGATAAATCCCATGAAATCTTCTTCCTCGATGTCGCTTTTAAACAACTCTGCCAACTCCAAAGGAATGCGCAGCTTCCTCTTGTTGTTTTCTGCTGCATATTTCACTACGTCCAGCTTGTAATCTGCAGTACATGATTTCCTTTTTGGTGCCATTTTTGTTCAGCCCTTCTCAGTTTTTATAAGTTACCGTCAACGTTGAAATCATCCATTTTAATAGCTACGGCAGTAGCATATAGCAGTTAGCATTCCATGACCCACAATGCACTTCTGCCATGACCTTCCCCCGCCAAATTCTTATTGGTTAACGTGTGTGTGATGATTGCTGACGTGTGTGTGACGATTGCTGATATTTTCTTCGTCTCTTCCGCGAATGAGATAAATAATATTATTTGATATTGTGTTATTTGCAGTACATGATTTCCTTTTCGGTGCCATTTTTGTTCAGCCCTTCTCAGTTTTTATAAGTTACCGCCAACGATGTAATGATCCATTTTAATAGCTACGGCAGTAGCATATAGCATATACCAGTTAGCATATATGCTATATAGCATATAGCATATGCTATACGAATTCTTATTGGTTGACGTGTATGTGACGATTGCTGACATTTTCTTTGTCTCTTCCGCGAATGAGATGAATAATATTATTTGATATTTTACGGTAATGTGTTAATAATTTCACACATAAGTTGTTCCGGAGTATATGTCACACCCCTGGCCAAACTATGAAAAAAACTGTGACTTATAGTCCGAAAAATACGGTACCCAGTTTGAATATATAAAGTTCATCAAGACAATACTCTCATAATCCAACCGCTGTGTTAGCTGGCAGATGTCATTGGGAGCCTGGCTTTATAATTCCTTTTCATTTGTGTGAGAGAGTGTCAGATTGCTCTGAGGGACCAATGCAACTGTTTGAGGTAGTGTTATGCTTAACTTCAGACTTTGTGTATTTTGTGTTGCCAAGTGTGAAAGTTGTTGCATCAAAGAGAAGGTCAACAGGACTTACTACTGATATTAACACTCCTTATCTATGTGGTTTAAAACTCCAGTCCCAAAGCAAAACTCTTTTGGACTAAACAACTGCCTCTTTTTCCGCCATTATTGATTAATTTAAAGATGAGGCCTCGGAATGTTAATGTAAGTGTCACAATGTTTGGCTTCTGCTCTCTGATCCAAGTCAGGGGAAATTGTTATCTAATACCACCTGGCAATAATACAAGTGTTGCTTTTTTCATCTCAAGTGTGCTTTTGTTGCTGCTCTTCTAATCACCTCCAGACACGTTTACATCACCCACTGCAATGTTGCCGTACAGAGCTGCATAAATGATTTGTTCGAACAACCAAATTCAAGCAGGGAGCACATGGGGAAACACGCAGTCACAATGGGAAATGTGACCTCTATTTTCCAATTGTTACCATGTCCTTGAAGTGGGACTTTAAAAACAAAATAGACACACCATCAATAACATTAAGTGGACCTGCACAACTAAATGAGATGTATGTTTGATTTTTTAAAGACAAGGTAAAGATTAGTGATAAAATGAATTGTGCTTATTGTCTCACCCAGCGGTCGGCACACATGTTTTGAAATGCTGCTTTGTATTTCAGTGTGGTTGGCCACTTTTTAAACCACTTAGACTTTGGATACGTGGACGTTCATGCGGATACAGCAGAGTACAAACACATCATTTGCACTACCAGTGCTTGTGTGTTAATCGGCTCCGCTTTGAATGTTCTCTCTCTCACTCTCTCTCTCTCTCTCCCTCTCTCTCTCTCTCTCTCCCTCTCTCTCTCTCTCTCTCTCTCTCTCTCTCTCTCTCTCTCTCTCTCTCTCTGTGTGATTTTTTCGTGTCCTTTTTTGTGTAGAAATTGTGCTCAGAATAAAACCAATCCTTCCCCTTGCAATACTGCAAGTCTGCTCTTGAAAAATACACAGACACATAATTTGGAGATTTCAGTCATTAAAAACTTGGAGAAGTCCAATAATTCTACTATTATGGTTTCCCAATAGTGGTAATATATTGAAATTACGTAAAATCCTACAGTGACTTAATTAACAGACCTCCACCACAGCCAATTTGTGTAAAAGTAAAAACAAATTAATAGAGCGTGTGTAAATTAGAGATGTGCCATTGGACTGATCGATATCGCACGATCTTGAAAAATTACATGATTTCCATTGCCAATTAAAGGCCTACTGAAATGAGATTTTCTTATTTAAACTGGGATAGCAGGTCCATTCTATGTGTCATACTTGATCATTTCGCGATATTGCCATATTTTTGCTTAAAGGATTTAGTAGAGAACATCGACGATTAAGTTCGCAACTTTTGGTCGCTAATAAAAAAGCCTTGACTGTACCGGAAGTAGGAGCCAATGTGCGCATGATGTCACATCCGCACATTGATTGCAATCATAGACACCAGCAGCGCGAGCGATTCTGACCGAGAAAGCGACAATTTCCCCATTAATTGGAGCGAGGATGAAAGATTCGTGGATAAGGATAGTGAGAGTGAAGGACTAGAAGAAAAAAAAAAGACGAGGGCAGTGGGAGCGATTCAGATGTTATTAGACACATTTACTAGGATAATTCTGGAAAATCTCTTATCTAAATATTGTGTTACTAGTGTTTTAGTGAGGTTATAAAGTCATACCTGAAAGTCAGAGGGGTGTGGTGACCGCCAGTGTCTCTGAGTGAAGCCATGGAGGAGCCAACACAGTCGCAGCTGCCTCTTTGACAGCTGCAGGAAGAACGACACGAGCTCCACTCATGTTTACGGTAAGAGCCAACTTATTACCACAATCTTCTCACCGAAACCTGCCGGTTGACATGTGGTAGAGAAGCATGTTCGCTTGACCGCTCTGTTCCATATTAAAGCTTCACAACAAACAAAGAAACTCTGTTTCTGTTGCTACAGCCGGCCGAAATACACCGCTTTCCACCAAATGCATTCTTCTTTGTAGTATCCATTATTAATTGAAAACATTTAAAGAGATTCAGCAACATAGATGTCCAGAATACTGTGTAATTATACGATTAAATCGGACGACTTTTAGCCGTGAGTGGTGCTGTGATAAAATGTCCTCTACAACCAATAACGTCACAAGAACACGTCAACATAAGCGTCATCATTCTGCGACGTTTTCAACAGGACACTTCGCGGGAAATTTAAAAGGCCGTATTGGCATGTATTGCAATGTTAAGATTTCATCATTGGTATATAAACTATCAGACTGCGTGGTCGGTAGTAGTGGGTTTCAGTAGGCCTTTAAAGGGGAACAATATCACCAGACCTATGTAAGCGTCAATATATACCTTGATGTTGCAGAAAAAAGACCATATATTTTTTTAACCGATTTCCGAACTCTAAATGGGTGAATTTTGGCGAATTAAACGCCTGTCTATTTATCGCTCTCGGAGCGATTACGTCAGAACGTGACGTCACCTTGGTAATAAAGCCGCCATTTTCTCAAACACATTACAAACACCGGCTCTCAGCTCTGTTATTTTCCATTTTTTCGACTATTTTCTGGAACCTTGGAGACATCATGCCTCATGTGTTGTCGGAGGGTGTAACAACACTAACAGGGAGGGATTCAAGTTGCACCACTGGCCCAAAGATGCGAAAGTGGCAAGAAATTGGACGAAATTTGTTCGAAATATGAGGGTGTGGGGAAAGCCAACAAAATGGTCAGTCGTTTGTTCCGCACACTTTACCAACAAAAGCTATGCTACTACAGAAATGGCAAGATTGTGTGGATATCCTGCGACACTCAAAGTAGATGCATTTCCAACGATAAAGTCAAAGAAATCTGCCGCCAGACCCTCATTGAATGTGCCGGAGTGTCTGCGCATTTGCACAGAGATGTATGGATAACCTGCAGATGCATTTCCAACGATAAAGTAAACAAAATCAGTAAGGTGAGTTTTGTTGATGTTATTGACTTATGTGCTAATCAGACATATTTGGTCGCGGCATGACTGCCAGCTAATCGATGCTAACATGCTATTTAGGTTAGCTGTATGTACATTTGAAACTATATTTTCATCCAGCGTTTCCTTCCACCCGCATTTAATGCCAAACAAACACTTACCAATCGACGGATTTAAGTTTATCCAGTGTCACAAGATGGAAAACTTCTGATCGTTGGTCTGCACATTTTACCGGCGGTGCTAAGGCAGACATGGCCGATAGTGTCAATAGCAAGTCGCTCAATAGCTTCAGTTTTTTCTTCAATTTCGTTTTCGCTATCTGCCTCCATACTCCAACCATCCGTTTCAATACATGCGTAATCTGTTGAATCGCTTAAACCGCTGAAATCCGAGTCTGAATCCGAGCTAATGCCGCTATATCTTGCTGTGCTATCCGTATTGGCATCACTGGATGACGTCACAGGAAAATGGATGGTGGCTTCACATATAGCGAAAATCAGGCACTTTAAAGCTTTTTTTAGGGATATTCCGGGATGGGTAAAATTTTGAAAAAAAACTTTGAAAAATAAAATAAGCCACTGGGAACTGATTTTTATTGGTTTTTAACCCTTCTGAAATTGTGATAATGTTCCCCTTTAAGGCCTTTCGATGCTAAACACAGACGCCAATCTTCTCTGGCTGACTGTATTTATGTTTAGTGTTTTGGCTGGCAAGTAACCGGTTAATTGTGTGTCCTCTGTACACAGTGTAGAGATGCTCCCCTGAGTTAATAATACCGGTAATCACCTTTAAAACGGCAAATAAACTGCAATTCTTAATATCTTAGATATCATTATCAAGTATTAGGACAAGGCTAATGTTACACACTGATAGCAAGTGGGAGCAGACATCCTAATAGTTGAGCTAGCTGCTAAGCTAGCTCGAAACAACAGAGAAGAGAAGTACTTAGTAAGGTTTAAGAACTGTAGCTGGAACAGCAAAAAGTAAGCAGCTAATACCAGTAAATTAATAAGTAGTATAATAAGAACCATCCATCCATCCATTTATTACCGCTTATTCCCTTTTGGGGTTGCGGGGGGCGCTGGCGCCTATCTCAGCTACAATCGGGCGGAATGCGGGGTACAACCTGGACAAGTCGCCACCTCATCGCAATAATAAGAACCTAGACAGGATAATATAGCAGAAGCTATATTATACAATGTGTCAGCATTGTCACAGTCAGTACACAACACATAAGATGAGGGCAGATCAATCCATTGATTGATGGTGTGGATTCCAGGGGTAATATCAGTATAAGATTACTACTAGAGTGATCGGATTCCCATTCTTGTTATCTCAAAATATGTTTCTAGTTTTTGCTAATGTTACAGATTCAGAGAGTAATTCCTTGTAAACAGCAGGACTCTGAGATCAAAAATAATTAAAATTGGTAATAAATTATAGTTTTTGATTTTGTTAAGTTATTGTGTACCATTGACTTTGTTTTGCTCGAGCTACTCTATGTAATGCAAGAGAATAAGGAACTATAATAGTTAAAATGTTGGGCTGATATTGTTAAACTATTAATGTTGTTTATTTTCATACAAAAGCCATAAAAGAGTATAAGGCAAATTAAGGAGGTCATATTATGATTACTTTTTTCTACATTTAGAACACTTATTTATGGTCAATATAACCTGTAATGGTGAAAATGCTTTATAAATCATGTTTTACAGACTATCTTCAAGCCGCTTTCTGGCCGTCTTTTCAGGATGCGCAGTTTGTGGCCGGTCTCATTCATGTGGCTCCATTTCGACAGTGTCTTCTCCACGTCATCTCTGTTGTACTGGTAGTGTTTAGCAAGTCCATAGCAAATCTACTCAGAGGTATAAGTTAGAACTATACGCTACTTTTTATTAGAAATGGCAACAGCGAAAGATGAATGCCCACCCATAAGAGGTTATAGGAAAAAAACAGCTTATTGACTATAACACAGGCTACACATTTTCAGGACTTATGCAGAGCCCAAATACAAATCGGCAGGTACCAATAGATAAGAAGAGTTAGTTTTGCAAAATATTGCAAAACAAAATACCTGATAATGTATCCTAATAGGTGCCATTTTGGGGTCTTTATACACGGATTAGAACAATTCTCGTATGTTGAAGCACAACATACGAATTGATTAACGTGTACCCCGACTTAAACAAGTTGAAAAACTTATTGGGGTGTTACCATTTACTGTTCAATTGTACGGAATATGTACTGTACTGTGCAATCTGCTAATAAAAGTTTCAATCAATCAATCAAACAGTACGTCTGAATACAGTAGCCAAAATGCTCTGGGTTCCATCAAGTGGTGTGGCTTTGTAGCGTACCAAAGTTTCACTAAAACATTTTGACAGATTTTTGAGCACAGTGTGTAATGTTCTTTATTTTCGTTTTGGTGTTGCTTGCTTACAGGTAGGTAATCTCATTGAACAGGCGTCAGTCAACCTGCAGTCCACATGTACCTCTTATGTGTGACTGCCATCTACTGGTCTCACTTATCATGACACCAAGTACCAAATAAATTTGCTTCGAAGTCGGTAAACACAATCAGAGTTCGTACATAATACATACATACATTAGGCACACCAAGGTTTAAGGCGCACTATCGATTTTTGAGAAAATTAAAGTATTTTGAGTGTGCCCTATAGTCGGAAAAATATGGTAAATAGAAAAATGTATTGTTTGTACATGTGATAGGTAATTGTATCGGCCGATCTCACTGGGATCCATTGAGGATGACCTTATGCAGCAATTCAAATGGAGAAAACATTCATTGTCTGTGGGGTTGTACTAATTACATAAATATGACAAAAATGTGAAAAGAATATCCTTGCTATGCACTCTTATTCAGATATGCACCAAAATTATGTATATGTAAAATACATAAAAATGAAATACAAAGATAAACTTCCATAATGTTGCAGTCAGATTAAATTTTCACAAAAACAACAAAACTGATTCATCTCATTGAAATACATTGATCCAAATAATGAGGCCCACAAAGGCCTGCTTATATATCTTCTTCACCTCCTAGTTTTCTGACACTCTTATTTTATTAGCGCAGGCAAGATAGAGCAGCAATTTTATTGTGAAGAAAGGAACTGTACTGTCGGTCTCTCTACACTTTTGACGGCACTGGGCTTTACGCCTAGCTTTTTCAGTAGTAGCATCGGTGCTATACTGACTGATCGGATCCCAAACACACAAAAATGGGTACCAACAAGTAACAAAAGTAGGTTTTGCGTAGTTGGATCCCAACTTAAGAAGTGTTATGAGATAATAAAAAAGCAAAATACTTGAAATCAGTATAATAAAAGTCAAATATATCTCCAATCTTCTTCAAAGAAACATTTAGCTATGCTCAATTCTTCACAAAAGAACAAAATGGGAAATAAAGTGAACTGGTTTAAGAGGAAATGTTTAAACGTCAGCAGCAACATGAAAATAATTGACCTATAGCAATAGTCTTTTTATAGGTAAACATTATTATAGGATAAGCGGTAGGAAATGGATGCTTCATGATGCTGTGTGGCTAGCTTTGTTCTGAAAATTACTTTTAAAAAAGTAATTAGTTATAGTAATTGAATTTGTAACTCTTTAATAAATGTAATGAATTGTTAGGTAAAATAATTAATGGGATACTTCAAATATCTGGCATAATGCAGTTAAGGTAAGTTTCTGTGTGTGTGTGTGTGTGTGTGTGTGTGTGTGTGTGTGTGTGTGTGTGTGTGTGTGTGTGTGTGTGTGTGTGTGTGTGTGCGTGCGTGCGTGCGTGCGTGCGTGCGTGCGTGCGTGCGTGCGTGCGTGCGTGCGTGCGTGCGTGCGTGCGTGCGTGCGTGCGTGCGTGCGTGCGTGTGTGTGTGTTTGCGCCTTTTAAAAGGCGGTGCCTGTTGCCTAGTGATGTCGGCTAGTCCATGCTCGGAGTCTCACGCATTTTAGCTTGAGCTATTTCTGTTAGCTTAGCAGGATAAGAGCAGCCGTTGTCGGCTGTGATGGCAGCTCTTTTGAATCTTTCACTGCCTGGTGTTACTTCTGCTTAATAAATAGATTGAATGTGTTTCCATGGCTGTATGTTCTTGTCAACAAACTGGGTATTGTTTGTATAACAAGTTTGTCACTTCAATTATTGATTTTTTGTTCAATATTTTTTCGCACCCGCGTAGTTACTAGTACTCAGTGCAGTTTATGTGAAGTTTTAAGGTGCTGAAAAAAGCATTGTTTTTTTTTTACTGACTAGTTCCTCTAACTAAGACCTTGATTTCATCTGTTTTGGAAGACTTGGAGCTCACACACATTCCCCTTACAGCTACTGTCCCGCTCCCCTCTGTGCACTGTGCATGGTGCCTGAGGCAGGTAAACAAACACAGCTGTTAAGGCGCACTGAGTGATCAGACACTTCCGCATCAATTATTTTTCCATTTGGTTATGGTTTTAAAGGCCTACTGAAATCCACTACTACCGGCCACACAGTCTGATAGTTTATATATCAATGATGAAATCTTAACATTGCAACACATGCCAATACGGCCAGTTTAGTTTATTAAATTGCAATTTTAAATTTCCACGAATTATCCTGCTGAAAACGTGTGATGACGCGTGCGCGTGATGTCACGGATTGTAGCGGACATTTTGGTCAAGCACCGATCCCAGCTATAAGTCGTCTGCTTTAATCGCATAATTACGCAATATTCTGGACATCTGTGTTGCTGAATCTTTTGCAATTTGTTCAATTAATAATGGAGACGTCAAAGAAGAAAAATGTAGATGGAAAGCGATGTATTGCGGCTGCCTTTAGCCACACAAACACAGCCGGTGTTTCCTTGTTTACATTCCCGAAAGATGACGGTGAAGCTTTACTATGGAACAGAGCGGTCAAGCGAACATGGTTCCCTACCACATGTCAACCGGCAGGTTTCAGTGAGAAAATGGTGGCAATAAGTCGGCTCTTACCATAGACATGAGCGGAGAGCTTGCGTCCTCCTGCGGCTGCGGACTCTTTTGCCTCCTCCCACCGGCCGCCCCCTACCGTCGGATACTTCCACCGTGGAGAAAGAAAGAAAATTTTTTTTATCTCAGCCCGGCCCGCCTGGCTGCCTTCGCCTCGTCGAGAAATGTGGCTTCCCTCAGAGACACTGGCGGTCACCACACCCCTGGCCACACCCCTCCGACTTTCAGGTTGTACAGGTAAAACCATATAATCTCACTAAAACACTAGTAACACAATAAGCAGACAAGGGATTTTCCAGAATTATCCTATTAAATGTGTCTAATAACATCTGAATCGCTCCCACTGCCCTCGTCTTTTTTTTCCTTTTTTTTTCCCTTGTCCTTCACTCTCACTTTCCTCATCCAAGAATCTTTCATCCTCGCTCAAATTAATGGGGTAATTGTCGCTTACTCGGTCCGGAACGCTCTCGCTGCTGGTGGCTATGATTATAAACAATGTGAGGATGTGAGGAGCCCTACAACCCGTGACGTCACGCGCACATCGTTTGCTATTTCCAGTAAAGGCAAGGCTTTTTTTATTAGCGACCAAAAGTTGCGAATTTCATCGTCGAGGTTCTCTACTAAATCCTTTCAGCATAAATATGGCAATATCGCGAAATGATCAAGTATGACACATAGAATGGACCTGCTATCCCCGTTTAAATAAGAAAATCTCATTTCAGTAGGCTTTTAAGTATATTTCAAACATGTTATACAGATAGGCCAAAATGTAACTCCAATTTAATCAAACTTGAATCTGGATCAAAACTCTAATTAAAGGGTAAAATCCGTGTCCTGCTTTTTTTTTCAACACACACTTGACTTATTTTTAGTCGAAAGTTTGACTAAAAGCTTGCACTGTACTGCTTTGCGGCCAGTATGGAGAGACAGTCTGTTGAGATGAAAAGGTCCTCTCTCAGTCTCGGTCAGTTCTAAGCTCTCACAGCCAGCATCATCTCCCAAGATCGTCAGTTGCCATGAATCTCAATCACATGACGAAAGTGAAGATTGATGATTGGTTATTTATGTCTTTTATTTTTTAATGCCTCACGATCAACTGAGACACCCACCGTGTTCGACCGGTAACTCACAAATAACCCTGCTTTAAAGCATCACCTAGGACACGGTTGACTGAATGAAAGTCTGCTCTTTCTAGTTCAGGGGATGTTCTCCCCTCACAGCTTTACAACCATATCTTGCCTTGAGTCTTCTTAAGACAATATTTCATCCATCCATTTACTACCGCTAATTCCCTTTGGGGTTGCGGGGGGCAGTGGTGCTTATCTCAGCTACAATATTTCAATCTTTATGAATTCATGCATAGCTGAGTTACTTTTTCTATCTTGTCCACAGCACGGTGCAGACCCCACTAAGAAGAACAGAGACGGGAACACGCCCCTGGACCTGGTGAAGGACGGAGACACGGACATCCAGGACCTGCTGAGAGGAGATGCAGCGTTGTTGGACGCAGCGAAGAAGGGCTGTCTTGCCAGAGTACAGAAGTTATGCAGCCCAGACAACATCAACTGTCGAGACACACAAGGACGAAACTCTACCCCACTGCACTTGGCAGGTAACTTATACTTGTATTGTTTGCTTTTCGTAGACAACACCTTATCAGGGCTGTCAAACTCGTTTTCATGTCATTGCCCTCAAAGTGCTGCTTGTAGGGGCGGCATAGCTCGGTTGGTAGAGCGGCCCTGCCAGCAACTTGAGGGTTGCCGGTTCGATTCCCGCTTCCGCCATCCTAGTCACTGCCGGTGTGTCCTTGGGCAAAACACTTTACCCACCTGCTCCCAATGCCACCCACACTGGTTTAAATGTAACTTAGATATTGGGTTTCACTATGTAAAACGCTTTGAGTCACTAGAGAAAAGCGCTATATAAATATAATTCACTTCACTTATAATTCCCAACAGTGAATAATATATTAATATAAATGAACAAGGATTCACCTCATGATAGTAACACAATTCCCAATGCATTTAATTACTGTATATATTTTTTGTGTAGACTGAAAAAAAAAGCTTTTGTGTAAAAAAAAAAAAAAAGGCAGCTGAGTCCATATTTATGAAAATAGCTCCTTTAGCATGAATCTTTCTTCGATTGCTTCATTGCAACAGTTTTGTGGCATATTCCATATACAAGGTTTATGACTTAAACCAATGATAAATATTGTGTATTGAATGTAGTTTTAAAATGTGTTTTGATAATAATCACGTTTAGTGCACTGACTGCTTTGTTTGTATAGGTCATATTTATGCTGCTAATGGTTATTTTAGCATTTTATTGCATATTGTGATTCCGACATGTTTATTGATTTATATTTTACAAGATTGAGGAAAGAATTAGGACCTATTTTAAATACTTTATAATGCAATTAGTGTTATTTAATGAAGGTATGGCCGTTTAACGGGCTTCACGGTGGCAGAGGGGTTAGTGTGTCTGCCTCACAATACGAAGCTCCTGCAGTCCTGGGTTCAAATCCAGGCTCGGGATCTTTCTGTGTGGAGTTTGCATGTTCTCCCCGTGAATGCGTGGGTTCCCTCCGGGTACTCCGGCTTCCTCCCACTTCCAAAGACATGCACCTGGGGATAGGTTGATTGGCAACACTAAATTGGCCCTAGTCTGTGAATGTGAATGTGAATGTTGTCTGTCTATCTGTGTTGGCCCTGCGATGAGGTGGCGACTTGTCCAGGGTGTACCCCGCCTCCCGCCCGATTGTAGCTGAGATAGGCACCAGCGCCCCCCGCGACCCCACAAGGGAATAAGCGGTAGGAAATGGATGGATGGATGGATGGCCGTTTAACATGAAAGCAATTTGAAGAAAAAACGCAAGTAATATATACATGTAAACAATTCCATTTAAACTAATCAGTGTCTCTGGATTTATCTCAGCTCAGACTTAATAGAGTTCTTGGAAAAAAGGATGGCAGCACAGTCCATGTGGTGCAGGTAAAGGTGAAAATTGTAAAGGGTTGGCTCGAGAGCCTCCTACCAGCCCAGACAGAGCAGGTATTGGGGTTCCTGGCTGGAATCTTTCAAGAACGATCCTTGGACTAGATGCTTCTTTTCCTTAGCTCGCCATCAAAAAGAGAAGCCTGGCCTGTGAAAGAGCCAGGACCATTTTTATAAATCCATGTGTACACAAAATATCTTCATTAAATAATACTAATTGCATTATAAAGTATTCAGAATAGGTTCTAGTTCTTTCCTCAATATTGTACAATATAAATCAATAAACATGTCATAATCACAATATGCAATAAAATGCTAAAACAGTGGTTCTCAACCTTTTTTTCAGTGATGTACCCCCTGTAAACATTTTTTAAATTCATGTACCCCCTAATCAGAGCAAAGCATTTTTGGTTGAAAAAAAGAGATACAGAAGTAAAATACAGCACTATATCATCAGTTTCTGATTTATTAAATTGTATAACAGTGCAAAATATTGTTATTTTGCACTACGGCCCGAGCTCCTCATGCGTTCAGGAGGTTGACGTGGTAAATTTGGGCGTCTCATCCCCGATTCGAATGCCGAACCTCATAATGCACATCATTCACTTGCCGTGTGACCACAAAGGGTCTTTGCCACTCGGCGAGTAATTTAGAGCTGGATGTCGGGAGTAAACCAAGCACTTTCTCTCCTGGTGAAAATTTTCTGAGCTGCGTACCTTTGTTATACAGGCGCTGCTGACGTTCCTGGGCCCGGAGCAAATTCTTGCGTGACAAGTGACCCAACGTGTGGAGTTTTGCTCTCAGGTCCATAACGTATTGCATTTAATTTTTGCTGGGGCTTGGACCTTCCTCCCAGCTTTCCTTAATGAGCTCCAAAACCCCATGCGGCTTTCTGCTGTATAATAATTCAAAGGGTGGAAACCCAGTGGGGGATCCAACCATTTAGCCTAATTTGGTTTGTCTCCGTGCACAAACTTACCGATCATGGATTTTAGCGTCTTATTCAGCCACTCTACCAGACCGTCAGCCTGCAGGTGGTAGACGCTGGTCCAAATACCTTTAATTCCCCAAAATCCGTACAGTTCCTTCACCTTGTGTGACATAAAAGGACGTACCCGGGTCAGTCAGAATCTCTTTCAGGATTCCGACTCGGGAGATGACCTGAAACAGTGTTTGCCCCACATTCTTTGCAGAGATGGACCGCAGCGGCACTGCTTCGGGATATCGGGTTGCGTAATCCACCAGAACGAGCACAAAACGATATCCCCGGGTGCTCGGGTGGATTGGTCCGACAAGGTCCATGGCAATCAATCAATTTGGTAATGGGCAAAGAGGCACCCTGGGGGTGGCCGCTGGATTGACCGGCTGGCAGTTCGGGCAGGCCGCGCACCAGCGGCGCACGTCTGCCCGGATGCCTGGCCAATAGAAACGGACCATTACCCGGTGGAGTGTTTTATCATACCCCATGTCTGGCCATGGGGTGGGAGTGCGCCACCTGGAAAACCATTTACCGACGGCGTTTCAGCACCAACAACTGGGTGATTTCCTCACCTGTTTGAGTGTCATGACTCAGTCTGTATAATCTATCCCTGATTAACTCAATGTGAGGGAATACCCGCGCTGTTTCCGGGCGCACCAGCTGACCATCTATAGATATCACTTGCTCCCAGCCCGAGCACAGAGTGTCATCCCGAGACCGCTCAAGTGGTAAGTCTTCCCCTGGGTGGCCTGGGGGGCCTCCCGCGGAGCCCCAGCCGGTTTCCCCCCGCATATTCCACTTTTCTGATGGTCGTAAACGCAGCCCTGCACACTGCATCATTAGCTTAACAAACCCCACCCAATTGGTACCCAGGATTAAGGGGTGCGTTAGGTGCACACTTACAGCAACCTTGACGCTATTCTTTTGTTTATTGAATTTCATTTAATAGTGAAGTGAAGTGAATTTTATTTATATAGCGCTTTTCTCAAGCGCTTTACATAGTGACACCCAATATCTAAGTTACATTTAAACCAGTGTGGGTGGCACTGGGAGCAGGTGGGTAAAATGTCTTGCCCAAGGACACAACGGCAGTAACTAGGATGGCACAAGCGGGAATCGAACCTGCAACCCTCAAGTTGCTGGCACGGCCACTCTACCAACCGAGCTATGCCGCCCCGGGGTATTTGTGCACATCTCCATGAACACATCTAAATTTCACCCGTGCTGCCTGCCTCAATGCCCTGGGTCGAACCAGATTCTGGTGGATCATGGACTGCTCACAGCCCGGATCCACCATCGGCCGGTGTGTACTCCCCTGTACCCTTACGCAGTACGTCTCTCCCTGATCGGACAACCCGGATCACCTGCCCCACCTCCATGAGGGGGCATTCCTGCCGCATGTGACCGGGCTGCCCGCACCTCCAACACGCCTGCCCAGGTGTTCGAGGGGCCGCCAGAGGGGTAAGCCCAGTATCAGCCTGTGGGGCAGAGAAAAACAAGTTATTTCGGCGACGCAGCCTCCGCTTGTGGTGCGCGCGGTCGGTGCGGCGCTTCTATGGGACACGTTGGGACCTGCGAGAAAGTAGCAGACATGTCTGTTATGCTGCGCCGCAAGACCGGCACTGGGCGTTCGGCTGCTTCCGCAGTCCTCTCATTCTGCCTTGCAATGCACCGACAGGTGGTCCTCTGCCAGTGTTACCGCCGCTACCAGATCCCGCAGGCGATGGCAGCGAACCCAGGCCGACGTTGGCACCGCGATCGCCTTGAGGAACTACTCCAAAACGACCAGCTCCACCACCCGGTCGTCGCTGTCTCCCGGCTGCAGCTAGCGCGTCGCCGCGTCTCGCAGCTGCTGCCCCAGCACAAACAGGCGTCCTCCGGTCCCGGGCGCAGCGCCTGGAACCGGCGTTGGTGGTCTTCCGAGGTGCAGCCGGTCTGGTCCAGCACCGCCTGCCTCAGGTATGGGAAGCACACGCGGGAGGCCGCCAGTAGGCTAAGCGCCGCCCGGTGCACCTTTCCCGCCAGCAGCAGCAACAGTCGCATGCCCCATTCTTCCTCGGGCCATCTGCACGCCGCCGCCGTGGCCTCGAAGATGTCGAGAAACGCCTGGGGGTCTTCTTCCTCCGTCATTCGTTGCACGGAGACGGCCGCTGACGTCAGCAGCCCCGCTCTGACCCGCTCCGCCAGCGATTGTAGTATTTGACCCTGCTGGGCTAACTCGAGTCGGACCGCCACTAATTGCTGCTGGCTCGCCGCTGTCACCTCCGCAAGTACTTGCCCTAGTGACATCAGTGGGTTGGACGCAGACATTTTGGTCCTCAGGACTGTTGGGCGCCATATTTGAAGGTCTCTCTATGCGGGTAGAGTTCTCCTGAGGCCAATGGATCTTCTCGAGCCCAGGTAGCAGGTTTGAACAAGTATTTTATTTGCATATACACCCCTGTGCAGGACTTTTTAGTCTCGTGTGCTCGTGGTTGATTGTTTTTTATGTCGTCAGGTGTGCGCGCTCTGCTCTCATCCACTCTTTCCGCTCATGGCGGCGGGTCCTGCTGAAAGGCTACAGGTGATTAGAAAGTCAGTCCCAGCTGGGCACTCTACTCACCTGTCAGCTGGGTGTCACACACTCCATTCCCGCAGGAGGCGCGCCGACCACGCCCCCCTCCACAGAATCATAATATGATGCCTTTAAATGATCATTGTTTTAGAGCTCAAGGTGCTGTTGCAGCCGATAGTATGGCTGCCTCCCTATAGAGGGTGTCGCGTCCGAACGAGCTACAGTCATTATAACTCACCCTCTTTCTGGTTCATTATGTAAGATACGACACGAAGCAAAAGGACGCCATGTTACTAAGGCATTGTTTAGAAAAGCAAATGATATTACTCATAGCATAACAACCATAACTTCTGTTTTTACATCCTTTGGTTCAGGGCTTACCTGTGAATGATCACAGACAGTCATGATTGACAGCCATGAACGCCAATCATTCCAGCCGGGCCAAGCGAGTTTTTCATTTGCAATTGGGACAAACATAGACATTTGTTTGTTACCGTAAACCACTATTACTAGCTGGTTTGGTCATATTTTAGACTTAAATTTTGTTTATTTACAGCCCAATGTAAACGGCACCATTATCGTTTGGTAAGATTCCAGGCACAATTGGACAATTTTGGAGGTATCACACTATAACCACAATCATAACCATTGCTAAATAAATAACTCTCTGACCGTGTCAATCAAAACTAGCAGGATCTCCTTAGATTCTGCAGGTGTATCGAATGTTAAACAGAAGTGGTAAGTGTGCTTTGGACTTAGCAGAAGTGATCACACGCCCAAAGACATATGCATAATCAGGATTTGTAATTTTCCAAGTCTACTTGAGAGGCACCACTCCACAATACCTCAGGGGCACAAACACTCAAAAATTCACATTTCATGCATGCCGGGCTGATAATATCAGCTGTGTCTACTCTGAATAAAATAACATGGTGAGCTGGAGGTATAATATACAACGCTCTTCATTTAATTTATCTTGCACACTTATGACTCTGCTGTCTCCTTGAAGTTTTCCTTGAAATCTGAGGGTTTGAACATTTGTATTTGTATTGTTTCACTCTTATCTGACGGCCATAATTCTGGCTCACATGTATTTTTTGTGACGAAAAAAGTTTTTTTTTAAATACATGTTTTTTGTATTTATTATTGTTATTATTATTATTATTATCATCAGTGGTTTAATGTGAATAGAAGTTATTCATAAAAAAATAATGCCTATGTGTACGCAAATTCATGTGAACTCATAATCCACTGATTATTGAAAAAATTTATAATTTTATTCATCTCATTGTCCGAGTCAAACCTTCTTAACTATTCATTCACGAGAACTTAATTGACTATTTAATTTGTTACAAATTAAGTGCAGGAACTGAAAAAAACAACATGTAAGACATTTTTATGAAATAAAAAAGGGATGGGATTAGATAAGATCAGCTTCTTTTTACTTTTCAGACATGTTATAATGAACATTTGGAAATACGTGATGTACCATATCGTAACTGTGTGCATGTTCAAAATAAATCAACACCATAACTTAAAGAGGACCTGTTATGCAAAACCAACTTTTCTTACCTTTGAGTTGAGTATTTGGAAAACTTTAAATCAAATGATGGAGGAATGGCGGCGATATTTATAAAACAATTGTGCCTTTCTTCATACTTCCTCCAAAAGAGCCGTTTAGAATTTGGCCAATTTGTTACGTTTTTCTCAATTGTGATGACAGCTGGTATCTCCATTTATGATAAAAATGTATCTAAAGTGCTTTGTTCAGGTCCGCTATTGTAGTCTGTGCTATAGTCAATAAGCTCCTTCATTTTCTCTATCCTCGTTATCCTCTCAGTCTGGCTCGTACATGCGCATGCATCTTCCGTTGCTGCCATTTCTAATACAAAGTAGCATATTGTTTGAACTTATATCTGTCAGTAGATTCGATATGGAAGCACTAAAAACTACAACATCGATGGCTGGAGGAGGACACAGTTGAAGTTGAGGCACGTAAATAAGACCGCTCACAAAACGGGGCATCCTGAAGAAACGGTCAAAAAGTATCTTGAAAACGGTCTCTAAAATATACAGTAATCTATGCGAACATTTGACCAAAGCACCACCATTACATGTTATGTAGACCACAAAAAATGTTTTGAATGTAAAAATGATATAACCCTTTCGAGTTAAATCCAACTTGTATCACTATCTTTCATGTGAGTACAGTATGTAGATAGATACATAGTACTTTATTGATTCCTGTGAAGGGCAGCACGGTTGAGGAGGGGTTGGTACGTCTGCCTCACAATACGAAGGTCCTGAGTTGTCTGGGGTTCAATCCCAGGCTCGGGATCTTTCTGTGTGGAGTTTGCATGTTCTCCCCGTGAATGCGGGGGTTCCCTCCGGGTACTCCGGCTTCCTCCCACTTCCAAAGACATGCACCTGGGGATAGGTTGATTGGCAACACTAAATGTTCCCTAGTGTGTGAATGTGAGTGTGAATGTTGTCTGTCTATTTGTGTTGGCCCTGCGATGAGGTAGCGACTTGTCCAGGGTGTACCCCACCTTCCGCCCGATTGTAGCTGAGATAGGCACCAGCGCCCCCCGCCACCCCAAAGGGAATAAGCGGTAGAAAATGGATGGATGGATGGATGATTCCTGTGAATATGTCAGGGGGTGACTATGAATTGTGTGAAGGACTAAGGATGAAAGTTATCTGAATGCTGAATCTGGTGCGCCTATAAATTGTATATTAATAACATCATATTGATATGATAATTAAATCAATGAAAAATGTAAGCAGTGTCAAGCATTAAAAGTGTGAATAAACCCTTGTGAAAAGTTTTGAGGGGAAAAGTACAAGCCTCGGGACTGAAACAAATCTGGAATAAAAAAAAATACTGAATATTCATCATCTCCATTGTTAAACCACATTCCATCCAAATAAATAATTGAGTATATATTGCAATACAAATGTTGGAGCACACAATTTTATAATACATATTTACACTATTATTGTCTGTTTTACAGACTGGATATGATTCTTCCCATTTCGACTATTTACTTGACACTCTCTTTCTCTCACGGCGCTTTTTAGCTGGCTACAACAACCTGGAGGTAGCCGAGTATCTGTTGGAACACGGAGCCGACGTGAATGCGCAGGACAAAGGGGGTCTTATACCTTTGCACAATGCTGCTTCATACGGGGTAAGACATAGAACAAATGTTTTGTGTGCATACAAAGATACTCGCTATTGATTAAAAAAACAGAAAAGAAAGTGTAAAATGTTAAATAAAAGTGTTTTCTTCTTGGAGTGCACTGAATAGTATTGGCTTGTTGATAGAGTCATGAAACACATATTGAATAAGCAGTCGGAGCGCTCCATGTTCCAGATTAGAGAGACTAACACTCCATATAGCATCTCCAACGGTTTCTCAGAGTGAGGCTTGTATTGTGTCGTTGACGCAGAGATGAGCAAGTAGAGTGAGAGCAAGCAACAAGAGATGAGAACAACTAAAGAAAGGAAAGCGAGGCAGGGAAACAAAGATGAAGTTAATAATTCACATGACTCTGCAGTGCAACTTTAAGTTGGAACTACTTAGCAATACACACACTCAGCTCAACAAATTGTCTCTTTCCTATTTTGTTTTATTTTTTGTACTTCTAACTGTCTGCACTTCTGTGTCAACCATCCCTGTCCAGCATGTTGACATAGCCGCCTTGCTCATCAAGTACAAGACCTGCGTCAACGCCACGGACAAATGGGCATTTACTCCCCTCCATGAGGCTGCGCAAAAGGGACGCACTCAGCTCTGTGCTCTTCTTCTGTCTCACGGAGCAGATCCCACCATGAAGAACCAAGAAGGGCAGACGCCGCTGGACTTGGCAACAGTACAAAACTCTTTTTTAAGCCTAGTTTACACAAAGATACACAGTTTTGGAAAGATAATCTATCCATATTATGGCAGTTTTTGACATTCTTTATATTATGATACCAACTAGATAGTGCAGGCTGTTGTTTAGTCCAAGTGATCATCACTTCCAAAAAGCTATGGAAAGTGCCAGGAGAGGAACGCACAAACAACCATTCACAGTCACATTCACATTGTACAGTCTGCATTTAGCTTAGCATGCATGTTTGCTGACTGCGGGAAGAAAACCAGAATTTTATGTCAATGTTCCAGGCTGATGACATCCGAGCGTTGCTAATAGACACCATGCCACCCGACGCCCTGCCCAGCTGTCTAAAACCACAGGCCACTGTGGTGAGTGCCAGACAAAGAACGTCACAGTGGAACCTAGATTTACGAACTTAATCGTTCTTGAACAGGGTTCATACATAGAACATTTTGTACATTGAAGCATTTTTTTCCATAGGAAACAATGCAAACATGAAAAGAGGTTTCCAGCTTCGACAAATGTCCATATTTTAGTACGAGTTTGAACACAATAAAAAGCGCTATACCATACTGTATATCAAAGAAACATAAGAAGGGAGTGATGGATGAACTTTTTTTAATAATAAGAAAGCCAAAAACAACACAACAGCTGAACGCTCCCTTTTCCTATGAGTCTGTCACATGCACACACACGCTGTAACTAGACCTGGTTTGCACACAGTTTGAAATCACAGTCAAATTATTAGAAATAAACAATGAAAAAGCCATTTAATTAATTGGTTGAATTTCTTGATGTTGAACCAAATGGAGTGGGAGGGGATAGACAGTGTCAACAACGTTGTGAATAATTCCTGAATGTTTAAGGGACAAGCGGTAGAAAATTAATGTATGGATTTTTCCAACCACACATCGCTTGTCCATTGCTTATTCGGATTGATATTTATCGAGCAAAACTAGAAAAAAATATAAAAAGGCTAATAAACACCTAAAAAGTGCATAAAAGAGCAATTAGCACAGGAGCTAACAACAGCACTGCCTTGCTGCCAGAGATCAATAAGCCTGCCCACAAGTAATGTGCTGCTTTTATCGTGTTGTGTTTGCTCGTTTTTCTTGTGTTATCTTTTAACCTCCATATTGTACAGCACTTTGGCTACCCCTGTGGTAAATTTTAAATGGGCTTTATAAATAAAGCTGATGTAAATTAGATTTTGCAGGCAGGCACACAATGGATGGATGAAACATTCATACACAGAGACAAGGTTTATACTGCAAAATGGAATTCATATTTCTATTCAGTCTTTGGTTAGTAAATCGAAATGTTCATATAATGAGTGGTTAGTAAATCAAGGTTCCACTGTATTGATTTTTATTTACAATATGGCCCTTTTCATCTAGGGTAAAAGTTGCAGTCAGTTGGTACATTTTCAACATCAACACTCTGCCTACCTGTCATATTTTTTGCAATGTAACCATGTTTAACTTCAATTTTGGTAGTCAATGCATGACACAGATATTTTTTTCTGTAATTTCTGCTCTTTATTTTTATCTAATGTTAAGTCTTAAAAAAAGTCAAGTCAAAAATCCACATGATGAGCAAGTACTTGATGACAGAGAGAAGGAAATACTCAGTCTAGATAATGATAATAATGGTTTAATAGGGGGAAAGAACAACCTGCTGTTGGCTGCAACACTTGTGAAAATATAAAGCATTGTGATCTGCAGCATGTTCATACTAAAATGGTGTGTGTCAAGAAGTGAAAATGTTTGAATTATTAAAAGCGGTTCTGCCTGGAGTTACAATGTGAAGCAAGTGAAGTGTAAAAAGAGGGCAACTGTGAGTTCAAGAAACTGAACTAAATTGAGGTTGAAAAGAGTTCAAGACAGAGTAAATTACCACTTTTTCTTTTTTTGTTCCTAAAGCCAAATCCTGTCATTTACACTTGCAGGTGAGTGCCAGTGTGGTGACGGCTGGTGCCACAGGGGCCGTGGTCATCTCTCCCTCGCCGTCACCGTCATCCTGCTTGTCAGCCGCCAGCAGCATTGACAACCTGACTATGCCCCTTGGCGACATAACGGTAGGCGGTGCCACCGGGACGGCAAATGGAGCATCTAGCTCCAACAGGAAGGAAGGAGATAGTAAGTACATGAAAAATACATTAAAAAGCACACACACAGATTGAACATATTCCTGTAAAATTCTGTGTCTCCATCTTTTCTCCAGCTCTATTTGACATGACTATCAACCAGTTCTTAAAGAGTTTGGGACTGGAACACCTTAGAGACATCTTCCAGAGGGAACAGGTATGCGAGTGAGTGAGAAAGCATCAAGTGCAGATAAGACAAACATGAAGATAGAAAAAGAGGAAGCAGACAGACAGAGGCAGAGAGAGCAATTGAAAGTGACAGCTGGATAAAGTCCAAGCACTGAAGTCGAGAGTGGATGCAAAATGCAGCCTGAGTGTTTCTTCTAATTCCCCTAAAGGGAAACAAGTCTTCATTGATATTCTGAGTGGTGAGATGGAGGCGAGCGTCTGCTGTGTGTGGAAAGAAAAGGATATCTCACTCTAACATAAACAGCCGCTCTCATCTGGAAACATTTAGTTCACATTCTTTCAGTTTCACACTATTTCAAAGGTCTTTCCACCGAATTAGAGCCACTTGCTTATTAACATTTTCCTCAAACTAAATTTCTGTCTTTTTCTAGTTGTAAATCTGATAATACACACATTTAACGCCTCAAAATGTGTATGGACACAAAAATGGCTTGTTTTACAGTAGTAACAGGATTAAAAGTAACAAGAGTGAGTCAAATGAACAGGAATACAGGAAACATAGCATTTATGCTGATAGAATGTTGGCACATTACAATTATTCAACAAAAAACATATAACATTGATAAAACATGTTGGTAACTGGAATTTGCCAAGATTTAAACCCTCTTTGTCATAGTTAAAATATTAAAAATAGTTGGCCTGCAAATAATCTCATTTATTAATTTGCACACAAAAAAAACTATTTCCGTGTTTTTTGGACTATAAATCGCTCTGGCCGAAAATGCATAATAAAGAAGGAAAAAAACATATATACGTCACACTGGAATATAAGTCACATTTTTGGGGGAAATTTATTGGATAAAGTCCAACACCAAGAATAGACATTTGAAAGGCAATTTAAAATAAATAAAAAATAGTGAACAACAGGCTGAATAAGTGTACGTTGTATGAGGCATAAATAACCAACTGAGAAGGTGCCTGGTATGTTAACCTAACATATTATGGTAAGAGTCTTTCAAATAACTATAACATATAGAACATGCTATACGTTTACCAAACAATCTGTCGCTCCTAATCGAAAAATCCCATGAAATCTTCTTCCTCGATGTCGCTTCTAAACAACTCTGCCAACTCCAAAGGTATGCGCCGCTTCCTCTTGTCGTTTTCTGCTGGATATTTCACTACGTCCAGCTTGTAATCTGCAGTACATGATTTCCTTTTCTGTGCCATTTTTGTTCAGCCCTTAGCAGTTTTTATAATTTACCACCAACGATGAAATGATCCACTTTAATAGCTACGACAGTAGCATATAGCATATAGCAGTTAGCATTCCATGACCCACAATGCACTTCCGCCATGACCCTCCTCCGCCAAATTCTTATTGGTTGTGTGAGTGACAATTGCTGACGAGTGTGTGACGATTGCTGACATTTTGTCCCTTCCGCGTTCGAGATAAATAATATTATTTAATATTTTACGGTAATGTGTTAATAATTTGACACGTAAATCGCTCTGGAGTATATGTCGCACCCCCGGCCAAACTTTGAAAAAAACTGCGACTTATAATCCGAAAAATACAGTAATATACAATGTAAAGCAAAAACGTATGTGCGGGAAAGGGGGAACAGTCTTTTGGAAAAAAATGCAAAATAGCACTTATTTGGTGGAATGGTTCTTAAAACCACCATCACTTGCTTGCTTTCCAATTTAATTGGACTACAGACTTGGAACAGACCTATCAATCAATGTAAGAGTCTATCAGACGGTGGGCCGACCCTGTAATTGACCTTAAATGTTATTGTTGTGAAGACCTTGGATTAAAGCATTCCTTCCAACATTGTGAGCACACTTAGGGGAAAATCCACATTGGTTTTAGCATGACAGTGCCTCTGCGCATACAGAAAGTATTCAGACCACTTTAAAATGTTCACTCTTTGTTTCCATCCATCCATCCATTCATTTTCTATCGCTTGTCCCTTTCAGGGTCGTGGGACTCTTTGTTTCATTGCAGCCATTTGCTAAAATCTGAAAAGTTAATTTTATTTCTCCTTAATGTATACTCAGCACCCATTCTTGACAGGAAATCAGAAATGTAAACATTTTTGCAAATATCACATGTACGTACATAGGTATTCAGACCCCTTTGCTCAATACTTTGTTGATGCACCTTTGGCAGAAATTACAGCCTCGAGTCTTTTTGAATACAATGCCACGAGCTTGTCACACCTATTTTTGGGCAGCTTCTCCAATTCCTATTTACCCATTCCTTTACGCAACACTTCTCAAGCTCTTTCAGATTGGATCGGAAGCGTAGGTTTCATCCAGGAACATCACGCTTGCATATTTTATCCATTTACGGTTGGTCAGACTCCACTTGAACTGCTTGTGCAAAATTCAGGAAGCTGTATTGGACTCCAGTTGAAGTGTGTCCTATTGATCAGGCAGTAAGTAGCAACAAAGTTCCTTAAATTTATACATGAAACTCTACTAAGTACGGTCTTCTATAACACTTATTTGAAGTACAAAAGCACTGAGGCACATGCGTAACAACTTCTGGGTACTTAATTCAGAAGGTTGCCGCTGCTTTATTGTTTGCTTTAAGGTCAATATTTCGTGTCAGTGTGTGCTGTGTCTTGTGTGTGTCAGGACTGTCAGAGAGATCAGGCCAACTTCTAAGACACTGCTACAATAATTTGACAATGCATGCAAAACCTTCTATTTTTTTCTTGCCTCTTCTCCATTAATGTATGGATCCCAACAGCAAAGACAGCAGCCCAGATGAGGGTAGACTCAGATCAGCACATCAATAGGAGAGTTCACTCACCTCCCGTCCGCTTGACGTCTATCGCTTTGATCAGTTGCTCAATGACAGCCGTGCATTTATTAACTTTACCTGTAAGGCCACACTACACTGGCTCTCATGAATATCATTCAAACCAATCGTGTCTGCTGTATTATTACCAACTACTTTCTTTAGAATACTTATTGCTATGGTGTTACTTATTGTTGTTTTAAATGGAAGAAATACATCTAATTTCAGCATTGAAATATTTTTTTTCTATTTGGTCTCTAGACCTTTTATGAGTGCTTTGTTCTTGACTTTCTGGTGACCTTACACATACTGCTCCCGGAACTAATTTCAGCATTGAAATATTTTTTTTCTATTTGGTCTCTAGACCTTTTATGAGTGCTTTGTTCTTGACTTTCTGGTGACCTTACACATACTGCTCCCGGAAAACTGCCGCATCAGGCTAATAACATAACAAATGTTCACCTCTGCCTTTTACACAGAACCCAGTGGAATATCGCTGTGTGCACGCTCATTCAGAGACTCAACAACTGTTATTATGTATAAAATGTTACAACCTTAGCAACAATTGCTTTTGGGGCAGTGAATCTCTGGTGTTCATTGCATTGCGTAATACCCATCAACACAGGCGACGTCCCTCTTTTGTTACAGCTTTGATACCTCTGTTATGAGCGGCAGCGAAAAAAGCTTTTACAGGAAGTGTGAAAGTGGTTATAGATTTGGGATTAGAGACAGTCATTCAGGAAACTAGAAAGATAAGGAACTCACTCCACATTTCGGTGGAAAAAAATATTATATTCAGCTCTATAAACAAGATTATTGGCATTTTATTTATGGCAATGTCAAATATACTTGAGGTACTCAATGGCTGCAGAATATTTATTTTAATTCAGTTCGTATTAACATTTTTTGGGGTAAATGACAGATCAGTGATTGTGTGGCACACTCACTGGCTGTAATGACACTGCAGTGACAGTGCTACTGTTTCATAATACCTTCTAAAAGTACTTTCATAAACTTTCTTTTCAAAATGCATTTGACAATCCACGTGTCATGACAGTACATTATGGTCATCTATAGCCATGCATCTAAAGCAAACCTGGGAAAAATATGGTGCTTTCATTCCGGCCCGCCGAATGTTTCAGGAATACTTGCAGTGCCGTTTTCAAATTACCGTAAATCTTGAACTATAGAAAATATTCCAATGGTTGAACTTTGCACTTTTGAGTGTTATCAGTAATCATAGAGACTACGTCGCAGCAGCTCCAGGCAGACAGAGCGTGAAGCAGAGTGGGCGGTGTTTGTTTACAGAGCAGCCAGCCCGAGAAACGGGTGTAAGAAACAGATTTTTTTTCAACAAAGTTTGCAGAAGTGTTGTGTTGCTCGATTGTAAAAGATGTCGATTGAGGAGGTGGTCTTAGAAGTCAAAGATGAGCGACGTTCATATATATTTTTTAATATTCGTTTTTTTATCATTCATAGTTAATACTGTAAATCTCACATTTTTTTAAAAATATTCTGTTTTTGTATTAGTATGCCTGAAAAAATTGACCAAAACGCACACAGGACTGTAATTACTGCCACAACTCCACAGTCTCAAAATGTTTCACAAACTCAAAATTGTTTCACAAAGTAAAAAAAAAAAATATTTAACAAATTCAAAAATGTTTCACAAACTCAAAAAAACATGTTTCACAAGCACACTAAAGGATTCGCAAGTAGAAAAACAATGTTCTTCAAATTAAATCTTTTGGCACGGTTTTTCCACTTTTTGTTCTACGCGCAGGAGCCGTAGTTTGCACTCTTCAACAACAGGTGGGGCTGCCGAGTCACTTTTAAGCCCGACAGAGCTACTGATTTACAACACTGTCGTCAACGGTTAATAACATAAGAAGACGACGAAGTAGAAGCATCAACATGTGGATAGAAATTGCGGACAGAAGTGAGGGAAATTGAGTTCAAGCCGTAAGTGATTATTCCATCGTTGTAAATCATGCAGTATAAGGTGGGAATTTAAACACTTTCTGACAGGAGACTCTGCCAGACGTTCCTAGCAGACGCTCACAATGCGTTTGAGCCTGCCAGGTCTGTCCGGCATCCTCCCCACCACTGGAGCCAACTCACCACTAGGTGGTGATCGGAACTGGGGCCGAGGGTGTCCTGGTGCCAAGTGCACATATGGACACCCTTATGTTTGAACATGGTGTTTGTTATGGGCAGTCTGTGACGAGCACAAAAGTCCAATAACAAAACACCACTCGGGTTCAGATCCGGACGGCCATTCTTCCCAATCACCCCTCTTCAGGTTTCACTGTCATTGCCAACATGAGCGTTGAAATCACAGAGCAGAACAAGGGAATCACCTGAGGGAGCACTCTCCAGTATTCTCTTGAGGGAATCCAAAAAGGTTTGGTACTCTGAGCTGTTGTTTGGTGCGTAAGCACTAAAAACAGTCAGGACCTGTCCCCCCACCTGAATGCGGAGGGAAGCTACTCTCTCGCCTACTGGGTTGAACTACAACGTTCAGGCTTAGAGCCCGGGGGCAACAAGAACTGCCACCCCAGCCCATTGCCTGCAGAGTGGAAGAGAGTCCAGCACCTCTCAAGAGAACTAATTCCAGAGCCCTTGCTGTGCGTCAAAGTGAGTCTAGCTATATCCCGCCGGAACTTCTCCACCTCGCGCACCAGCTCACCTCTACCCCCAGCGAGGTGACGCTCCACGTCCCAAGCGCTAGTGTTGATCTGGAAATGTTGGCCTCGGCATTTTGATAGTGTGGCGCCGAATGGAGATGTTGACATGCGGAGTAATGGCTCTTCAATCTCACAGGTGACTTTTCAAATGATGCTACATATCAGTAATGCTACTTTTTGTAGCAACGCTTTTGGCCCACACTTGACAAATTACTGTTGTCTGTTTGACATATTCCCGCTTAAAGCCAAACCACCGCCAGACGATGGACCTCCTGCGTTTTTTCTTTGAAATTAATTCTTCCTACATTCGCACCTTTTTTCTCTCGTATTACCACTCGCACGGCTCTGCTAGCATCACAGCTAACGTTACCCATGTTCCGCGAGGGCGTTTATGTATGTGACGTATGACGTGACAGTATGTGACCTATGTAAGAAGGTGCGCTTGTTTGTGAGAAGGAGACACAGGAAAGAGCGAGAAGAGCCTGTTATGTACAAATCCCGTTTCCATTTGAGTTGGGAAATTGTGTTAGATGTAAATATATCAATGATGCCTTCACAGATGTGTAAGTTACCCATGCCTTGGGCACTAATGCACCCCCATACCATCACAGATGCTGGCTTTTGAACTTTGCGTCAAAAACAGTGTCATCCGGACCAAACTTCCCCTTTGGTCCGGATGACACAATGTCGAATATTTCCCAAAACAATTTGAAATGTGGACTCGTCAGACCACAGAACAGTTTTCCACTTTGCATCAGTCCATCTTAGATGATCTCGGGCCCAGAGAAGCCGGTGGCGTTTTTGGATGTTGTTGATAAATGGCTTTGGCTTTGCAGAGTAGAACTTTAACTTGCACTTATAGATGTACAGTGGGGCAAAAAAGTATTTAGTCAGCCACCAATTGTGCAAGTTCTCCCACTTAAAATAATGACAGAGGTCTGTAATTGTCATCATATGTACACTTCAACTGTGAGAGACAGAATGTGGGGAAAAAAATCCAGGAATTCACATTGTAGGAATTTTAAAGAATTCAAACTTATTTTGCACCATAATTTACAAATTAATTCTTTATAATTCCTACAATGTGAATTTTTTTTTCACATTCTGTCTCTCACAGTTGAAGTGTACCTATGATGAAAACTACAGACCTCTGTCATCATTTTAAGTGGGAGAACTTGCACAATAAGTTGCTGACTAAATACTTTTTTGCTTCACTGTAGCGACCAACTGTATTTAGTGACAGTGGTTTTCTGAAGTGTTCCTGAGCCCATGTGGATATATCCTTTAGCGCAGGGGTTGGGAACTTTTTTGGCTGAGAGAGCCATACAAGCCAAATATTTTTAAAAGTATTTCCGTGAGAGCCATATCATTTATGTGGGCTCTATTGATAACCTCACTAACAACTTTAACCACGCCCTGCGCGAAACCATTGATAACATAGCACTGCTAAAGTTAAAAAAGGCTCCAAAAAAGCGTACCCCGTGGTTTACAGAAGAAACTAGAGCTCAGAAATTATTATGTAGAAAGCTGGAACGCAAATGGCGCACGACTAAACTTGAGGTGCACCATCAAGCATGGAGTGATGGTTTAATAACTTATAAACACATGCTTACCTTAGCTAAAGCTAAATATTACTCAAATCTCATCCACCGTAATAAAAACGATCCTAAATTTGTGTTTAGTACAGTAGCATCGCTAACCCAACAAGGGACTCCTCAGCTGATGACTTTATGCAATTCTTTAGTAAGAAAATTGAAGTCATTAGAAAGGAGATTAAAGACAATGCGTCCCAGCTACAACTGGGTTCTATTAACACTGACACGATTGTATATACGGCGGATACTGCCCTCCAAAATAGTTTCTCTTGTTTTGAGGAAATAACATTAGAGGAATTGTTACAACGTGTAAATGGAATAAAACAAACAACATGTTTACTTGACCCACTTCCTGGGAAACTGATCAAGGAGCTCTTTGTATTATTAGGCCCATCAGTGCTAAATATTATAAACTTATCACTTTCCTCGGGCACTGTTCCCCTAGCATTCAAAAAAGCGGTTATTCATCCTCTTCTTAAAAGACCTAACCTCGATCCTGACCTCATGGTAAACTACCGACCGGTGTCTCACCTTCCCTTTATTTCAAAAATCCTCGAAAAAATTGTTGCGGAGCAGTTAAATGAACACTTAGCGTCTAACAATCTATGTGAAACCTTTCAATCCGGTTTCAGGGCAAATCACTCCACGGAGACAGCCCTCGCAAAAATGACTAATGATCTATTGCTAACGATGGATTCTGATGCGTCATCTATGTTGCTGCTCCTCGATCTTAGCGCTGCTTTCGATACCGTCGATCATAATATTTTATTAGAACGTATCAAAACACGAATTGGTATGTCAGACTTAGCCCTGTCTTGGTTTAACTCTTATCTTACTGATAGGATGCAGTGCGTCTCCCATAACAATGTGACCTCGGACTACGTTAAGGTAACGTATGGAGTTCCCCAGGGTTCGGTCCTTGGCCCTGCACTCTTCAGCATCTACATGCTTCCGCTAGGTGACATCATACGCAAATACGGTATTAGCTTTCACTGTTATGCTGATGACACCCAACTCTACATGCCCCTAAAGCTGACCAACACACCGGATTGTAGTCAGCTGGAGGCGTGTCTTAATGAAATTAAACAATGGATGTCCGCTAACTTTTTGCAACTCAACGCCAAAAAAACGGAAATGCTGATTATCGGTCCTGCTAGACACCAACCTCTATTTAATGATACAACTCTAACATTTGACAACCAAACAATTAAACAAGGCGACACGGTAAAGAATCTGGGTGTTATCTTCGACCCAACTCTCTCCTTTGAGTCTCACATTAAAAGCGTTACTAAAACGGCCTTCTTTCATCTCCGTAATATCGCTAAAATTCGCTCCATTCTGTCCACTAAAGACGCTGAGATCATTATCCATGCGTTTGTTACGTCTCGTCTCGATTACTGTAACGTACTATTTTCGGGTCTCCCCATGTCTAGCATTAAAAGATTACAGTTGGTACAAAATGCGGCTGCTAGACTTTTGACAAGAACAAGAAAGTTTGATCACATTACGCCTGTACTGGCTCACCTGCACTGGCTTCCTGTGCACTTAAGATGTGACTTTAAGGTTTTACTACTTACGTATAAAATACTACACGGCCTAGCTCCATCCTATCTTGCCGATTGTATTGTACCATATGTCCCGGCAAGAAATCTGCGTTCAAAGGACTCCGGCTTATTAGTGATTCCCAAAGCCCAAAAAAAGTCTGTGGGCTATAGAGCGTTTTCATTTCGGGCTCCAGTACTCTGGAATGCCCTCCCGGCAACAGTTCGAGATGCCACCTCAGTAGAAGCATTTAAGTCTCACCTTAAAACTCATTTGTATACTCTAGCCTTTAAATAGACTCCCTTTTTAGACCAGTTGATCCGCCGTTTCTTTTCTTTTTCTCCTATGTCCCACTCTCCCTTGTGGAGGGGGTCCGGTCCGATCCGGTGGCCATGTACTGCTCGCCTGTGTATCGGCTGGGGACATCTCTGCGCTGCTCATCCGCCTCCGCTTGGGATGTTTTCCTGCTGGCTCCGCTGTGAACGGGACTCTCGCTGCTGTGTTGGATCCATTATGGATTGAACTTTCACAATATCATGTTAGACCCGCTCGACATCCATTGCTTTCCTCCTCTCCAAGGTTCTCATAGTCATCATTGTCACCGACGTCCCACTGGGTGTGAGTTTTCCTTGCCCTTATGTGGGCCTACCGAGGATGTCGTAGTGGTTTGTGCAGCCCTTTGAGACACTAGTGATTTAGGGCTATATAAGTAAACATTGATTGATTGATTGATTGATTGATGTATTTTTTAACACTGAATACAACTATGTGCATGCATTTTTAAGAAAGACCAACATTTTTAGAGTATAATAAGTCTCTTATTCTTTTTAATAACATTGTTATTCTGAGGCTAACCACAAAAAATAAAATACTTTTTACCAATAATGCGACTTCTTCAACAGGTGCGGTAGGAACCGGATGGATGGATGAAAATGCATGAGAATGTTTTATATTTTGAACGTTATTTTTGACACTGTGATTACCAGCGGAATTATTCATTACTTATCATGTTATGCAATGTCAGCTAAGATTTAGCTGAGAGCCAGATGCAGTCATCAAAAGAGCCACATCTGGCTCTAGAGCCATAGGTTCCCTACCCCTGCTTTAGAGATTGATGTCGGTTTTTGATACAGTGCCGTCTGAGGGATCGAAGGTCACGGTCATTCAATGTTGGTTTCCGGCCATGCCGCTTACGTGGAGTGATTTCTCCAGATTCTCTGAACCTTTTGATGATATTATGGACCGTAGATGTTGAAATCCCAAAATTTCTTGCAATTGCACTTTGAGAAACGTTGTTCTTAAACTGTTTGACTATTTGCTCACGCAGTTGTGGACAAAGGGGTGTACCTCGCTGGGCTTTTCTTGTGTAAGACTGAGCATTTTTTGGGAAGCTGTTTTTATACCCAATCATGGCACCCGCCTTTTCCCAATTAGCCAAATATGTTGTCTTTGTAGCATATTCAACTGAATATGGGTTGAAAATGATTTGCAAATCATTGTATTCCGTTTATATTTACATCTAACACAATTTCCCAACTCATATGGAAACGGGATTTGTAATGCCCGCAGCTAAAAGCAACTGCGTGAGAACGTATACTCGAATATCTCGATATATTCCATACATCCATCCATTTTTTACCACTTATTCCCTTTGGGGTAACTGGTGCCTATCTCCGCTACAATCGGGCGTAAGGCGGAGTAAACTCTGGACAAGTCGCCACCTTGTCGCAGGGCCAACACAGATAGACAGACAACATTCACACTCACATTCACACACTAGGGACCATTTAGTGTTGCCAATCAACCTATCCCCAGGTGCATGTCTTTGGAAGTGGGAGGAAGCCAGAGTTCCCGGAGGGAACCCACGCATTCACGGGGAGAACATGCAAGCTCCACACAGAAAGATCCCGAGCCGGGGTTTGAAACCAGGACTACTCAGGACCTTTGTATTGTGAGGCAGATATAGTCATTTTCTATATCGCAGAGACAAACCCGCAATATATCCTGTGTATCGATATGTCGCCCAGCCCTAATATGTATATTATTCATTTTGTTATACACACAGGCCCCCAGAAATTTTTTTAAATAATTATCTCATTGTGGCCCACCCGGGTCAAAAATTATTCCCCTTGTCTAATCTATAGTCTTCTTGTTTTTTTAAATACGTTTTGAAAAGAAAAGTGTAATTGAAGAAACATGACAATCCGAACAGATCTCGCTGGACGTGTTGGCAGACATGGGCCATGAAGAGCTCAAAGAGATTGGCATCAACGCTTACGGGCACAGACACAAACTTATCAAGGGCATCGAGCGGCTGCTGGGAGGTCAGCAAGGTAAGGAGACAACATTAGATGCTCATGTGACTGTGCGGCATATGTCTGAAATATTGAATTATAATGTGCGCATGTGTTTGTAGGTGGCAACTCGTACCTGACGTTCCACTGCTCCAGCCAGGGCACTGTACTGATCGACCTGGCCCCGGACGACAAGGAGTTCCAGTCGGTGGAGGAGGAAGTAAACACACACCCTCATATGAAACGCAAATATTTCCAATGCGTATATTTTGCATATTAACCATCACAATCACACTTTGCATTGTTGATTATATGTTTTATACTGAAGGAAAGTGTCAGTGAGAGCAACAACAGCTGATCTCTGTATTAAAGGCTTTAACACTAATGAGGAAAATCAGCGGTAAAGTCTTTCAAATTGTTGTTGTTTTTTTACTCAAGCAAACTATTTCATTCTTGTGCAAGATTTTACTAAGTAAGATACTTTTAAATTTATGTAGATTTTTTTTTAAACATAAGCTTTACATAAGTACTGTATTTTTCGGACTATACTTTATAGTATATACAGGTATTTCCATCCATCCATCCATCCATTTTCTACCGCTTATATGTTACATATATTTACCTCACCGGACTATGTGCCTTGGATTTATACCAGTAAGAAATATTTTTGTGAATGTTTAGTTACGTTACTTAATCGTTTTCAAATGGTGCCGGTAACACGGCAGTAAAACGGATGATCAAACAAAACAGAAGTCATCGTCATGTACTGGAAGCTTGTTCTTCAATTGGCTAAACAGACTCAAAAACTCCACAGTGACATTTGGGGGAGATTATGAAATTGAAACAATACAATAGAATGCCATTGTAAGTTAATAATACTAACAAAGACCCTTGTAAACGTGTTAACATATTCA
Source organism: Nerophis ophidion (assembly GCF_033978795.1). Taxonomy (NCBI): domain Eukaryota; kingdom Metazoa; phylum Chordata; class Actinopteri; order Syngnathiformes; family Syngnathidae; genus Nerophis; species Nerophis ophidion. The sequence continues at coordinate 29,679,889 of NC_084627.1, forward strand.
CAAGTGCTAACGACGCTATCTTGATTAAATTACGATAGCACATACAAATATGCAGCATATTCACTGATGGTAACGACATGAGCTTGATTAAATTACGATAGCACATACAAATATGCACCAAAAACACTCCAACAGACATCACACATTGGATAGTAACTATGAATCGTTTTAGTTATAATGTAAAACTTAGAAACGTTGTTTGAGTGATGAATGAAGAATCCTTTCAAGCAGGAGAACTATGGACGGTTATATTTCCAGTTCACAGCACAAAACAGAAAGTACATTTTCAACTCGCAGCATCTGCAGTTAGTGAACACGTCCAAAAGATGGCGCCATAGCACAAACACATTTCAGTGTCTGCTGGTGTGATGTAATAACTACATTTTTAAACTAAATTTGTGTTTTTAAAAATGATTTAGTACATATTTGGGCACTGTTTTAGAAGTACTGATTTATTTATAGTGTCATTTAAAATGTAAACAATACCCATCCCTCATTGTTTGTTTGATTGATTGATTGATACTTTTATTAGTAGATTGCACAGTTCAGTACATATTCCGTACAATTGAACACTAAATGGTAACACCCCAATAAGTTTTTCAACTTGTTTAAGTCGGGGTCCACGTTAATCAATTCATGGTAAAAATTGTAAAATTGTGTCTCCTGCTAGTCCAACACTGGGCTTGTGGAGTTGTGCACGCATAAAAACACATCCCTTTTTCTGGTGGTGGTAATGCACAATCCATGGGTTTGTGGAGACAGAAAAGTGTGGACACTGTATTTGATTTGTGATCTCTGTGAAAACATCAGTTAACAGTCAGAAGTGAAGTGAATTATATTTATTTAGTGCTTTTTTTCTAGTGACTCACGGCGCTATTACATAGTGAAACCCATAATCCCATAAAAATTAAATGGGTGGTGCGAGGGGCAGGTGGGTAAAGTGTCTTGCCCAAGGAACAATTGCAGTGATGGCAGGGATCGAACTTGGAACCCGCAATTTGCTGGCAAGGCCGCTCTACCAACTGAGCCACGCCATCCCATAAGAAACATTGATAGACAAAAAGAGATCCCCAAATCAAACAATCTCTCATTTGTACATGTTTCTGCGCTAAAAAGTGGTAATTTTATTTTTATTGTAACTCACATTCATCTTTAGATTAGAATGGAGTGAGCTGCTGTTGCTAGTCCACCACATCAGTCAGATTTACATATGCAAATTACATTGCATTTTTCTGACAAACCCAAAAGTAAGATAGGGAGAAAATCTCCAACATTTCATCAACATTTCGTCTTACCTTCTCTGTCCCCTTAGCTGCAGAGCACCATCAGAGAGCATCGTGATGGCGGCAATGCAGGCGGAGTCTTTAGTCAGTACAACATCATTAAGGTGACAAATAATTAACCAATAAACTAATCACATCAAGTTGTAAGATGAATACAGGAAATGAAGAATCATTTTGTTGTCTGTGTGCAGATTCAGAAGGTGGTGAACAAGAAGTTACGAGAGAGATACTCACACCGCCAGAAGGAGATTGCTGATGAAAACCACAACCACCATAACGAGCGCATGCTCTTTCATGGTAAATATGTAATGTGATGCCACCCTGGTCACCAAACATCCATCCATCCATCCATTTTCTACCGCTTATTCCCTTTCGGGGTCGCGGGGGGCGCTGGCGACAGTACTAAAGAAAAAAAACATTGGCATTAACAGCTTTCCAGTGTTTATCCCAAGACAGCAATCGGGAAACACTTCTGTGGCTGTAGGCAACCTCCTAATGTAGTTTGTCTTAACTCCACAGGATGGCAGTATTTACATTTGAAGTATCACAAGTGGTCAGAATGCAGAAGTTTTATCTAACTTTGCATGCGCTTTAAAATGTTTGTTACTCCACTCAGCGTGAAATTCCAGTGGGTCACACTTACTGTTCTGTTGTCCACAATAACCTCATTAGTGATATTAATGTTGACTAAGCAGTTTGCTTACAACATTGGTTCTGTTTTCTTTCCCATTTCATTGGTTTTGTTTTAAAAATATGCAGAGGGCCACAATCGATTGAAATGTTTTTCAGTGTGCAAAACATAATAATGTTGCAACAAAGACTAGCATTTACTCAAGATTATCAACACTCGTCCTTGTCCTGCCAGGTTCTCCCTTCATCAACGCCATCATCCATAAAGGTTTTGACGAGCGCCACGCATACATCGGCGGCATGTTTGGCGCTGGCATTTATTTCGCCGAGAACTCCTCCAAAAGCAACCAGTACGTCTACGGGATAGGTGGAGGCACGGGGTGTCCTACTCACAAAGACAGATCTTGCTACGTGTGTCACAGGTGAACCTGGAAACATCCGTTTGACTTCCTGCAAGACAGGATGTCCCCAATGTTGACTGGTGTGTTTCGTCTCAGGCAGATGTTGTTCTGCAGAGTGACTCTGGGCAAGTCATTTCTGCAGTTTAGTGCCATGAAGATGGCCCATGCACCCCCTGGGCATCACTCTGTCATTGGCCGGCCGAGTGTCAACGGACTGGCCTATGCCGAGTACGTCATCTACAGAGGGGAGCAGGTGTGTATGCTTTTTCTGAAATCTTCATGTTTTTATTTAAAATAACGGGCGGCTGTTTTTAGTGATGGGTATCGAATTTGGTTCTTTCATAAGCACCGATCCGAATCTACCACAAGGTATCGATTCACGTAAAATCCAACAGTGCCATATTCCCATATCTTTGTTGCACGTGACGTAACATTCATTTGCAGACTAAAATGGCTCAAACACTTGGCGGCTAAGCAAGCGCTCAAAACGGTCTCGGCCAAACTGCCGGTAATGTTGAAATTTCCAAGCCAAAAAAGCAAGTATGTCTGATAGAAAATACCCGAATGGAAAATATGTTAAGTCAATGCTAATTTACATTGACATATATACATATACAAACCCTGTTTCCATATGAGTTGGGAAATTGTGTTAGATGTAAATATAAACGGAATACAATGATTTGCAAATCATTTTCAACCCATATTCAGTTGAATATGCTACAAAGACAACATATTTGATGTTCAAACTGATGAACATTTTTTTTTTTTGCAAATAATCATTAACTTTATAATTTGATGCCAGCAACACGTGACAAAGAAGTTGGGAAAGGTGGTAATAAATACTGATAATGTTGAGGATTGCTCATTAAACAGTTATTTGAAACATCCCACAGGTGTGCAGGTTAATTGGGAACAGGTGGGTGCCAAGATTGGGTATAAAAACAGCTTCCCAAAAAATGCTCAGTCTTTCACAAGAAAGGATGGGGCGAAGTACACCCCTTTGTCCACAACTGCGTGAGCAAATAGTCAAACAGTTTAAGAACAACATTTCTCAAAGTGCAATTGCAAGAAATTTAGGGATTTCAACATCTACGGTCCGTAATATTATCAAAAGGTTCAGAGAATCTGGAGAAATCACTCCACGTAAGCAGCAAAGCTGGAAACCAACATTGAATGACCGTGACCTTTGATCCCTCAGACGGCACTGTATCAAAAACTTACATCAATCTCTAAAGGATATCACCACATGGGCTCAGGAACACTTCAGAAAACCACTGTCACTAAAAACAGTTTGTCTCTACATCTGTAAGTGCAAGTCAAAGCTCGACTATGCAAAGCGAAAGCCATTTATAAACAACATCCAGAAACGCCGCTGGCATCTCTGGGCCCGAGATCATCTAAGATGGACTGATGCAAAGTGGAAAAGTGTTCTGTGGTCTGACGAGTCCACATTTCAAATTGTTTTTGGAAATATTCGACATTGTGTCATCCGGACCAAAGGGGAAGCGAACAATCCAGACAGTTATCGACGCAAAGTTCAAAAGCCAGCATCTGTGATGGTATGGGGGTGCATTAGACCCCAAGGCATGGGTAACTTACACATCTGTGAAGGCACCATTAATGCTGAAAGGTACATACAGTTTTTGGAACAACATATGCTGCCATCTAAGCACCGTCTTTTTCATGGACGCCCCTGCTTATTTCAGCAAGACAATGCCAATCCACATTCAGCACGTGTTACAACACGTGGCTTCGTAAAAAAAGAGTGCGGGTACTTTCCTGGCCCGCCTGCAGTCCAGACCTGTCTCCTATCGAAGATGTGTGGCGCACTATGAAGCGTAAAATACGACAGCGTTGAACGACTGAAGCTTTACATAAAACAAGAATAGGAAAGAATTCCACTTTCAAAGCTTCAACAATTAGTTTCCTCAGTTCCCAAACGTTTATTGAGTGTTGTTAAAAGAAATGGTGACGTAACACAGTGGTGAACATGCCCTTTCCCAACTACTTTGGCACTTGTTGCAGCCATTAAATTCTAAGTTAATTATTATTTCCCCCAAAAAAATAAAGTTTTTGAGTTTGAACATCAAATATCTTGTCTTTGTAGTGCATTCAATTGAATCTGGGTAGAAAAGGATTTGTATTCCGTTTATATTCACATCTAACACAATTTCCCAACTCATATGGAAACGGGGTTTGTACATGGCCATATATATACATTGCCATAGACATGCAACTGATTAGCATTACCAGTTTTACATGGTGATTTAAACACCTCCAAATTCAGTCATGCAAAGTACAATTAAGATGCACATTACAATCTAAGAGCAAGTGTGTAGTGCAATACTTAAAGTAAGTACTTAAACGGATGGTTGCCACAGTACTGTGCTCTCTCATACTTATCTCATTTTTCTTTATTTCTTACATGAAAAAAAGAGCGCACTTTTGTAAGTCAAATAAACATACTTAAACAATAAAACTGATTCTGACATTCAGTCGTCCCTTCGCCACATTGCGTTTCAAATATTGCGGCTTCGCCACATCGCTGATAATATATATACACAGTCAAAGTCAAATGTTTACATACACTTGTGAAGGACATAATGTCATGACTGTCTTGAGTTTCCAATAATTTTCGCTTTAACTTTATTTTTTGGTGATGTAGTGATTGGAGCACATACTTGTTTGTCACAAAAAACATTCATGAAGTTTGGTTCTTTTATGAATTGATTATGGGTCTTAAAATGCAGCAACATATATTATCAATTTTGGTGATATAGAAAAGTTACAATAAAATTAGCTTCATTGCATTGCCATGAATCTAATTTCATGTGAGTGATTATCATTGACGACACCTGTTGACTTTTCTGAGCCCATATAAAAAGGGCTCATTAGACTCGGTTACAAACGCAACAAAATAACTCTGCACAGATCTGAAAAAACGAATCATTGACTAGAACAAGTCAGGAAAGTCACTTTGAGCCATTTCAAAGCAGCTTAAGATCCCAAAAGCAACTGTGTACACAGTTGTTTGTAAGTATAAAGTGCATGGTACAGTTTTGTAACTGCCACGATCAGGAAGAAAACACAAGCTATCACCTGCTGCTGAGAGAAAATTGGTCAGGATGATCAAGAGACAAAAGCAGGTCTGCAATGAATTGGAAGCTGCTGGAACACATGTGTCACAATCAAGCGTGTTTTGCATCGCCATGGACTCAGAGGCTACCATGCAAGAAAGAAGTAATAGCTCCAGAAGCGACACCTTAAGGCTCATCAAAAGTTTGCTGCTGATCACTTGGACAAAGATAATACCTTCTGGAATAGAGTTCTGTGGTCAGATGAAACAAAACTTGAGCTGTTTTGCCACAATACCCAGCAATATGTTTGGAGGAGAAAAGGTGAGGCCTTTAATCCCAAGAACGCCACTCCTACTGTCAAGCATGGTGGTGGTAGTATTATGCTCTGGGCCTGTTTTGCTGCCAATCGAACTGGTGCTTTACAGAGAGTAAATGGGACAATGAAAAAGGAGGATTACCTCCAAATTCTTCAGGACAACCTGAGATCATCAGTCTGGAGGTTGGGTCTTGGGCGCGGTTGGATGTTGCAACCCCAAACATGATATGACCCCAAACACACATCAAAAGTGGTAAAGGATCGGCTAAATCAGGCTACAATTAAGGTTTTAGAATGGCCTTCCCAAAGTCCTGACTTAAACACCATTTAAAACATGTGGACAATGCTGAAGAAACAAGTCCATGTCAGAAAACCAACAAATTTAGCTAAACTGCACCAATTTTGTCAAGAGGAGTCGTCAAAAATTCAACCAGAATTTTGTGGATGGCTACCAAAAGCACCTTATTGCAGTGAAACTCGCCAAGGGACATGTAAGCAATTGTTAACATTGCTGTATGTATACTTTTGACCCAGCAGATTTGGTTAGATTTTCAGTAGACCCATAATAAATTCATAAAAGAACCAAACTTCATGAATGTTTTATGTGAGCAACAAGTATGTGCTCCAATCACTCTTTCACAGAAAAATAAGAGTTGTAGAAATGATTGGAAACTCAAGACAGCCATGTCATTGTGTTCTTTACAAATGTATGTAAACAACTGTGTATGTATGTATGTATATTTATATATATATATATATATATATATATATATATATATATATATATATATATATATATATATACTGTATATATACAGTATATACTGTATATATATATATACTGTATATGTATATATGTATACACACACACATATATATATATATATACATACACACACACACATATATATATATATATATATATATATATATATACACACACACACATATATATATATATATATATATATATATATATACACACACACATATATATATATATATATATAGATATATACACACACACATATATATATATATATATATATATATATATATATATATATATATATATATATATATATATATATATACACACAATAATGGGCATGTTGCTAAACTCTGTAGCTTAACTAGATTGTCCATTAGCTTGGCGGTAACTTAGCTACTTTTAGACCCATGTAGCCTTGTAGCTTACATCAACGCTACAAAGAGAGAAAATGGAGCAGGCGCCCAAAAAATATGGAGAAAATACAATCACCTGGATGAATGAGAACATCCTAAGCAACGTATCTCCATACATACAGAGAAAATCCATTGTTTGTTGGTGTTTGTCTGATGAGTCACAATTGGCTAAGGTTAGGGCGAAACATGACGGATTGACCAATCAGAGACAAGATAAGAAAACTCACAACTCAGAGGGACGACTCAACAAAAAAAAGAAACATAATTGTACTTGAAAATGTAGTTTTTATCTGTTTACTCTGTAAACCAAAATCATAACTGCTCTCTTTATCGAAGACGTGGAACACGAATTTAGGAACACACATTAGGTGAGTTGAGTTCATGAAAAGTTTTACTGCACATAACCATTACCAACTGTTTCCAAACAACACACAAGTCATTGGGTTTTTTTGTTAAGATATAGATAGGTGCTCTTCTTTTTAACTGTAGGTAAAGAAAATTAATTAGGGCCAAATAAAAGGCTAACATTATAAATACATACAGAGGGGTGTGGGGACCCCTGGAGGTAGTTGTAGGGTGTCCACAGCTAAATGACATATAGTTCATCAATCAATCAATCAATCAATGTTTATTTATATAGCCCTGAATCACTAGTGTCTCAGAGGGCTGCACAAATCACAACACAAACCACTAAGACACATCCTCGGTAGGCCCACATAAGGGCAAGGAAAACTCACACCCAGTGAGACGTCGGTGACAATGATGACTATGAGAACCTTGGAGAGGACCACATATGTGGGTAAACCCCCCCACCCCCCCACTAGGGGACCGAAAGAAATGGATGTCGAGCGGGTCTAACCTGATACTGTGAAAGTTCGATCCATAGTGGATCCAACACAGCCGCGAGATGATACTGTAAAAGTTCAATCCATAGTGGATCCAACACAGCCGCGAGAGTCCAGTCCAAAGCGGATCCAACACAGCAGCGAGAGTCCTGTCCACAGCGGTGCCAGCAGTAAACCATCCCAAGCGGAGGCGGATCAGCAATAATAATAATGATAGCTTCCCCTGTACCTTAGCTACATTTAATCGAGAATAAATTGTAGCTCAGCTTATTACATTTTCCAAGTAGCTTTTCCTTCACTATATATATATATACATATATATATATATATATATATATATATATATATATATATATATATATATTAGGGGTGGGCAAATTAATGCGTTAATTACGAGTTAACTCATCAATCTATTAACGCCGACAATTATTTTATCGCACATTTGCATATGTTGTTTACATGATTTTATTTTGTTAACGCCTTTTCTTAACAAGATGGCGTCGCCCGGCTTTTGGTAAAGATGGAACATTTGGCAAAAATACCGGACAATTCTGCAAATTTCATGGCTGGCTTACAGCGTGGTCACTCCGGGATCACTTACGACCACCAGACAATTCTTGGTATGGATAGATCGGGCCGTTTTGGACTGAATGACGCGTGCTTGCTAGACCGGCTAGCTAGCATGGGAATACTTTGCCGGCTACATCCAGCGGCCTGTGAAGCAGCGGAGTATTTGTGTTGTCTGTCTATTTATGAATAACGCAGACGAGGCGTGTTGGCTGAGTTCTTAACGTTTGCTTTCAGAGCGTGCATATCACAACATACAAGATGCCGTCATGGCGACACAACCTATACCGGGCTACCGCGCATGCTCGTCACTCCTGTTGCATTCTGGGTAGGGTAGTTCTTTTTTTCCCAGGCTCATAACAATCACAATATAGTACCATGTATATGACGCGTTCAGTTTATCAAAGCACCAAGCAAAATTCCCATCATATCAATTCCTAGATATGGTCATAATTATTTTAAGTGCACTACGCAGAATAAACACAACATTATTATTATTGTTACTACGGATAATTTGATAAAAAATTCCCTAAAACAGCCCACTACTTTTTTAAACATAAGATCCCTGATAAAAAAAATGTTTCAGCTGTTACCTCTGAAATTGCCGGTTCAGATGTTATGATTGTGGCTCAGAGATTTGTATGTAGATTATATTTATTTTCCATAACAAACAGGATAACTTAAATACCCTGGCAGTGGTAGTAATAAGCTTAAATGTTCATATTTACATTTTTGGAGTTGATTTTCATAAAATATGCTATTTAACTGCTACTGTTTAACAAGGACTGATTTAAATTGTGTTTGCACAACAAATGTTTTGGCGCTTTTGTTCATGTGGGGGAATATTCCAATAAAGGTGCACTACACACTACTTTTGAATTCATTATTGGGCTTTGCGTTTACAATGCAGTTAATCGCGATTAATCTGAGAAATAGTGCGATTAACTTCGATTAAAATTTTTAATCGTTGCCCAGCCCTAATATATATATATATATATATATATATATATATATATATATATATGTATATATATATATATATATATATATATATATATATATATATATATATATATATATATACATACATATATATATATATATATATACAGTATATATGTATATGTATACATACATATATATGTATACATATATGTGTGTGTATATGTACTGTATATATATATATATATATATACATATATGTATGTATATGTGTGTATATGTATGTATATATATACATATATATACTGTATATTTATATATCTATCTATATATATATATATACTGTATATTTATATATCTATCTATATATCTATATATCTATATATATACTGCATATTTATATATCTATCTATATATGTATGTATGTATGTATGTATGTATGTATATATATATATATATATATATATATATATATATATATATATATATATATCCATTTCTACCGCTTATTCCCTTTGGGGTCGCGGGGGGGGGGGGGGGGGGAGCGCTGGTGCCTTTCTCAGCTACAATCGGGTGTGGAAGTTGATGTACACACTGGACAAGTCGCCACCTCATCACAGTATATATATATATATATATATATATATATATATATATATATAAACCAATTAACAGTGATAAACAAGGGATTACTGTAAACACTTTTTAGGGCGCAACAAAAGACGAGATCCCTGACGACGCAACACAGCCGAGTCGATAAATTATTGTCTCGGAATTGCAACTGCATGCAAAGTCTACAATATAATGCTTGCAAATGACACTCAGAAAGCAAGCTGTAACAGCTGGATAGCACAGTTATCATAAACACCTCATTGGCAAATGTTTTATAAACAAATGTATTTTGTTATTAAACAAATGAACATTTAGTAACACATAAACGCACTCACACCAAAGTATCAAAAATTAGTACCCTTACCAAATCCCAAGTACCAGGAATTGGTACTATATTGATTGATATGTGAAAGGTTGTCGTCATGGTTTCAGTCAAAACTGAGCATGTTTGTTGTTGATTATTTTTGACAGGCTTACCCAGAATACTTGATCACATACCAGATTGTTAAACCAGAGACTTTGGCTACGCCCACTACCACCGCCGAACAGAAGTCTTAATACGCTCTTCAAAGCTGGATCGGTAGGTGAAAGACCACCATAGACACGAGCGGTTCTCATAAGGATGTGTGTTTTGGACACCTCAGAGCCCAGAGTAAGTTTGACCTTATAAGGCTGAAGAGGTCACGGTGGCTCGAACAAGCAGACGAGATGAGAAGAGGAGAGTGCTCAGTCTGAACCGAGACTTGAACAAAGAGTTACTGTGCATTTTGTTACGTGTCCACACCAAGTTGGCAAAGTGAAGACCAGAAGAGACAGCAGGCCAACAATAAACACTAGGACCTCAGTGCATTGCCACTGCTACGCAACCATACCCGAAGAAAAAAGAGATTTGGAGGTTTACCCTCAAAAAGAGGTGCTGCAGCATCAAGAGAGAGCATAAACATGTCCACTTGGGGTCTGAAATGTTGTTACATCACATTTATTGTATCTGATTGTTCCCCACTTGGAACCACATGTCCTTGTTTACATTAAACTTCTTCCTTAGCCCATTTCCTCTTAGCTTGGCGCACTGAACGCTCCTTAGTGGCCCAGCCGACTCTTGACAGCAGACACAGCGTGCATTGGCCACCAAGGGAAAAAAGGTGTCTTTTTTAACATTCACCAAACCTCAAACTACATCATGTTGGATCGCACATGGAACAAAAAAAAAGATTTATAATATTCTTAATCCAAATTCTTTATTCTGAAAGATGCCGATAAACACTCAATGGCTGGCTAGCATTGTAGCACCTGCTCGATAACGCAGCTGATTTAAATATTGTCCAAAAGAATAAACACTGAGTCCTTCTTAGTCCTGGATCTAAAATAGGCAGCTGAAAGTAAACTGGTTGACAAAAATGTGCCTATGGTTTACATACTGTGTATTGTGTATTTTTAAACTGAATTTAATCCTTCCACTAAATCAAAATGGCCGCCAAATGACTTATATAAGTCATTTTTCCCAGTAAGTCAGCATACACAATTTAAATTAAAAAATACAACATTATGGAAAGTTTACACAAGTAAAAAACCAATGTCTACAATGCTACAATGTCCAATGTTTCACAATGATATAACGTTTACACAGTTGTTTTCAGCTTTTGCATTTCAAATGTGATATTTGTGACTTGGTACAATGTAAGAAGCATCTGAATGTAACAACGTGTGTCTTTGTGTTTTCCTCCAGATACGGGAAAGTTTCTAACACTCACTTTCAATAAGTAACTTTTCATTTGTCCTGGTGAACACTTTTTTAAATATTGTACGTTTTTTGATACGTTATGTTTGATCTGGTATGTCTGGAGATGCCAGTCAGCCTACTTGTTGTAAATAACAGTTAGTGTTGCTTCCTCGCAAATGTCACATTAAAATGACCACTTTTCTGTTGTACAACTGGTTGTACTTCACTACTGGCTCCATACATTCTTGTGAGTATAAATACAAATTTAAAAAAAACTCCACCCAACCTCTTTAGTTCGTTTTGTGTTATAAGTCAATGTAAACGAGTTGTCTTGTCGGTGCTGTAATTCCCAGAACAGCCACCAGAATGCGCCGTGACTCAACATGCGTAAGTTCCAAATCGAAAAAATATAAATAACTACATTGTATATGCTGTCTTTATCTTTATCATATACATTTAAAAAATACATACTACTGCTGTCTTTCATTCACTACGTATTGCAAAGGAAAGGAACATAAATTCACTTTTGCCACATGAGTGGTTCCACTTCTGCGTGTCGTTTCCAAGGCGCTCACTAGTCGAATTGTATGCCATCCATCCATTTTTTTAAACAATTGTAAATATTCACCGTGTAATTTCTAAGAATTCCACTGGAGGGCGCCCGTTGCTTGTAGGTGGAATGTAGCTGCACAAGTCAGCATTCTTCGTTGAGTGTTTCTATACGAGTTGTATTGTTACTGTCGTTTAGCACCAAATGTTAACATATACTATCATACAAAATACATTTGGAAATTAATATCTTAAATTAGGACTACATGTGTGTTAATATTATGATGACATTTATCAGAATATCGCATTGAAAATAAGAAATTCAGCAATTCACCGTTTGTGTCCACAAAGCGACGCTGTAAATCTAAATTTAAAATCACACGCACTAACAGAACGTCTGAGAAAAACCTGCCATTGAAATGAAAAAAAACAAAAACGTTATTTATCGTTAGTTTTGGGGAAATAAGACTTATGTTGCAGGGGCAAGAGGGGGCAGAGCCCCCTTAAATAAATGTCTTGCCCCCTCAAATCAAAATTTGAGAAAGCAAATTTTAATAAACTCACAAAATTACTACATTACAAGTTGACAAAACCATTTGCACTAGCGGAAAAATCCGCCGAAAAAGGGACACACACGATATAGTAGTGTCGGCTTCCCGCTCATCCCTCCCTCCGCTGTGCGTGTATTCACCATTCCACAGGCTGCGCAGCAGATACACACCCACACACACCCCTCAGTAAACATACAATCACTGTTGCAGTATGAAAGTAAAAGAAAAGGAAAAGTTGTCTACATTTATCATATACTTGTTAGGATGGGTGTATCTGTGTAGTCTTATCTGTCATAAACACGTTTATCGTCGCGGACTTTCGCTGCTACAGAGCTTTTTTTTTTTTTTTTTTTACAACTTTACGAGAGCAGTGACAGCGGAGGCTCTGAGCAGCAGTGGTTTGGAAGGCAGAAAGCCTCCACTGTCCCTGTAACAAGCTACAAGTCATTTATGATGCTGTTAATGACGGTAAAAATTAAACATAAGGTATATATCCTGCTTAGCAGTCCTCCTCTGCTGTCCTCTGTTCAGAGCGGAGTCCGTAGCAACGGCCCATTTTACTTAGCAACGGTCTGGCAATCGAATGCTGGAATTCTTTTTCTGTTGTTTTTCTTGTAATTCTACATAGTCAACCTTTAATGTTTCAATCTACATTTTGTAATAAACTAATTATAAGTTTCATTTGATATGACCAAGACACCTAAAAACAAAAACACCGCTGTTTTCATCAATTTACAAACAAGTGGGCAACACACATACATTGGAGTGAATGAATTTTGTGCCTAGATGAGTGCCCACGTCCACTGCATGTGACAAACTGAAGACAAGTGACCTGTGTCTGACAGACCCCCACGTAAAGCCCCGCCCCAGGCTGTAGTCCTGTACTGTTGTTGTTTTTCTTCATGTAATCACAGCGGGGTTTTTCTGTAGTTGTTCAAGCTTTCTTATTTTCTGCTCCAACTTCCAGCAGCTCACAAAGAGAAAGTTAATGCTCTGTAATACATCCATTTTTCAGAGCATTTAAAAAGTCTAGTCCTGCTCCTGTATGTAGTAGTAGCAATGATGCTACTGCTAGTACATCAGGGACAGCAGCTAGCAATACTGCACCTTTAGCACCAGCAAGCACTGTTTGTCCTGCACCAGCTCCCTCCGTCCCCCCAACAAGTGCTCCCCCAAAGCAGCCTGCTCAGCTACCCAGTGACTTATATGACAACGCACCATCTCAGCCAATACTGGGTGGCTACCCAAATCTTGCATTTGGTACAACATTAAGATCATTCAATCCTGCCTGGTACCACACACGACCATGGCTAGAGTATTCTGTGGTGCGAGACGCCTGCTTCTGTTTCCCCTGTCGGAAATATGGCAGCGCTGTTAATGTTTTCCCCCCCTGAGGGATTGCCACCTTGTGGTCAGGGGGTTTGCGTGCCTCAGTGACCGTAAGAGCTATACCAGCAGGAGCTAAGTCTTCAGGTGGGACACCCAAGTTGGACAGGTCTGGAGGTATAGAAGCAGAGGTGGGACCAAGTCATTGTTTTGCAAGTCACAAGTAAGTCTCAAGTCTTTGCCCTCGAGTCTCGAGTCAAGTCCCAAGTCAAGACAGGCAAGTCCCGAGTCAAGTCCAAAGTCAAGACTGGAAAGTCTCAAGTCAAGTCCCAAGTCCTGCATTTTGAGTTTCGAGTCATTTCAAGTCTTTTTAACCACAGATTAATACATTTACACAGATTGTGTATGCTTTTAAAACGCTGTATGTATTTACAGTATAATAAAAAAAATCGTACTGACATTGCACTTCATAATAGCACTATTAACCAGTTATTTTAAACATTTAACTCATTCCTTTACAGAATGAACACATTTGAAAAAACAAGTGCAAGTGTACTTATTTGCACAAAGATGTTAACATTGTATTTCCAAGGCATTTTGCATTGTAACTAGTTCCACAGCAGTTTCTATCCTGTTCTTACCCTAGCTCATTGATCTCATCTCATACTGTATGTGTTGATGTGTACGTACACATGAGTAACATAACAAATACATGAAAATAACTAGGAACGGAGTTGTTCTATTTAGAATTCACGGCCCTATGGAAAATTAACCAGCCGCCACTGATTATGATGCATTCTCATATTAGGCAAAGTATAAGACAATACTTTCTTAACAGTATAACTGTAACCAGGAATAAGTCTTCAAGTAACAATATTCAAATACTAACTTTGTTGGGTAAGACATAATTTGCTTTTATTCTGAATCCAGTGAAACAGATTGGTGGTTTTAGCTGATATAAAGACTTTCAGGTGTCTATATACGTTTATGTTTAAGTTGGCAGACACTTTTATCGGAAGCAACATACATGAAAAATACATACAAAACAATCATTTAAGGGAAGAATGTAATACAAAATATTAATACAAAGTGTCAAGACAGAATAAACTCTGCAGTTGCAGCAACAGAAATACAGTCTATAAGATATAAAGATATCTAATGTATTCATACATTATTTGTGTAGGATATATGCATGTATATATAACCTAATCATATTGTTTTATCAACTTAGAATTAGCTGACCGTTTTGTTCCCCCTTTTTGGGATTATTATTCCAAGTTTTGATCTTGGACGTCTGGTTACTTATAGCATATAAGAATATTCTATTACTGTTAAGCAAACTTTGAACACGTCCAAAAAATTGTCCTTTATCATAGTTACACGTATGACGAAAAGCGCGTAAATATATCGGTGGTATTCAGTGAGGTAAAATGAATTAAATGCGCCGACAGTTCATTGCTCCTGCCAAATGAATTGCACTGAGTGGAGGGGATCCCCACTCCAAGATGGCGGCCGCGCGTCTCGTCTCGTCTCGTCTGTGCCAGTAGGCAGGAGTGGTCGATGCTGCGTCTACTCATAAGATGGCTACGGTTATAACGTTAGCAGTGAGTTAACAGCCTCACTGATTCAACTAAACAGCAAATAAAAGTTACGTTACTCGGCCAACAAACGTTAGCTTACATTCTTACCCTTCTTTGTGCAACTTCAAATGTCGAACGAAGTTGGAAGTTGTTGCGTCTCTGTCTGTAATCTTCTTACGAACTGCATGCTTTGCATACGGCAATTCGTTTTTTGTTGACCAAGTCGTAGTTTTTAAACCCGAACAAAACAATTTTTGGCATAATTTTTCCTCACTGGCGTGTCGTTTGAGAGCTCTTCGTTGGTTTTCATGCAATTTGATTGGCTGAATGCTGTGTGACGAAATTAACAGGGATGTAATTTGATTGGCTGTTGTTCTGACAGGTAGCGCGCACACTGTCATCGCACACACGGACAGATACGGAGCGCTCCTGAATAACTTTTTAATCGTTGGGTTTTGGGGAAAGTAGCAAGTCATGTCAAGTCAAAAGGCTCAAGTCCAAGTCAAGTCACAAGTCATGGATGTTAAAGTCTAAGTCGAGTTGCAAGTCTTTTTAAATGTTGTCAAGTCAATTCTAAAGTCATCAAATTCATGACTGAGTCTGACTCGAGTCCAAGTCATGTGACTCGAGTCCACACCTCTGTACAGAGGCCTGACAAAGTGCAATCCACTACTCCAGGTTGGGGTTGGACACATAGCTAAAGACCCATTTCAATGAAGAAAGCATCGTTACTATAAGCACAGAAAAAAAAGTGCTGGAGCATGATGTGTACACATGATGCCCCCTTCACATTTCTGACTGCCCCCTCATATAAGCATGCCTAGAACCGCCCCTGGTTGTAAATAAAATCCATAATCAACATTTATTTTTCATTTTCCGCTGTTAAATTTGACCAACTAATTCATGGAAGTTTTTCTATTAATGTTCCTTTAGATATCTTAATCAAAATTGTAAGTTTTTATTTTTCTATTTTGTAATAGTACTGTAATATAAAGTATTTAACATAATATATAATTATATATTTTAAAATAAATAATTCACTGAAATATATTTCAATGAATATACTGCTATTATTAATTACATGTATTTTGTATTATTGTGTAGTTTGAGCAACCATTGTGACAAATGAGAACACAGTTTAATTAAGAACAATATTTATTCAACAGTGGTTGTTCCGTAATAAATAAACGCATACATGTCATTCATTCGACACAATTAAAATTGACGGAAAGTTAGTTTGTATGAATGTACACACACTTGTCCAAGTGAAGGTTCAATATTGCCGTGATGTTTAAACCGTATTGCAGTTTAGTTTTTTGTCTTCTGGCTGGATCTCACTCTCCAGCTCTTCTTCCATATTTCACAACAAAAAGTCTGTTGTACGCATGAAGAAAACCCATCGCAAATGAAAAATACAGTATTGCATCACTTCAAAGTGCTACAGAAATAGGTGTGAACACATTTTGCAACCCTTTGTAAGAGTGAAGGGATAAAGAAGAGCTCAGTTTAAAGAGACTACACTTCTGGTGTTGGCTTCTTCAAAGGGTTAGAAGTTCAGTATTGCAGGGAGTCGTGTGTGTGTGTGTGTGTGTGTGTGTGTGTGTGTGTGTGTGTGTGTGTGTGTGTGTGTGTGTGTGTGTGTGTGTGTGTGTGTGTGTGTGTGTGTGTGTGTGTGTGTGTGTGTGCATGACAGACCTTCCATACAGAAAAATAATAGGAATGCATTCAAGGGAACATCAAGCCAGCAGTTGCATGTTTGCATTTAGTAATGTTTTAAAAAAGCAACACGCTGAGTTTGTCCAGAATGCTATATTTATGTTGATGATTTGCACACATGTCAATGGTCCAAGGAAAAGGAAGAGATAATTTGCTGTAATTCCTAAATGGTAAAATAAATATTTACTCTGCATGTTAATTGTTGTATTCAAACATGAGAGTGATGAAGCAGAATAAAGGGTGAACAAAATGCATGATGTGGCCGTCAAAGAAAGACTGGATTTCCTTTTCTCCACCTCGTTTGATTTGTGCTGCCTGGTCAGTGGAGAGAGGGAGATGAAGATCTGAGAGGAAGAGGAGGATGTGGAGGAGGAAGAGGCGGCGGAGATGAGAAGCAGTGATGAGATGAAGAGGAGGAACATTAAAGGGCAAGATGAGAGGAAGGTCTGTTTGTTTTTATGTGCGAGAGACAGAGGAGAGAGAGATAGAGAGAGAGCGGAAGAGGACAGACAGGAAACTCCAGGCAGCAGAGCACCTGTCACTGAGGAGGCCCCTGCTTTATATGGCACCCTCCCCCACCATAACACACACACACACACCATCCGTCTCCTTTGTGTGGCAGCAGGAGGAGCGCCAAAGGAGGAAGGAGCGGGTGCTTAAAATTCCTGCTTCCTTCCTGCGTCCATCTCTTCTCCTTCAAGACCGGTGGTCTCCATGGCAACAGAGCCTGTCTTCATACTGAGCTTATTCACTTGTTAGTCATGAGTGTGTCGTGCTGCCTCAAGTCCAGCACACACACACACACAAACTCCTTTAAAGTCTATTTTTGGTCAGTCACTGGAAGGAGGAGCTGTTTTGTAAGGGTTTAGGTCGTGACCTCTGACCCCTCAGCCCTGGAAGTACATAGTGCGTCTGTGCTCAGCTATCAGCAGCCGGGTGACGTGGTGATGGGGTTGTGGTGCAGGTAGGCAGTGTTCACCACCGACACCGGGAAGTTGAAGATGAACGGCGAGGTGGGCGTCGGCGTCGCCGAAGCGGTGCCCGCGGATGACTTGGGTCCTAGCAAAGGGCTGGCTGTGGCGGCGGCCTCCGCGGCGCACGAGGTGGCCAGCAGCTGCGACTCAAACTGTAGCAGCTGGCCCATGAAGCTGAAGTTGGGCGAGATGATGCTGCGGCGCCGACGCACAAACTCGAAGGCTTCCTCTAGACGCACGCGCTTCCTCTTCATCAGGTAGGCCAGGCAGATGGTGGCCGAGCGAGAGATGCCCGCCTGGCAGTGGACCAGAACCCTGCCGCTGGAGTCACGCACCGAGTCTGAGCACAGAGACGGGTCAAAGGTCAGATAGTGTTTTTTGCAAGGATGTCACAACATGGAGGGCAAACTAACTCAAGAAGTGCCAAAACAAAAATAAGAAGACATCAAATAAATAAATAAAAAACAGCAAATATGTAAGAATTTTTTTTAGGCCCCTGGTAGATTGTTGTACACAAACATTTGAATAACAAAAACATTGAAATAACACTAACAATAATATACAGTAAAAGTCACAGACTAATTTACATTCAGTTAATCCAAGGAGAGCTCAAAAGCCAGGTGTTACCTGCTGAAAAGATTTATTCTGCGACTCCTATTTTGTTAGCGCAGTCAGACAGGATGTACCACACAGCGAGGCCGGAAGTTTGCGTTTCACTTTTCTGGCGCATTTGACAATGGCGTGCAGATAGATGCAAATGTAACAAACACAATCAATTATAATAATGAGTGTTTCAATCAGAGATTTACGTTGCATGATCATAACGTGACTATGTCGCTGTTCTGGCGAGATATGCAGAAGTAATTGTGTTTAGGAGGAGTACAATCGTTCCACAAAATAACGCTATATTTTTGTATTTTGTCATTTAATATACATTTTTCACACTACAAACTATGAACCAATCTAATGTAGGAATTATCGGGTAATGGTTTCATATGAAGATGTCGAAAAGGAAGTGCCGCAAAGGGAGGTAAGTGTGGGC
Source organism: Nerophis ophidion (assembly GCF_033978795.1). Classification (NCBI taxonomy): domain Eukaryota; kingdom Metazoa; phylum Chordata; class Actinopteri; order Syngnathiformes; family Syngnathidae; genus Nerophis; species Nerophis ophidion. Next base: position 29,699,205 of record NC_084627.1, read on the forward strand.
GTCTGTCTTGCCATGGCTTCTAAAACTGTATATCTTCATGTGATCTATCACTGAAAGGCTCCAGAGAAGCGGGTGATGTCAAATATTATCCTGGTAAATCCCTCACTGTCTTTTGTTCCGTGTGTTCGGACGGCTTGTTGTTACTAGCTAACGTTAGCATAGCTGCTGCCGAAGCATCACGCGCAATACAACAGAGGGATTGATTGTATTGATCCATCCATCCATCCATCCATCATCTTCCGCTTATCCGAGGTCGGGTCGCGGGGGCAGCAGCCTAAGCAGGGAAGCCCAGACTTCCCTATCTCCAGCCACTTCGTCTAGCTCTTCCCGGGGGATCCCGAGGCGTTCCCAGGCCAGCCGGGAGACATAGTCTTCCCAACGTGTCCTGGGTCTTCCCCGTGGCCTCCTACCAGCTGGACGTGCCCTAAACACCTCCCTAGGGAGGCGTTCGGGTGGCATCCTGACCAGATGCCCGAACCACCTCATCTAGCTCCTCTCGATGTGAAGGAGCAGCGGCTTTACTTTGAGTTCCTCCCGGATGGCAGAGCTTCTCACCCTATCTCTAAGGGAGAGCCCCGCCACCCGGCGGAGGAAACTCATTTCGGCCGCTTGTACCCGTGATCTTATCCTTTCGGTCATGACCCAAAGCTCATGACCATAGGTGAGGATGGGAACGTATATCGACCGGTAAATTGAGAGCTTTGCCTTCCGGCTCAGGTCCTTCTTCACCACAACGGATCGATACAACGTCCGCATTACTGAAGACGCCGCACCGATCCGCCTGTCGATCTCACGATCCACTCTTCCCCCACTTGTGAACAAGACTCCTAGGTACTTGAACTCCTCCACTTGGGGCAGGGTCTCCTCCCCAACCCGGAGATGGCATTCCACCCTTTCCCGGGCGAGAACCATGGACTCGGACTTGGAGGTGCTGATTCTCATTCCGGTCGCTTCACACTCGGCTGCGAACCGATCCAGTGGGAGCTGAAGATCCCGGTCAGATGAAGACATCAGGACTACATCATCTGCAAAAAGCAGAGACCTAATCCTGTGGCCACCAAACCGGATCCCCTCAACGCCTTGGCTGCGCCTAGAAATTCTGTCCATAAAAGTTATGAACAGAATCGGTGACAAAGGACAGCCTTGGCGCAGTCCAACCCTCACTGGAAACGTGTCCGACTTACTGCCAGCAATGCGGACCAAGCTCTGACACTGATCGTACAGGGAGCGGACTGCCACAATAAGACAGTCCGGTACCCCATACTCTCTGAGCACTCCCCACAGGACTCCCCGAGGGACACGGTCGAATGCCTTCTCCAAGTCCACAAAGCACATGTAGACTGGTTGGGCAAACTCCCATGCACCCTCAAGAACCCTGCCGAGAGTATAGAGCTGGTCCACAGTTCCACGACCAGGACGAAAACCACACTGTTCCTCCTGAATCCGAGGTTCGACTATCCGGCGAAGCCTCCTCTCCAGTACACCTGAATAAACCTTACCGGGAAGGCTGAGGAGTGTGATCCCACGATAGTTGGAACACACCCTCCGGTCCCCCTTCTTAAAGAGAGGGACCACCACCCCGGTCTGCCAATCCAGAGGTACCGCCCCCGATGTCCACGCGATGCTGCAGAGTCTTGTCAACCAAGACAGCCCCACAGCATCCAGAGCCTTAAGGAACTCCGGACGGATCTCATCCACCCCCGGGGCCTTGCCGCTGAGGAGCTTTTTAACTACCTCAGCGACCTCAGCCCCAGAAATAGGAGAGTCCACTGCAGCTTCCCCAGGCACCGCTTCCTCAAAGGAAGACTTGTTGGTGGGATTGAGGAGGTCTTTGAAGTATTCCCTCCACCGATCCACAACATCCACAGTCGAAGTCAGCAAAACACCATCCACACCATACACGGTGTTGATAGTGCACTGCTTCCCCTTCCTGAGGCGGCGTATGGTGGTCCAGAATCGCTTCGAAGCCGTCCGGAAGTCGTTTTCCATGGCTTCCCCGAACTCTTCCCATGTCCGAGTTTTTGCCTCCGCGACCGCTAAAGCTGCACACCGCTTGGCCCGTCGGTACCCGTCCACTGCATCCGGAGTTCTATGAGCCAAAAGAACCCGATAGGACTCCTTCTTCAGCTTGACGGCATCCCTCACTGCTGGTGTCCACCAACGGGTTCTGGGATTACCGCCACGACAGGCACCAACAACCTTGCGGCCACAGCTCCAATCAGCCGCCTCGACAATAGAGGTTCGGAACATGGTCCACTCGGACTCAATGTCCCGCACCTCCCTCGTGACATGTTCAAAGTTCTCCCGGAGGTGTGAATTGAAACTCTCTCTGACAGGAGCCTCTGCCAGACGTTCCCAGCAGACCCTCACAATGCGTTTGGGCCTGCCAGGTCTGTCTGGCATCCTCCCCCACCATCGCAGCCAACTCACCACCAGGTGGTGATCGGTAGAAAGCTCCGCCCCTCTCTTCACCCGAGTGTCCAAAACATAAGGCCGCAAATCCGATGACACAACTACAAAGTCGATCATGGAACTGCGGCCTAGGGTGTCCTGGTGCCAAGTGCACATATGGACACCCTTATGTTTGAACATGGTGTTTGTTATGGACAATCCGTGACGAGCACAAAAGTCCAATAACAAAACACCACTCGGGTTTAGATCCGGGCGACCATTCTTCCCAATCACGCCTCTCCAGGTTTCACTGTCGTTGCCAACATGAGCGTTGAAGTCCCCCAGTAGGACAAGGGAATCACCTGGGGGAGCACTTTCCAGTACTCCCTCGAGTGTGCCCAAAAAGGGTGGGTATTCTGAACTGCTGTTTGGTGCGTAAGCACAAACAACAGTCAGGACCCAACCCCCCACCCGAAGGCGAAGGGAAGCTACCCTCTCGTCCACTGGGTTGAACTCAAACGTGCAGGCTTTGAGCCAGGGGGCAATGAGAATTGCCACCCCAGCCCGTCGCCTCTCACTGCCGGCAACGCCAGAGTGGAAGAGGGTCCAGTCCCTCTCGAGAGAACTGGTTCCAGAGCCCTTGCTGTGCGTCGAGGTGAGTCCGACTATATCCAGCCGGAACTTCTCTACCTCGCGGACTAGCTCAGGCTCCTTCCCCCCCAGTGAGGTGACGTTCCACGTCCCAAGAGCTAGCTTCTGTAGCCGAGGAAACGACCGCCAAGTGCCCTGCCTTCGGCTGCCGCCCAGCTCACAATGCACCCGACCTCTATGGCCCCTCCTATGAGTGGTGAGCCCATTGGAGGGATGACCCACGTTGCCTCTTCGGGCTGTGCCCGGCCGGGCCCCATGGGGACAGGCCCGGCCACCAGGCGCTCGCCATCGTGCCCCAACTCCGGGCCTGGCTCCAGAGCGGGGCCCCGGTGACCCGTGTCCGGGCGAGGGAAATCTGAGTTCATTTTGTTGTAATTCCATAGAAGTCTTTGAGCTGTTCTTTGTCTGATCACTCACCTAGGACCTGTTTGTCTTGGGAGACCCTACCAGGGGGCATGAAAGCCCCCAGACAACATGGGACACGCAAACTCCTCTACCACGGTAAGGTAGCAGCTCAGAGAGGAGCTTGTATTGATCCATCATCAATAAAATCAATTGTTTTACCAAGCACTAACCCTGACTGAAGATGACACAGGATTTTAATAAAATGCTACATAGATGGCATGAGCTATTTCTTATTGAAATATAATTGATGTTTAGTTGTGTTGGCATGTCAATTATATTTCAAAGTTCATATTAGCGGATACAAACTAAAACAATTAACATTGAAATCAGATTGATTCAGTGATCTGACATTGATAATTCAGTGTCAATTTAACATGCTTTCAATGTTTATTGGCTATCTGGTGATAGCCTAGCATCTGTTAGTTTCCTGTTCACCAGTATTTTCCACGGAGGGACAAAGACTGTAACACATTGGACACTTGGTAGACAAAAGATTGTGTGTTTGTAGCAGCCAAGCGTTTCACACACACACACACACACACACACACACACACACACACACACACACACACACACACACACACACACACACACACTTTTCTGTATATATTTGAATCATCTGGCTGCCCTTTGCACACTTCCTGGTTTTTGCCATTTATGTCTTTCCCCCTGTGTTTACACATCCCTCATAATTGGTTACAGCCAATATGCCCATTTAGATAATACTCTGATTAAAAGTGTTTACAGAAAACTCCATCTCCCCTGACAGCATCCGTTGGCATCGCTGGCTGCCCGCTCACATTTCATACCTGCCTGCATGATATGAAAATCCCCAAATTGAATAGTGAGCTGGCTTCATTTGCTCTTCCATGCTAATTAATTGCATGTAAAATGTATTCTCCAGGCATGTTTCCATTGAATCCTATGAAAGATTGGGATTCTGATTCTAGCTATCTTCACAACACCGTCTGTTCACCCGGTAACAGTGGATGAGTCACTATCTGCTCCCTAAGCAGCTAACTATGACACACACACACACACACACACACACACACACACACACACACACACACACACACACACACACACACACACACACACACACGCAAACTGCAAAGCCTCATGTCATACTTATGCAAAGCTCATATACAGTACACACCAATGTGTATGCTATGGCAGTGTTTTTAAACCTTTTTTGAGCCAGGCACATTTTTTGCGTTGAAAAAATGCGGAGGCACACCACCAGCAGAAATCATTAAACATTGAAACTCAGTTGAAAGGCGTTGTCGCAATTGTTGGATATGACTTTAAAGCATAAACCAATATAGCTCTTGTCTCAAAGTAGGTGTACTGTCACCACCTGTCACATCACAACCTGACTTATGTTGAGTTTTTTGCTGTTTTCCTGTGTGTAGTGTTTTAGTTCTTCTCTTGCGCTCCTACTTTGGTGTTTTTTTCTCTTTTTTTGGTATTTTTCTGTAGCAGTTTCATGTCGTCCTTTGAGCGATATTTCCCGCATCGGCTTTGTTTTAGCAATCAAGAATATTTCGGTTGTTTTTATCCTTCTTTGTGGGGACATTGTGGATTGTCATGTCATGTTCGGATGTACTTTGTGTACGCCGTCTTTGCTCCACAGTAAGTCTTTGCTGTCATCCAGCATTCTGTTTGTGTTTACTTTTTAGCAAGTTCAGTTTTACAAAATGTGCAAATATTATAGAGGAGAGCCTTAACACCTTTTTCACCAGCATAGCCACAACACTGTCCCACCACTCTGGTCGCTTTGGTGTAAAACACATTAAAGCCTACTACAGAAAGCTAGGAGTAATCAATAACAATTTCAAATTAGAAATAGTCTCAGCTGACAAGGTGCTTAAAAAATTGAGCGTGCTCCACCTAAACAAGGCCACTGGCCTTGACAATATCACCTCCAGACTCCTCAGGGACTCTGCCACCACCATTGCCCCAATCATAACACACATAATAAAATCTCTCAATCAAACAAGGCAAAGTACCACAATATTTCAAGATAGCCAGAGTAACTCCCCTTTTAAAAAAGAAAGCAAATTAGAACCTGGTAACTACTGACCAATTTCTATTCTCAGTTCCATTTTGAAAGTAATGGAAACAATAGTTTATGAACAGGTCAATAGTTAACTTGCTACTAAAAAACTAATGTATAAATTCCAATCCAGAACTAACCACTCCACTGATACGTGCCTTCTCTATCTGACCGACCACACCAAAGTGAATTATATTTATATAGTGAAGTGAATTATATTTATATAGCGCTTTTTCCTCAAGTGACTCAAAGCGCTTGACATAGTGAAACCCAATATCTAAGTTACAATTAAACCAGTGTGGGTGGCACTGGGAGCAGGTGGGTAAAGTGTCTTGCCCAAGGACACAACGGCATTGACTCGGATGGCAGAAGCGGGGATCGAACCTGCAACCCTCAAGTTGCTGGCACGGCCACTCTATCAACTGAGCTATACCACCCCAAACATGAGGTGGACGCAGGCAAATACTGCGGCATGGTCATGCTGGACATTCAGAAGGCCTTTGACACCGTTAATCACGCTATACTGTTGGATAAGCTCAGAGCAATCAGATTCGATAAAACCTCATTGAGCTGGATGCAATCTTACTTGGAGGGGAGGAAACAGGTGGTAGAGGTGAACGGCACCGTGTCCCCCCGGCCCCTCAGTAAGCTGGGGAGTCCCCCAAGGCAGTAAACTAGGACCTTTACTGTTCCTAATATACGTATACGACATGCCATCAGCATGCCACTGTGAATTGTTCCTGTTTGCGGATGACTCGGCCCTGCTGGACAAGGACAAGTCACAGGTGGAAAAAATCCTCAGTGCTGAAGTATTTGCACCTGGCTTGCTGACAACAAGCTATCCATACACTTAGGTAAAACGGTATCCATCTTATTTGGGTCCCAAATCAACCTTAAGAAAGTCAGTGACTTCACTATAAAAGTGGGTGACATTGTTATCACCAGGAAAGATGAGGTCACCTACCTAGGTTCCGTACTAGAGGCTAATCTTTACTGTGATAAGATGGCAACCAAAGTAATCAAATAGGTCAACCAACGAAACAAGATTTCTCTACAGAATCTTCTCTCTGGTCAACAAAAGCACCTTGAAGATTTTAGCGGGAACTCTCATTCAACCCTTTTTTGATTATGCTTGCACCTCCTGGTACCCCAGCACCTCCAAAACCCTTAAATTCAAACTCCACACATCCCAGAACAAGCTTGTCAGGTTACTTTTAGACCTCCACCCCAGATCACATCTCACTCCTACCCACTTCTCCAAAGTGGGCTGGCTCAGGGTGGAGGACAGAGTAAAACAACTTGCACTGAGCCTAGTCTATAAAATCTGCTACAATTACATGTCAAACCACTTCCATAATGTAAATGACCGCCATAACCACAACACCAGAGGGAGCTCCACAAACCACGTCAAACCCAGGTTCCGATCTAACAAAGGTCTTAACTCATTCTCTTTCTATGCCACATCAATGTGGAATGCACTCCCAACAGGTGTAAAAGAAAGTGCATCTCTAGCCTTCTTCAAAACCGCACTAAAAGAACACCTCCAGGCAGCTACAACCTTTGACTAACACCCTCCCCCCCTCCTTGGATTGTAAATAATCAAATGTAAGAAATCAAATGTAAATAATCAAATGTATATACTTGTTCTTATGCGTTCTGAACTCACTATGTTCACTGCTCGCTGTAAATATCCTACCAAGTCAGACCTACACTGTTTCAATGTGATTTCAACCAAACCAAGCTGTTGTGTCCTTGCCAAGACACTTTACCCACCTGCTCCCAGTGCCACCCACACTGCTTTAAATGTAACTTAGATACTGGGTTTCACTACGTAAAGCGCTTTGAGTCACTAGAGAAAAAGCGCGATATAAATATAATTCACTTAACTAACCACGCCCCCATTGCCACTGCTATTTTACCAATCTATGGGAGGGCGGGTGGGATGGCTGCTAATGCTGCCCTGCTTTGTTTGGTATTTAATTTTGTTACATTTTGTGTTACGGTTCTGGGACAAAGGAGCTACTTTCTGATTCCTTGTGCCACATGTATCCCATTTCTCGCCCCCAAATGAAAGTGCACTCTATCCTACTGTTTCTGAGAGTCCATTTGTCTTTCACAATGTGTTGAAATGTCCATCACTACGCTACACTTCTCGAAGTGACGTTAAATGAGATTACACCAGTGCCTCTTAAAGAGTGGTGTGGTGTGATGCCAGGGGGGATTGGGAGAGTGGGAGTTTGATCTCTGGAAACATGTTTTCTTTGTAGCTTAGAGGAGAAATACCAATGTGTTATTTTCTTCAAAGTGGAACTGCTCCCAATAGTCCCAATCATTTTTTTAAAATGCATTCTAAATGTTATTTTATCAAACGCATTGTACATTGTTATTGCGACATATATTGATATCGTATTATTGGCCCAGCTCTACGCAACAAGAAATCTCGGACTTAAAAATGGTGTCAAAAATATACACAACAAACACACGGTCTTACTTACCGATGAACTCGATGGCCTCCAGAAACCAGCAGCTGATGTCTTCTTTGTGGTTGTCTTCCACAGGAATACATTTGTACTGGTACGCGTTCTCGAAGTGGTTGGGACAGTCAGACGACACGTTGAGCAGCGCCGAGATTCCAATGCCATCCAGGACTTCCTTTTTGGAGGCGTGAAGGGCACTGCCCAGGTAGAGGAATGGGAGGATCTCAACAGGTCCGCCCTGGACAAGATAGAATTATGAGTCTTTTTTTCTAATATAATTTTTTCCATAAAAAACCTCAAGAGGTAGGATTGATCCAGGGCTCCCCCTGGGGGTCAAAACTATCACTTTTAGAAGAATCACTAGCAAACACAGGAAAACAGCCTCCGTGCTACAAACAAAGACCTGTGTGTGTATTTGTGCGGCTGACTCTAGCACAGCAGTGAGACCACTTAAATATTTGTCTAATCAGGTTAGTGTTGGCAGCTGTGCAACTCAAGTAAAGGTCACCGGGGTACATGAGATGGATGGTCACGCATAGTGGAAATATGTCAGCATGTTTTCAATGCTGCCTTTGCAGAAAATATCTTAATTATACGGATGGACCTAGTCGGTTCCGCTCATAAGGACTATGTCTGTTATGTTAAAAGCAGTAAACAAATGTCTCTGCTTGTTAAAAAAAAGTTTAATTATGGACTAGGCTTGGGCGGTATGGCCTTTTATTAAAATCTCAATATTTTTAGGCCATATCGCAATACACAATTTATATCTCAATATTGTGCCTTAGCCTTGAATGAACACTGGATGCATATAATCACAGCAGTATGATGATTTTATGTCTACATTAAAACATTCTTCTTCATACTGCATTAATATATGCTACTTTTAAACTTTCATGCAGAGAGGGAAATCACAACTAAGTAAATTTCTCAAAAGTGTATTTATTAAACAGTTATTAAGCAGTCGAAGCAAATTCCATCTTTCAAAACAGAAAGTGCAAGATCGTCAAAACTATTAGTGCACTTTTGTGCATGATGTCACTAAGACAACACTAAATTAAAGTGCACTTTTTGTACAGAACGCCAATACGATAGTTTAAAACAAATAAAGTGCACTTTTGTGCATGATGTCACACAAGATATTTCAATAACTGTTAAATAAAAATTAGCTGCATAATAGGAAATCAAACAGTGTATGTCATTCGCTATGTGGTAGGTTACTGCAGACGTTATATCCTTCTGTTTTCAACTATTTTTTTCATACGGTGTTGATCTGGAAATGGTTGCTTGGGCATTTTGTTGGCGTGGCACCGGCCGGAGATGTTGACATGTGAAGTTTCAAGCACTCTTCATTATCTAGCGGGTGACTTTTCAAATGATGCTACTTTTTGTAGCAACGCCTTTGGCCTATTATTGTTGTTTGTTCAAAATCTTGCCGCGTGAAGCCGAACTACCGCCAGACGATGTTTTTCTTGGGAATTAATTCTTCCTTCAGTTTGTTACCAGATTCGCACCGCTCCGCTAACATTACAGCTAACGTTACCCATGCCACTACCTGTCTGCTTGGTGAGGGCGTATGACATTGCACGCGTGACAGCATGTGACGTATGTAAGAAGGTGCGCTTGTCTGTGAGAAGGAGAGACAAGAAAGAGAGAGGAACGCCTGTAGTGTAATACCCGCAGCTAAAAGCAACTGCATGAGAATGTATACTCGAACATCACGATATATTCATTTTCTATATCGCACAGAGACAAATCCGCGATATATCGAGTATATTCAATATATCGCCCAGCCCTATTATGGACTATACTTAGCTAATTGCAATACAATACTATACTGCAGTAACTACAACAAGCTTTCTTTAAAAGACAATATTTGATTATTTTACTCTGCACCGTAGCTATACTTTATGTAGGGGTTAAATTCATCCCAATATATTTTTTTAAAAGTGTGAATGATAAAGGTAATGAAAATTCACGAGTAGCAGGACAATGTGACTTTAACCAGTCCGAAATGGTCAAATATAGTACTGTATAAACAGACAAATACCTTACGATACAAGCTATCTCTCAGCTAATTGTTTTGCTTTTTTTGCATCCACTAGGTGGCGTAGCAAATGTCACAGTGAACCATGTAAAACATCTCTTCTTACTTGCTAGAACTAACTAGCGAGTACAGTCAAAGATTAGACAGAGATCAGCCAGAGAACAACACAACTTTTGTTTTCCAATCATGAGGAGAATGACCGGGCTGAGAAGAAATGGATGATATTCATTGAATTTAATAAAAAAATAATCAAAATCATGCTCGAGGTGAAACAGTTGGAGCAGAATGAGTCGATAACGCCAGCCAAGAACGTTAAAAAAATATCTCAACAGCGGACTCTTATCCTTGAACATATGGAGAGGCTGCTGATGGTGTGTTTGACAGCTAAGCAGCTAAAAGGAAATACCATGATTAGCCACTCTCAAATTCTGAACATTATTATCACATTACTTCCAAAAACTACTGTAGTTCATAGTAACATTCTATTGTAATAATTTTCAAATTTTCATGGAATCAGTAAATATTTTTGGTACATTAGATGGAATTTTTACAAAGAGGAAAAAATTCCAAATTTAAAATTAGGTAAAAATTCCATCTAATTTACCGAACATATTGTATGATTACAAGAACATTTGAAAAGTATAAGAATAAAACATAATTAACCTTTTTTGAAAGAATTCCATTGTAATATTTTATATAACATTTCTTACCTTAAAGTAGTGTTTTTATTTTTTTAAAACAAAGTTACGTGTTAAAATTTTGCAAGGGCCAAACGCCAATAAATTGATTTCAATTATTTTTATTGGGCGATGCTGTTTTTCTTACACATTTTGTGACTACAAAAACATTTGAATTGAGAAATTGGCTGTAATCAGCTAGCAAATTTTGTAAGTCACATCTACAAAAAAACAATTCAACAGTTTTAAAGCCACTCTCGGTTGTAGCGGAAGAGTTTGTTTCCTGTTTGTTGGATCAGTGTTTTTTATTGACGAGGGCTGTGTCCGTTTTTCTCACTGCTGACGAACTCGCCCCGACAGAGGCAGGAAGTGATCAATACCGCTAAGAGATGTAATGTGAGGAGGAGGAGGTGGGTGGGGGTGGGGTGGGGGTGGGGGGGGAGAACTCGCTCATCTAGTCCACGGTTTGCACGCCGCCACAGGAAGTGTAGAAGTGCACCTGACAGCGTGGCCATGATGACTATCTTTTTTTTTTTTTTTAAATGCACAGAGGCCCGATTGTCTCGACGAGTTCCGCTTGTGTTCCAGGGGAAATGAAGCAGCGTCGCATGTGACTTGGAGGGTTGCATGAAATTGGCACAGACAAACAAAATAAGGCCACGGGGGTCACAGGAAGTGACAGAAGCGAGGGGAAAAAGTGGCCAGCCGGGCCAGTAATTTCATAAGAACAACACCTCAGCAGAACAACAACAACTAGAAGATGCTTCTCTGCAGCTTGGAAGATTTTTCCTGTGAGGTTTACATTCCTAGACTGGATGGACACATTCACTTGGAATGAATAAGGAAAAGCAAACAGTTGAGATGCCCTTGAGCCAGGCAAACAGCTAACAGCTGCCGCTGTGTTTGAACTCAATTCAACTGCCGCTTCGAGAACGCAAATGGATTGTTTGTTCAAGTTCTGGTAGATGTTAATCACATGCGTAAATATCCTTTTTCATTCACATTAAAAACACAAAAAGCTCATATTTGGTTGACAGTTGGTAGTTTAAATACAAGTTTAAAAACTTAGTTCAAACTAACCCATAGTTGGCAAAAGGCCAAAGGCCAAAGGAGAAAAAAATTACATTTTGCACTTCTGCTTGAATTTGGATAAGTGGGGCAGTGGCCAACTAGATCCAGCAGATAGAGCTGCAATCAAAAAAGTGTATTGTATTTGGCAGTTAGCCCACACGTTTTAAGACCTGGTTGCATTTATCATACTCTGTATTTTGTTGCATTCAGCCGGCCTTACTTTGCAATTGCTTAATTTTTGAAGCCTGGATTATTCCTGTGAGGAGACACAACGTAAACACTCTCTCCTCCCCCAGCAAATATTTTGCGTAGCATGACGTACACCTCCAAGTAGTCCACCCTAAAGGCTTGGTCAGCAATATTTTCCTCTGCTTCCCGCCTCTGCCAACATCTTCTCTGATTTCGGAACAACATTTGCAATAAAAATGATTGCATCAATTAGTCCCGGCTGCAGTAACACGCCTTTCACCCTTTGTTTAAGTACAACAAGGGAAGCTAAAAAAGTGGATGAGAGTTGACGTCACGTCATGACTCAACCCTGCAAGAGCTATTACTGCAGGATTGTCCAAAGTGCGGCCCGTGGTACAAATAAAAAAAGATGATTGGAAACATAAACAAAAAGCACAATGTAACAAGAACAAGACGACATCTTGATAAAAATAACCAACAACACACACACACACACATATAAATATATATTAGGGGTGGGCAAATTAATGCGTTAATTACGCGTTAACTCATCAATCTATTAACGCCGACAATTATTTTATCGCACATCTGCGTATGTTGTTTACATGCTTTTATTTTGTTAACGCCTTTTCTTAACAAGATGGCATCTCCCGGATGTACTTCGGCGTCGAGGGGCTCTTGGTAAAGATCGAACATTTGGCAAAAATACCGGACAATTCTGCAAATTTCATGGCTGGCTTACAGCGTGGTCACTTCGGGATCACTTACGACCGCCAGACAATTCTGAATGTGGATAGATCGGGCCGTTTTGGACTGAATGACGCGTGCTTGCTAGACCGGCTAGCTAGCATGGGAATACTTTGCCGGCTACATCCAGCGGCTTGTGAAGCAGCGGAGTATTTGTGTTGTCTGTCTATTTATGAATAATGCAGACAAGGAGTGTTGGCTGAGTTCTTAACGTTTGCTTTCAGAACGTGAATGTCACAACAAAAATATGCCGTCATGGCGACACAACCTATACCGGGCTACCGCGCATGCTCGTCACTCCTGTTGCATGCTGGGTAGGGTAGTTCTTTATTTCCCTGGCTCATAACATCACAAATAGTACCATGTATATGCGTTCAGTTTATCAAAGCACCAAGCAAACAATCGGAAAATTCCCATCATATCAATTCCTAGATATGGTCATAATTATTTTAAGTGCACTACGCAGAATAAATACAACATTATTAATATTGCTACTACGGATAATTTGATCAAAAATTCCCTAAAACAGCCCACTACCTATAATATAGGTTTTTTAAACATAAGATCCCTGATAAAAAATATGTTTCAGCTGTTACCTCAGAAATTGCCTGTTCAGATGTTATGATTCAAATTGTGTTTGCACAACATATGTTTTGGCGCTTTTGTTCATCCATCCCATCCATTTTCTACCGCTTATTCCCTTTTGGGGTCGCGGGGGGCGCTGGCGCCTATCTCAGCTACAATCGGGCGGAAGGTGGGGTACACCCTGGACAAGTCGCCACCTCATCGCAGGGCCAACACAGATAGACAGACAACATTCACACTCACATTCACACACTAGGGCCAATTTTAGTGTTGCCAATCAACCTATCCCCAGGTGCATGTCTTTGGAAGTGGGAGGAAGCCGGAGTACCCGGAGGGAACCCACGCATTCACGGGGAGAACATGCAAACTCCACACAGGAAGATCCCGAGCCTGGATTTGAACCCAGGACTGCAGGACCTTCGTAGTGCTTTTGTTCATGTGGGAGAATATTCCAATAAAGGTGCACTACACACTACTTTTGAATTCATTATTGGGCTTTGCGGTGGCAGAGGGGTTAGTGAATCTGCCTCACAATACGAAGGTCCTGCAGTCCTGGGTTCAAATCCAGGCTCATGTTCTCCCCGTGAATGCGTGGGTTCCCTCCGGGTACTCCGGCTTCCTCCCACCTCCAAAGACATGCACCTGGGGATAGGTTGATTGGCAACACTAAATTGGCCCTAGTGTGTGAATGTGAGTGTGAATGTTGTCTGTCTATCTGTGTTGGCCCTGCGATGAGGTGGCGACTTGTCCAGGGTGTACCCCACCTTCCGCCCGATTGTAGCTGAGATAGGCGCCAGCGCCCCCCCGCAACCCCAAAAGGGAATAAGCGGTAGAAAATGGATGGATATTGGGCTTTGTGTATACAATGCAGTTAATCGCGATTCATCGGAGAAATAGTGCGATTAACTTCGATTAAAATTTTTAATCGATGCCCAGCCCTAATATATATATATATATATCCATCCATCCATCCATTTTCTACCGCTTATTCCCTTTTGGGGTCGCGAGGGGCGCTGGCGCCTATCTCAGCTACAATCGGGTGGAAGGCGGGGTACACCCTGGACAAGTCGCCACCTCATCGCAGGGCCAACACAGATAGACAGACAACATTCACACTCACATTCACACACTAGGGCCAATTTAGTGTTGCCAATCAACCTATCCCCAGGTGCATGTCTTTGGAAGTGGGAGGAAGCCGGAGTACCCGGAGGGAACCCACGCATTCACGGGGAGAACATGCAAACTCCACACAGAAAGATCCCGAGCCTGGATTTGAACCCAGGACTGCGGGACCTTCGTATTGTGAGGCAGACGCACTAACCCCTCTGCCACCGTGAAGCCCTATATATATATATATATATACATACATATATATATATATATATATATATATATATATACATATATGTGTATATATATATATATATATATATTTTTTTTTTTTTTTTTTTTTTTACCTTGTTTAGGAAACTCAAATCTTATATTAATATCCTGGCTCTACAGAGCATCATCTGATACAGTAATTTATGTATGTTGTGTTACTATGATATTTACCCACAGTGTCAGCATCTCTCAGGGAAATGCAATTTCTAGTTGAAAGTAACAGCTCTGGGCCTTTTACCTGGTCGTGGTGCGGCGTTCCACAGGAAGAGCATGACGATTCCACACTGGACTGGCTCGTGAGCGGGGGCAAGGATTTGGTCTTCAAACAAAACTCGGGGTACTCGGCGAAAAACTTGTCATAGCCACCTGAAAACAAGACATTGAACAGGTTAATCACACAAGTGGCTTCATGGAGCGTAACACACAATTTATGTCGACACACTACACAAACAGGAGTTTAGAAATAAAAATAAATAAATAATACTTCTTACTGACTTTTTAATAATTCTCTTTACTTCCGAAAGAGACCTCTGTACCCGAAGGATCACACACACACATTTAGTACACAATTCCATGCTTAAAGGCCACAGTCTTAAATATAGCACACTATACTGTAGAATGGCATCCTTCCATTTTCTACCACTTGTCCTTTTCGGGGTCGCGGTGGTGCTGGAGCCTATCTCAGCTGCATCCGGGTGGAAGGCAGAGTACACCCTGGACAAGTCGCTACCTCATCACAGGGCCAACACAGATAGACAGACAACATTCATACTCACATTCACACACTAGTGTTGCCAATCAACCTATCCTCAGGTGCATGTCTTTGGAGGGGGCAGGAAGCCGGGAGGCTCATAAATCAAAGGCTGATCTTACATGTTTGTTGTGGACCCGAAAAACAGACAGTGTGTCTGTGTGTTAGTGCTTCCTGCATGCAAGTCTCTCTGGCTTTGTGGTGCATCAACGCAACGGCATTACATCATGCCCTGAGCTCACGCTATGACATCCACCCACTGTCTGTGCGTGAATGATGCCAGTGTGTGTGTTTACGTGGATTATAACATATATATATATATATATATATATATATATATATATATATATATATATATATTTAAAAAAGACAAACCCCAGCATGCAAAAATACAAATGAGCAGCTTCACGAGCAATATTAAACAATCTGGGGTGTGAATATGACAAACATTTGTTTTTTTTTTAAAACATGTACACTATCCATCCCTCAAACCATTTTTCCTACCGCTTGTCCCTTTATCCCATAGAATATTACTTTACCTAAATTGTGTTCAAAAATGAAATTATGTTTTTTTTAATACATTCAGCAAAATTATACATATTGAATATGTTAACATCCATCCATTTTTCCTACCGCTTGTCCCTTTATCCCATAGAATATTACTTTACCTAAATTGTGTTCAAACATGAAATGATGTTTTTTTAATACATTCAGCAAAATTATACATATTGAATATGTTACCATTACATTTCATTGAGCATTTCATATCATATCTGATTTTATAACACAAATATGACATCTCCATTTGTTAATCAGTTCCAGAAGTATTTACAAAAATTATCATGTATCTGAACATAAATGAAGTGAAATAGAATAGAATACAAAAATAATACATCAATATGAGATCACAACAGATGGCATCGTTAGAGGTGTAATAATTTCACAACATTAAACACTAACTATGACGAAGGAATAGTTTTTAATTAAATATTGGGAGAAGGGACATTTTTTTGTTATGTGTCAATTGCAGCCCTCCTAGAAGTAAGTATAAATTAGGTGTAACAACAATCATGCATTATTTCATAGAAAGGTTCCTCACCTTTAAGAAAGTAGATGTTAGTGGAGGTTGAGTCCCTGCACAGCGCGTGGAGCACGAGGCTCAGCGTGCTGTCCTCCTTCACCGTGTCCGTGTCCGGCGTCCTCTCGTCGTACAGCACGACGGCAGAGTACATCCCGCAGCGGAAGTGGGCCCGGACTTCATCATCGCCGGCTAGGAGCTGATCCAGGCTGAGCACAGATCCCTTGGCCCTGCGGCGGACGATCGTGTTGCAGCGGGCGTTGACGGCCCCTCGGATGTGTCCCGCGCTGAAGGCGAGGAATGAGCGGCAGTCGAGCACCAAGCACCGGGCGCCGTCCTTCTTCAGGAGCCGCTTGAGCACCGTACAGTCCATCTCGCACAGATCTTCCATAGCGCGTCGCTGGTGTCGGTCTTCTTCTGCGGACTTGAGGCTTGCTGTGGCTTCACGTCTCTTGTGTATGCTGGCGGATTCCCGCCTCCCGCCCCCAACGCTGCTGCGCCGCTGCTCTATGCGCGCATCTCGCCTCCCGTGGAGCTCATTGTTACCGCAACCTCTTCGTTTCTCTCACTCTGTGTTTCTCTCCACGATTGTTTCTCCTCTTTTCCTTTTTTTATGAATGAGGAGCCTGGCGTCACGGCGGAGGTGACGTCATTCAGCGTCTCCAATCACAGGGCGGGCAATCTCGCGCCCCTTCCTCCCCTGCTGTCCATTCATAAAGACGCAGCACATCAATGTGTGAACGCCGTGGTTGGAGAATGATTGTATACTGTGGACTGTCAACAACCTGTTTCTTTAAAAGAAACACAAATATATTTGCAATTCACACTGGCAAAAATTGACCTTAAACGCCACTTTTTCACCACAACAGAACATCCTCACCTATGGTCATGAGCAAGGGCGCCGCTAGGGATTTTGGGCCCCATGAAAAGAATCTTTACAGGGCCCCCAACACAGGGGCAACATTTTTCGATGCTTTTTTACCAGAGGTGGGTAGTAACGCGCTACATTTACTCCGTTACATTTACTTGAGTAACTTTTGGGATAAATTGTACTTCTACGAGTAGTTTTTATGCAACATACTTTTACTTTTACTTAAGTATATTTATAGAGAAGAAACGCTATTTTTACTCCGTTCCATTTATCTACATTAAGTTCGCTACTTGCTACTTTTTTTTTATCGATCTATTAATGTTTGTTTTGGTTAATGACAGAGCTTCAAAGTAGAATCTACGCATGCTTGCGTTTCACCAATCACATGCAGTCACTGGTGACGTTGGACCAATCAAACAGAGCAAGGCGGTCACATGACCATGATACTTAAAACACGACTTAAACATGTTGACAAACTTATTCGGGTGTTACCATTTAGTGGTCAATTGTACGGAATATGTACTGTACTGTGCAATCTACTAATAAAAGTTTCAATCAATCAATCAAAAGTGTAAAGGAAAAAAGACACTTTTTATTTCAACCGTACTTCCCGCCCTAAGCCTAAAGACTGATCGCACAGTTCCTGTCTTCACAATAAAAGCGCCGCTCCATCGCGCCTGCGTTAACAAAATAAGAGTCTCCGAAAGCCAGCGCAAACAAGCTAGCAAGCTACGGAGTTTGCCGCCAATGTATTTCTTGTAAAGTGTATAAAAACGAATATGGAAGCTGGACAGATTGGATGCCAAAAACCAACAACTTTCATGTGGTATTAGACAGAAAAGAGGAACTTTTTTTCTCCTCCATTTAAAGACGTGGACGTCTGATTCCAATCAATGGAAGTCATCAGAATCAGGTAATACACCAACTTATATTCTTGTCTTCTTGAACGATAGGAGCTACTCTGAAGTTGATGACTCATTTAACGCAATTGAAGGGAGAGTCATAAATCATCCTCTTTAGTTTGTTACCTTGCCCACCCGCTTTAAAAAAACTTTTTTTTAGGGGTTGTCACGGTGACATCTCTACAAGTCACGTGTGTGTCAGGAAGAAAAGCTCTCGCTTGGTGAGTGGTTCGGCACCACCTTTTCAGAATTTTTTTAATGGGAAGTTCAACACATTTATTCTTATATATATATATATATATATATATATATATATATATATATATATATATATATATATATATATATATATATATATATATGTATTTT
Source organism: Nerophis ophidion (assembly GCF_033978795.1). Taxonomy (NCBI): domain Eukaryota; kingdom Metazoa; phylum Chordata; class Actinopteri; order Syngnathiformes; family Syngnathidae; genus Nerophis; species Nerophis ophidion. The sequence goes on from NC_084627.1 coordinate 29,717,855, forward strand.
ATTTACAAATCTTTGCGTTCAGTTTCTTTTCGCTTGTCAGCCATCGTCTCTCTCGCTCGTCTGCTAAGCCTCCATTCATGGTCTCCGGTGCTGCTAATAAAGGAAAAGGTGATTAGATAATTCGTTCCAGCTGAGATATCCGCTCACCTGTTGGCTGCTTCATGGCCGGCCCCTGCACACACCCTGCCCGCAGGAAACGCGTGGAACACGCCCCTCTCCACATGCCTCCACCGCCAGACTCAGGCTGGGCAACCGTCCGGCCGTGCCCACTCCCCTCCACCCCCCTCCAGGAAAATGGAGGGTTGTAATGCAAGGTACCACCGGGTGATCCGCGCATTTGCGTCCTTCATGCGGTGGAGCCACTGGAGAGGTTTGTGGTCCGAGCAGAGACTGAAGGCACGCCTCAACAGGTAATAGCGGAGGGCCCCGACCGCCCACCGGATGGCAAAGCACTCCCTCTCCACCGTGCTGTACCTTTCCTCCCGGTCCGAGAGTTTCCGGCTAATGTAAAACACGGGGCGTTCGACGCTCTTTACCCGGTGGGTCAGCACTGCCTCCAGTCCCCGGCCCGACGCGTCCGCCTGCAGACAGAAAGGGATGTTAAAATTTGGCATGTGCAGCACCGGCTTCTCGCAGAGTGTCTGTTTTTACCTTCTCAAACACCTGCTGGCACTGCTCCATCCACTGGACCAGATCTGGAGCACCCTTACGGGTGAGGTCAGTCCGTGGGCTGGTCAGGTCCGCAAACCGGAGAATAAATCGGCGGTAGTAGCCCGCCAGTCCCAAAAACTGCCTCACCCCTTTTTTCGTCTTGGGGGGGTGGGGGGCCGTCTTGTCGACTTGTGGCCGCAGCCCCCCCCCCCCCCCCCAAGTGGTACCCCATGTACTATAACTCCCATCGACCTACCGCGCACTTCGCCGGGTTGGCGGTGAGCCCCACCCGCCTCAAGGACTCGATTACCGCCCCCACCCGCCGCAGGTGATCTTCCCAACTGCTACTCTGGATGATAACATCATCCAGTTAGGCAGCCATGTAGGCAGGGACGTATGCAGCGTGGGGTCGCAGCACCCGGTCCATGAGGCGCTGGAACGTGGCGGGCGCACCGAACAAACCAAACAGGAGTGTCATGAACTGGTATAAACTTTCTGGAGTGGAGAAGGCCGTTTTTTCCCGGGACTCTGGTGATAAGGGAATCTGCCTATAGCTCTTGGTTAAATCCAGTGTCGTAAAAAAACAATCCAGGAGCTCGTCGACCCGAGGCATTGGGTACGCGTTGAAACGTGATACCTCATTCACCTTGCGGTAATTCACACAGAAGCGCACAGACCCTATCCTGCCAGAACAATAAGGCTGCACCACGCACTGTGGGATTCTTCTATTACCCCCAACTCCAGCATGGTTTTTAATTCTTCCCGAACTACTTTGCGTTTGTGCTCGGGGAGCCTGTATGGCCAAGACCGCACCGTATTTCCTTGGCTGGTCTCAATATAATGTCACACCCGAGTAGCGGAGCTGTAACTCAGCAACCTCCGCTCTCTGAGCCAATGTGAGCTGGTCATCACAGGGAAGAGGAGGGGAAGAGGCGGAGCGCGGGATCTCTGGCCCCAACTCCTCCTCCTCTCTTACTACCGTCACCATGGAAACAGGCACCGCCTCCCTCCATGCTTTCAGTAGGTTTACATGGTAAATTTGTAGGCTTCCACCTCGGTCCGAGCGCCGAACCTCGTAGTCCACATCATTTACTTGCTGTGTGACCTCAAAAGGTCCTTGCCACTTCGCACTTGAGCTGGAAGTTGGGAGTAGTTCAAGTACTTTTTCTCTCGGTGAAAATTATACGTGCGCTTCTGCCGTTGCTGGGCGCGGAGCAAATTTTCACGTGACAAATGCCCCACCTGGTGGAGTTTTGCTCGCAGGTCCATAACGTATTGGATTTAATTTTTACTGCTGCTTGAACCCTCCTCCCAGCTTTCTTTAATTAGGTTCAGTACCCTGCGCGGCTTCCTGCTGTATAACAACTGGAACGGCGCAAAGCCGGTTGAGGTCCCGCATCGCAAACATCAAGGGATCAAGCCATTTATCCCAATTAGGTTTGTCCTCGTGCGTGAACTTACGGATCATGGTTTTCAGCTTTTATTGAACCGTTCCACCAGCACGTCAGTTTGTGGGTGATATACACTGGTGCGGCTCGCTTTCATCCCCAATAACCCGTACAGTTCCTTTAACGTGCGTGACATAAAGGACTTGCCTTGGTCTGTCAGAATCTCTTTCGGGATTCCGACTCGGGAGATGACCTGAAACAATGCTTGTGCTAAACACTAGATGGAGCGGAGGAGCACTGCTTCGGGATAGCGAGTTGCGTAATCCAGTGGTCCCCAACGTACCGGGCCGCAGAAGAATTTTTTATAAATTTTTTTTTTTTTTTAAATAAATAAAAAAAATTAAAAAAAAGTATTTTTTATTTTTTTATTAAATCAACATAAAAAAACACAATATACACTTACAATTAGTGCACCAACCACAAAAACCTCCCCTTTTCATGACAAAAAAAAAAAAAAAGGACTCCCTTGTACTCTTACCGGTACACAGTACGTCTCCCCCTTTGCGTTCAGGTTCTTTCCACTTTTCAGCCGTCGTCTCTCTTGCTCATCTGCTCAGCCTACCTTCATGATCTCCGGCTGAGATATCCACTCACCTGTTGGCTGCTTCATGCTTCCTGCACACACCCCGCCCGCAGGGAACGTGTGGAACACGCCCCTCTCCACAATATATATATATATATATATATATATATATATATATATATATATATATGCACATATATATATATATATATATATACTAAATTGCCAAAAGTATTTGGCCACCAGCCTTGACTCACATATGAACTTGAAGTGCCATCCCATTCTAACCTACAGGGTTTAAGATGATGTCGGTCCACCTTTTGCAGCTATTGCAGCTTCAACTCTCCTGGGAAGGCTGTCCACAAGGTTGCGGAGTGTGTTTATAAGAATTTTCAACCATTCTTCCAAAATTGCATTGGTGAGGTCACACACGGATGTTTGTCGAGAAGGCCTGGTTCTGACTTTTAATTCATCCTAAAGGTGTTCTATCGGGTTCAGGTCAGGACTCTTTGCAGGCCAGTCAAGTTCATCCACACCAGGGTCTGTCATCTATGTCTTTATGGACCTTGATTTGTGCGCTGGTGCACAGTCATGATGGTAGAGGAAGGGGCCTGCTCCAAACTGTTCCCACAAGGTTGGCAGCATGGAATCGTCCAAAATGTTTTGGTATCCCGTAGCATTCAAAGATCCTTTCACGGGAACTAAGGTGCCAAGCCCAACTCCTGAAAAACAACCCCACACCATAATTCCTCCTCCACCAAATTTCATACTCGGCACAATGCAGCCCGAAATGTATCGTTCTCCTGGCAACCTCCCAACCCAGACTTGTTCATCAGATTGGCAGATGGAAACGCGTGATTCATCACTCCAAAAAACGTGACTCCACTGTTCTAGAGTCCAGTGGCGACGTGCTTTACACCACCACATCCAATGCTTTGCATTGGACCTGGTGATGTATGGCTTAGGTTCAGCTGATCGGCCGTGGAAACCTTTTCCATGAAGCTCTCTGCATACTTTTCGTGGGCTAATTGGAAGGTGACATGAAGTTTGGAGCTCTGTAGCAACTGACTGTGCAGAAAGTCGGTGACATCTTTGCACTATGCGCTTCAGCATCCGCTGACCCCTCTCTCTTAGCTTACGTGGCCTACCACTCCGTGGCTGAGTTGCTGTTGTTCCCAAACTCTTCCATTGTCTTATAATAAAGCTGACAGTTCACTTTGGAATATTTAGGAGCGAGGAAATTTCACGACTGAATTTATGCACATGCGGCATCCTACTACAGTTCCAAGATGGAAATCACTGAGCTCCTGAAAGCGACCCATTCTTTCACAAATGTTTGTAGAAACAGTCTCCATGCCTAAGTTCTTGATTTTATACACCTGTGGCCGAGCCAAGTGATTAAGACACCTGATTCTGATCATTTGGATGGGTGGCCAAACACTTTTGGCAATAGAGTGTATATTATATATATATATATATATATATATATATATATATATATATATATATATATATATATATATATAAAAGAATAAGCGGTAGAAAATGGATGGATGGATATATATATATTAGGGCTGGGCAATGATTAAAAATTTTAATCAAAGTTAATCGCACTATTTGTCCGATTAATCACGATTAACTGCATTTTATACGCAAAGCCCAATAATGAATTCAAAAGTAGTGTGTAGTGCACCTTTATTGGAATATTCTCCCACATGAACAAAAGCGCCAAAACATTTGTTGTGCAAACACAATTTAAATCAGTCCTTGTTAAACAGTAGCAGTTAAATAGCATATTTTATGAAAATCAACTCAAAAAATGTAAATACAAACATTTAAGCTTATTGCCACTGCCAGGGTATTTAAGTTATCCTGTTTGTTATGGAAAATAAATATAATCTACATACAAATCTCTGAGCCACAATCATAACATCTGAACAGGCAATTTCTGAGGTAACAGCTGAAACATTTTTTTTTATCAGGGATCTTATGTTTAAAAAAACCTATATTATAGGTAGTGGGCTGTTTTAGGGAATTTTTGATCAAATTATCCGTAGTAGCAATATTAATAATGTTGTGTTTATTCTGCGTAGTGCACTTCGAATAATTATGACCATATCTAGGAATTGATATGATGGGAATTTTCCAATTGTTTGCTTGGTGCTTTGATAAACTGAACGCATCATATACATGGTACTATATTGTGATGTTATGAGCCAGGGGGAAAAAAGAACTACCCTACCCAGCATGCAACAGGAGTGACGAGCATGCGCGGTAGCCCGGTATAGGTTGTGTCGCCATGACGGCATCTTGTATGTTGTGACATGCACGCTCTGAAAGCAAACATTAAGAACTCAGCCAACACTCCTCGTCTGCATTATTCATAAGTAGACAGAGAACACGCTGCTTCACAGGCCGCTGGATGTAGTATTCCCATGCTAGCTAGCCGGTCTAGCAAGCACGCGTCATTCAGTCCAAAATGGCCCGATCTATCCACATTCAGAATTGTCTGGCGGTCGTAAGTGATCCTGGAGTGACCACGCTGTAAGCCAGCCATGAAATTTGCAGAATTGTCCGGTATTTTTGCCAAATGTTCCATGTTTACCAAGAGCCCCTCGAAGCCGAAGCTTATCCGGGCGACGCCATCTTGTTAAGAAAAGGCGTTAACAAAATAAAAGCATGTAAATAACATACGCAAATGTGCGATTAAATAATAATTGATGAGTTAACTTGTAATTAACGCACTAATTTGCCCACTCCTAATATATATATATATAAACCCTGTTTCCATATGAGTTGGGAAATTGTGTTGGATGTAAATATAAACGGAATACAATCATATTCAATTGAATGCACTACAAAGACAAGATATCTGATGTTCAAACTCATAAACTTTTTTTTTTTTTTCCAAATAAGAATTAACTTAGAATTTCATGGCTGCAACACTCGCTAAACTAGTTGGGAGAGGGCATGTTCACCACTGTGTTACATCACATTTTCTTTTAACAACACTCAATAAACGTTTGGGAACTTAGGAAACTAATTGTTGAAGCTTTGAAAGTGGAATTCTTTACCATTTTTGCTTAATGTACAGTTTAAATTGTTCAACATTCCGGGGTCTTGGTGTCTTATTTTACGCTTCATAATTTGCCACACATTTTCGACGGGAGACATGTCAGGACTGCAGGCGGGACAGGAAAGTACCCGCACTATTTTACTTCGAAGCCATGCTGTTGTAACACGTGGCTTGGCATTGTTTTGCTGAAATAAGCAGGGGCGTCCATGATAACGTTGCTTGGATGACAACATATGTTAATCCAAAACCTGTATGGACCATTCAGCATTAATGGTGCCTTCACAGATGTGTAAGTTACCCATGCCTTGGGCACTAATACACCCCCAAACCATCACAGATGCGGGCTTTTGAACTTTGCGCCTGTAACAATGCGGATGATTATTTTCCTCTTTGTTCCGGAGGACACCACGCCCACAGTTTCCAAATCTATTTTGAAACGTGGACTGGTCAAACCCCAGAAAACTTTTCCACTTTGCATCAGTCCATCTTAGATGAGCTCGGGCCCAGCGAAGCCGGCGGCGTTCCTCGGTGTTGTTGATAAATGGCATTTGCTTTGCATAGTAGAATTTTAACTTGCACTTACAGATGTAGTGACCAACTGTAGTTACTGACAGTGGTTTTCTGAAGTGTTCCTGAGCCCATGTGGTGATATCTTTTACACACTGATATCGGTTTTTGATGTAGTACCGCCTCAATGATCAAAGATCCGTAATATCATCGCTTACGTGCAGTGATTTCTCCAGATTCTCTGAACCTTTTGGTAATTTTACGGACCGTAGATGGTAAAATCCCTAAATTCCTTGCCATAGCTCATTGAGAAATGTTGTTCCAAAACTGTTTGAGAATTTGTTTACAAATTAGTGACCCTCACCCCATCTTTGTTTGTGAATTACTTAGCATTTCATGGAAGCTGGAATCATGGCGCCAACCTGTTCCCAATTAGCCTGCACACCTGTGGGAAGTTCCAAATAGGTGTTAGATGAGCATTCCTCAACTTCATCAGTATTTATTGCCACCTTTCCCAACTTCTTTGTCACGTGTTGCTGGCATCAAATTCCAAAGTTAATGATTATTTGCAAAAAAAAAAATGTTTATCAGTTTAAACATCAAATATGTTGTCATTGTATTATATTCAACTGAATATGGGTTGAAAATGATTAGCAAATCAATCAATCAATCAATGTTTACTTATATAGCCCTAAATCACTAGTGCCTCAACCATTGCTTTCCTCCTCTCCAAGGTTCTCATAGTCATCATTGTCACCGACGTCCCACTGGGTCATTATTGTCACCGATGTCCCACTGGGTGTGAGTTTTCCTTGCCCTTATGTGGGCCTACCGAGGATGTCGTGGTGGTTTGTGAAATCATTGTATTCTATTTATATTTACATCCGACACAATTTCCCAAGTCATATCGAAACGGGGTTTGTATGTATATATATATATATATATATATATATATATATATATATATATATATATATATATATATATATATATATATATATATATATATATATATATATATATATATATATATATATATATATATATATATATATATATATATATTGTAACGATCTGTCACTTACTTTCTGATAGTTTTTCGTGTTTTGTACTTTGTTTCCTGTTCAGTGTTCTTATTTTGTCATACTTCCTGTTTACTCCGCTGAGCACTGTTTTTGTCACACTCGCCGTTGATTGGCAGCGGTCCTCAGCTGCGGTCAATCAACATAGGTCTATTTATGTTTCACTCGAGCACTCCTCAGTGCTCGAAGTTAAACCTATGTTGGGAACATCTCCGTGCAAGACTGCTTTCTGTTTATATATTTTACTTTGATGAAATTAAAATCATCTTACCTGCTTTCTGCTCTCCTGGATTTTTGCATACTTGAGGTCACACAACTGCAGCCATGCGACATCCCAACAGTAACTTCGAGCCAGAAAATTGTGACCTCGCGAGAATCCCTGTCGGCAATCCTCAGCCGACGTTCTGGACCGCACAATTCCTGGAGGACTTGAAGGCCAGGTTTGTGCGGTCCCAGCCTACAGACGCGGACCCTCTCCCCGCGGCAACGCCACCGGCTTCGGCTCTCCGACCGGCGCGTCCCCCGCCGCCATCTTTCCTCTCGGCTCAACGGCTGGCTACGGCTCTCCGACCAGCACGTCCGCCACTTCCTGCATGCCTCGCGGCTCCCGCGGCAACGCTACCGGCTACGGCTCTCCGACCGGCGCGTCCTCCGCCGCCATCCTTCCTCTCGGCAACGCTGCCGGCTACGGCTCACCGACCGGCGCGCCCGCCTCCTCCTTCACGTCTCGCGGCTCCTGCGGCTCCGTCGCCGACTGCGGCTCTCCGACCGGCACGTCCGCCGCCGCCATCCTTCCCGTCGTCTGCTGAGCTGCTTCTCCCTGCTCCTACGCAGCTTCCAGCGGCTGCTCCCCGGCTGCTCTTTTTGCCAGCTCCCGCTCTCTTTTTTGGTCCGCCGAGAGCTCCAGTGGAGCCCACAGTGAGGTCGCTTTTGTCCTCCTGCTGGGACTTGGCACGGGACGTGTCTTCGTCCCTCCTCCTGGTCCCCTCCCGCCCGTCCCTGGTTTTCGCACCGGGGGACTCCGACGAGCAGGCACGTTTTCCCGCATGTGTGAACGGTGTCTGGCAGCCACCTAGTGGAGGGGGGCCCACTATACACTGCGGTGCAGCCAGGCACACACCGCTGTCATCCCCGCCAGCGTCTCCTTCCACGGAGACATCTACGTCCCTAGCGGGCTTTCGCACAGCTCCAACGCCGGCTCCACGCCTAGCCCCAACGCCGGCTCCACGCCGAGCCCCAACGCCGGCTCCACGCCGAGCCCCAACGCCGGCTCCACGCCGAGCCCCAACGCCGGCTCCACGCCGAGCCCCAACGCCGGCTCCACGCCGAGCCCCAACGCCGGCTCCACGCCGAGCCCCAACGCCGGCTCCACGCCGAGCCCCAACGCCGGCTCCACGCCGAGCTCCAACGCCGGCACTACGCACGGTTCCAACGCCGCCAAGAGCAGCACCACGCCGGGCTTCGTCACCGCCGGCATCCGCTATTCCTCGGCCAGCATTTGCTGCTCCTCGCCCGGCGTCATCTGCCGCTTTCACGCCGCCGATGACATCTGCAACAATCACGCCTCCGATGACGCCTGCCGCTTCAACACCGCCGATGACGTCTGTTGCTTCCACGCCGTTGATGACGTCTGTTGCTTCCACGCCGCCGATGACGTCTGCCGCTTTCACGCCGCCGATGACGTCTGCCGCTTTCACGCCGCCGATGACGTCTGCCGCTTTCACGCCGCCGATGACGTCTGCCGCTTTCACGCCGCCGATGACGTCTGCCGCTTTCACGCCGCCGATGACGTCTGCCGCTTTCACGCCGCCGATGACGTCTGCCGCTTTCACGCCGCCGATGACGTCTGCCGCTTCCACGCCGCCGATGACGTCTGCCGCTTCCACGCCGTTGATGACGTCTGCCGCTTCCACGCCGTTGATGACGTCTGCCGCTTCCACGCCGTTGATGACGTCTGCCGCTTCCACGCCGGCACCAACATCGGCTCCTCAGCCGCCTCCTGCAGAGGTATCTGTTTTGGCTGCAGCCCCCGCCGCTTTGTCTGCTGTCTCCGGGCCTGCTTCAGCGCGCCCGCCTCCACGTCAGCCGCGGATGTGGCCGTGCCCTGGGCGTCCTCCTCGCGGGATGCACTCGTCTCTTTTTCGGCCAATGATGTGGCTGTTCCGTGGCCGCCCGCCCCGCCAGTTCCAGCGGCGCTCTACGCGCCGTCGCCACCTGACTTTCCCTCGCTGGCTGCGGGGACACGAGGTTTGGCGACCTTCCACCAAATCCTCCTTCCATCCTCCCTTACTTTGTGGACATTTTTTTTCCATTTTTCTTTTCCAGGGAACATCTGGTATCTGTTCCTTGAGGGGGAGGTCCTGTAACGATCTGTCACTTACTTTCTGATAGTTTTTCGTGTTTTGTACTTTGTTTCCTGTTCAGTGCTCTTATTTTGTCATACTTCCTGTTTACTCCGCTGAGCACTGTTTTTGTCACACTCGCCGTTGATTGGCAGCGGTCCTCAGCTGCGGTCAATCAACATAGGTCTATTTATGTTTCACTCGAGCACTCCTCAGTGCTCGAAGTTAAACCTATGTTGGGAACATCTCCGTGCAAGACTGCTTTCTGTTTATATATTTTACTTTGATGAAATTAAAATCATCTTACCTGCTTTCTGCTCTCCTGGATTTTTGCATACTTGAGGTCACACAACTGCAGCCATGCGACATCCCAACATATATATATATATCCATACATCCATCCATCCATTTCCTACCGCTTATTCCCTTTTGGGGTCGCGGGGGGCGCTGGCGCCTGTCTCAGCTACAATCGGGCGGAAGGCTGGGTATACCCTGAACAAGTCGCGACCTCATCGCAGGGCCAACACAGATAGACAAACAACATTCACACTCACATTCACACACTAGGGCCAATTTAGTGTTGCCAATCAACCTATTCCCGGCATGAGTACCCGGAGGGAACCCACGCATTCACGGGGAGAACATGCAAACTCCACACAGAAAGATCCCGAGCCTGGGATTGAACCCAGGACTGTAGGACCTTCGTATTGTGAGGCAGACGCACTAACCCCTCAGGTAGTGTCAATCCACTCATGTAGTATTAGTATTATTTCGAACACGTTTACAAAGATCAAAATCAAAATTGCTTACAGTTCAGAATAATGGACATTATTATAGAATTAGTAATTGGAGCTCATTAGATCATGCAAGTGTAGCTAATAATGTTATAAGTGTGTTCACACAACAATTCTCTGATATATATTTATACAATTTTAAGGATTTATCTAAAAAAATAATGACTTAACTCTGAAGTTGACAAATTAGTCTACTGTGAGAAGCAAAAACAAACAGTTTAAATTGCGCTAATGTAACAGCTCGGGGTTGAGCGTTAACAGGGACCGTTGTGTGGCTGCCCCCGGTGTATGTAAGTAAACCTCACTACCTGACAACATCAGGAGCAGTTACGGCTATTGGGCTGCCAGGTTGGGCTTTTAGCCCGGTGGTGAGCACATTTGTCTCTCATACAGACGACCAGAGTTTGCATCGCCGTGCAGTACGCGGTTAAACGCCACAGGGCCGAACTAGCTGGATTACACTAAATCTCAGACTAAATATAAAATGATGCGGTTAACATAATGTGATTTTTTTATATTAATTTAGACATTTTATATATATATATATATATATATATATATATATATAGTTCACCTACACTTTATTTCCCTGTGGTATATATATATATATATATATATATATATATATATATATATATATATACATATATATATACTGTATATACAGTATATATATATACATATGTGTGGGCGTGTGTGTGTGTGTGCCTGTTTGTGTAATCCTAAAAGCTATATATATACATATATATATAGCTTGTAGGATATATACTGTATATACTGTATATACAGTATATATATATATACATATGTGTGTGCGTGTGTGTGCCTGTTTGTGTAATCCTACAAGTTGACAAGCAATTTGCATCTTCTATCAGCCAGTTTAGGTGAGCGTGTTCAGGCATGTGCATGTTGATCTCATTTCCATGGTGATTAGACCAAAGAGTGCAGCAGATGAGCGAGAGAAAAAGCTTACAAAACGTTGTTTGTTTGTACACAACAGGTTTGCATGCACATCACACACACATACTCTTGCTAGTTGTTATTTGTTTAAGTACTCATTTGAACCTATAAAAGCCTTCTCATTATAGTTTTTTAATTAGGAGAAGCTTGAACCAGACATGATATATCCTGTCTGGGAGTTAAGGTAATGGCAAATTTTAGTCGATTCAACTTTGCCATCAGTTCATTTAAAGCTCTCCATTGATTTGATCAGCTTTCTAAATGATTTCAGTGCAGTTTATGTTTTACAGGAGGCTAAGTAACCTTTGAACTTTCTCATCTTTCATACACTTTTAGAAAACAGTCAGCCACTGTGATAGAAACGGGAAAATCTGTAAAAAAAAAAAAACAACAACAAAAAAAAAAACAGTCTTAACTTTAATGAAGAAAGTTAGTTGCTTTTTGCAATGCGTAAAATTGATTCGGTTAAAGATTTTCATACAATCTTTGTTTGGCTGCAAAAAAAGTTGTACAGTAACCAGCAGTAGTCCATTTACAGTCAGTGACTATGTTTCCATGCACTAAATGGTCTGATTTCTCAAATAATTTGGCTCAAAAGAATCATTGTACAACTACGGAAACACATTTGGCCTTCGAAAACTCGAAATAACACACCAAGATTACCGTATGCCATTAAAAAACAGATCTTGGGAGTGGTGTGTGCTGCTGGAGGGAGCTTTTAAATTATTAGCGCCTGGGCGGCTATTCAAGGAAATATGGTATGCAATTAAAAAACAGATCTTGAGAGTGGGTGTGTGCTGCTGGAGGGGACCCTTCGTGTGGCATATGCGCCAGTCCCAATGCATACACAAACTTCTTCACGCTACATTTGTGCACTCCTAACTGATTCGCAAATACTCTGTACTCCACACAACCGGCAAGCTTGTACACAACATACCTCACATGAAGCAGTATCGGGGCATGGACGAACATTTTCCTTTGGATTTCAAACTTCTTCAATCAATCCAAAGAGCTTTTTTAATTAACTTCAAGACATCCAAAAGTTTTTTTTCTGTTATAAGTCCGACAATTCCTTAAAAATAACTCTCTCTTACAAGTCTTTGCTTCGGACCCGCATCCAATCCAGCAATTCCGAGTCCTTCTTGGTAGTGGTGTCATGTTCTTAGCACAATCTAAGATAATTTTTGTTGATGCTGTCTGTTATTTAACATCAGCATAGACGTAATAATTCCAATCTGTGGCAGTACTACAACGGACATTAGGTACAACTAGAACTGGGCTGTGAACTTGTAAAGAGCCACAATGATTCCTTGACCTGCGGTCACAGGTTTGTCCTTCCTTTGGTTGTCCCTAAAAAGCCAAAGAAGAAGCACAACTTATACCTTGCAACATATTTATATAGTACATGACAACTAGCTAAAACACTGACGTGTTTGCTTTTTGACTTTAGATTTTATAATTTGGTCGCGTTCCGAAATGCACGACTACTGTTTATAGTTTTGTGTTATCAAGCAGAGTAGTAGAAACTCATTTGTAGTGCCTGTAAGAAACTGACACGTCCTCACTGGAGCTCAATGTGGTATTCTTTTGAAAAATTTAACATTTTTAAGATGCTAATGGAGGCGGCTGTTCAATTCTGATGCTGTGTGACTGAGCCTAGCTGCTTTGAAATGCGCTCCAGCATTGACCCTTAGCAGTGCTGACGTCAGGGAAGACATAAGTCACTTTAAAAGCGCTGAGAAAATGCGAGTGTTTGTCACTATGATTGCTCATAAACTGCCTGAAATCCTGTTTGTGCGTCCCAATTGGATTTTGATCGACCTTGTCCAGTACATTAACTGGATGTGTTGATTATGCTTTTGGAAAAGGCTGGGTGAGGAAAAGACGGGCGGGGAGATGACATAGTAAACCGTGATAACGTGTGTTTGATTACAATCCAGCATTATCACACACACGAATGCACCATGCCGCAATAAGCAACCCCAAACAATGGCGGGATGGTGCAGCTGCCGTAGCAACAAGGGAGCGGTGAAGGGGGCGGAGACAGCTGGTAGCCAGATGAGGGACGATTGGACGAGGGGGAGACTCTGTTCTGATGTCACGCTTCTCTCTGCTCTCCGTGTCCATCTATTCATCCCCTCACATCCTTTGCTCGCATGTATGCCGTCATCCATCAATATGGCAGCTAAGGAGGGCGGGAGGGATTTCATATAGGCACACGTCAGTGTTAGTTAATCTCTTTTTCTCTTTCTTCTTTCTGCCTGGCTATGCACTACGTCAGCTAGTTATATTGTCAATCACTGCAGCAGCAACGATGCCACGCATTTAGGAAAGAAAAGACAATACCTTTTGTTGAAGGCAGCCTGGAAGGGTACTTCAAATATTTTCTTGTAATATTTATCTTGTGCATGCTTTTGCAAACACATTAAACAGCCCATCTAATGGTGACAACATTGACACATTCATAGTTCTGGACCTAAAATGATTAAAAAGGAGGAGCCAGATGAGGTGCTTCGGGCATCTGTTCAGGTTGCCAACCGAACGCCTCCCTACAGAGGTGTTTCGGGCACGTCCGACTGGTAGGAGGACACTTTGGGAAGACTATATTTCCCGGCTGGCCTGGGAACGCCTCGGGATCCTTCCGGAAGAGCTGGGCGAAGTGGCTGGGGAGAGGGAAGTCTGGGCATCCCTGCTTAGGCTGCTTCCCCCGCGACCCGACCTCAGATGAGCGGAAAAAGATGGATGGATCGATGGAAAATATACACCTGCATTAGGTCATAAGGTACAAAACAAGAACTGTTTTTTACAATTCTAACTTTACAAAGATTAAAAATAATGTTTAGTTTTGATTGATGCTGTCTTAGATGGACTAAAGGCAGTTCAACAATATTTTTATTGTTGTGAATGTACAACTGAGGTTCATTTAGTTTGAAGACGGGGTCAAAATAGTATTTTTATCACCAATTCATATTGTTTTGTTCAACTTAAGTGTGTCTGCAGGGATTTAGCTTCCTTGAAGAAATGTGAATGGGAGCGACTTCTGTTATGTAATTGTTATATAAGCCAGCCAAATTGTTCGACAGACAACAGGCCCACATTTCACAAGTGAGTAGCTTGTTGGTGGAGAGCACTGAAAAAATGGTAATGTTAGGGATTCATCCTGAGCTGCTCTTCAAATCAGGAGGTCATAGTGGAGACAAACTTTTTATTGTACATTACATTAAACCACTGCCTTTAGACTTAGACACACATTATTGCAGGAACTGAATACATCATGTGTATAAATAATGTGTATAAATTAGTCTCATACTGACACTTAAAATTGCACAATTAATTTACACCAAAGTTATTCAACTGGCAACCCGGGGGCCGAATCCGGTCTGGAAATGACTCCATTTCTGAGTTCAGTTCAAAACAAATGTTTTTGCAGCAAATTCCTAAATTATGAGAGTGCTCGTGTTGAGTAGAGGTATTTGGACCTCTGTAAACAAGTGGCAGAACCGTGCAGAACCTAAGATGATTATTTTTACATTTAAAACCCTTTTTTTTTGTGTATGAAACATGTTTTGGATAAGCTTTGTGTGTCAATTGTGCGTAAATGTTGCCCCACAGTCACTTTTTTTAACCTGTTTTTGGGAAATAATTTACACTTTTAAAATTTATATCTTAAAGTTGTCACCGCTATTTTTACCAGACACAGTGGAAAATAAACTTCAAACATGTATAGATTTGCCAGTCATATCATTAAGTACAGCTGCAAACACCGATAGCTCAGACAAGCTTCATAAAGAAAAAAAAGCTGAATTTACGTCACTGCATGTTGCACGTCACTGTAATGATGTGCATGCCAATATTGAAAATGAAAATAATTCTTTATCCTACCTTTTTTTGTTTTCCCGTTGCCTTAGCTTAGGGGCTCATCTCCCTCTGAGAGCAAGACCTAAGGACATCCAGCTCACCTTGTGGGCTACAAGATGGCGTCGCCTTGTAGCCACTGCAAAACCCCGGGAAAAATGGATTCCAAAACTGTATGCAAACTCATCAACTAAATGCTTGAAGTTTTATGATTTGATACTTTGACTTTGTTCAACATGAGTATCCAACTTTGCTACAAAATGCTCAAGTCAGAAAAAACTAGGCAGGAACTTGGATGAAATCACAATTGGTCCAAATGGTATGTTGTCATCTTTGTTGTTTCCTTTGTCTATATTTTTTTCCATCCTTTTGTTTGGGTTTAACTAAATTAACATGGTACGTCTCCCACAGATAGTGTTGTGGAAAACTGAAGAAGAAGGACCCTTACCAGAGAGGACGAAAACTATTCATATCCTGATAATGGTATGTAATGTCAATACTCATTTTTGTGGTTTATTAAATGTGGCCTATGGTAAGCATGACACCGAATGTTTATTACATTGAACCAACAGAAGAGGAGGCCTTTCCAACCACTGAGGAGGAAGCAATCAGGAGACTGACACAATTTTCAAAAGAAGAGGGGGTATCATCAGGAGATCGTGCAGTGAGACATTCCTCCAAAGGTAAACTATATACATAAATTGTTTTTTTAGTCAAGTTTTATCAGTCTTTGTTTTATCACAAATAATGCAAATGCATATGTATGCATTGGGTTCTGTGGGTTAGAGACATTATAGCAAACAAATGTATAACTTAATTTCTTAATCTTCTTTTATCTATTTTATTTTCATACACATATTTTGTATGGTCAGCAAGAAACTGAATATTTACCTACCAACAGAAAAAGAGGCTTTTCCGACCACTAAGGAAGAAGCAATTCAACCCTCCAAGAAACTGACACAACTTTCAAAAGAAAAAGGAGGTATCATCAGGAGATTGGGCACGGAGACATTCTCCCAAAGATAAACCATAAACATAAACTGTTTTTTTCAGTCAAGTTTTATCAGTCTTTGTTTTCTCACAAATAATGCAAATGCATATGTATGCATTGTTCTCTGTGGGTTAGAGAGATTATAGCAAACAAATGTATAACTTAATTTCGTAATCTTCTTTTATTTCTTTTATTTTCATACACATATTTTGTATGGTGACTTGCAGGTAAAGCTGCCCAGAAAAGAAGACCCTGTACACAGAAAGAGGTGAAGGCTGTCAAGAACTGCACTGGCTTCCTGTGCACTTAAGATGTGACTTTAAGGTTTTACTACTTACGTATAAAATACTACACGGTCTAGCTCCATCCTATCTTGGCGATAGTATTGTACTATATGTCCCGGCAAGAAATCTGCGTTCAAAGGACTCCGGCTTATTAGTGATCCCCAAAGCCCCAAAAAAGTCTGCGGGCTGTAGAGCTTTTTCATTTCGGGCTCCAGTACTCTGGAATGCCCTCCCGGTAACAGTTCGAGATGCTACCTCAGTAGAAACATTTAAGTCTCACCTTAAAACTCATTTGTATACTCTAGCCTTTAAATAGACTCCCTTTTTAGACCAGTTGATCTGCCGTTTCTTTTTTCTTTTTCTTCTATGTCCCACTCTCCTTTGTGGAGAGTCCGGTCCGATCCGGTGGCCATGTACTGCTCGCCTGTGTATCGGCTGGGGACATCTCTGCGCTGCTGATCAGCCTCTGCTTGGGATGGTTTCCTGCTGGCTCCGCTGTGGACGGGACTCTCGCTGCTGTGTTGGATCCGCTTTGGACTGGACTCTCGCGACTGTGTTGGATCCATTATGGATTGATCTTTCACAGTATCATGTTCTCATATGTTCTCACAGTCATCAGTATCATCAGTATCACAGTATCATGTTCTCATAGTCATCATTGTCACCGACGTCCCACTGGGTCATTATTGTCACCGATGTCCCACTGGGTGTGAGTTTTCCTTGCCCTTATGTGGGCCTACCGAGGATGTCGTAGTGGTTTGTGCAGCCCTTTGAGACACTAGTGATTTAGGGCTATATAAGTAAACATTGATTGATTGATTGAAGAAGCACATGAAGCGATCCATCCCTTCTGGTATTGTAACTATGACTGTTTAAAATGTTTGAGGGCCAAACCGGAAGTTGTCCAAAACCAGGAATGGCAAGCATTGAAGTTCTATGTGTACAACTGCGTCACGGCCTACAAAAGGAGATTGCAGGTAAAATAAGAGATAATCAGCAAGACAAGTACAAACCCCGTTTCCATATCAGTTGGGAAATTGTGTTAGATGTAAATATAAACGGAATACGATGATTTGCAAATCATTTTCAACCCATATTCAGTTGAATATGCTACAAAGACAACATATTTGATGTTAAAACTGATAAACATTTTTTTTTTTTTGCAAATAATCATTAACTTTAGAATTTGATGCCAGCAACACGTGACAAAGAAGTTGGGAAAGGTGGCAATAAATACTGATAAAGTTGAGGAATGCTCATCAAACACTTATTTGGAACATCCCACAGATGTGCAGGCTAATTGGGAAGAGGTGGGTGCCATGATTGGGTATAAAAGCAGCTTCAATGAAATGCTAAGTAATTCAGAAACAACGATGGACCAAGGGTCACCAATTTGTAAGCAAATTGTCGAACAGTTTTAGAACAACATTTCTCAACGAGCTATTACAAGGAATTTAGGGATTTTACCATCAACGGTACGTGAAATCATCAAAAGGTTCAGAGAATCTGGAGAAATCACTGCACGTAAGCGATGATATTACTTACGGACCTTTGACCCCTCATGCGGTACTGCATAAAAACCGACATCAGTGTGTAAGGATATCCCCACATGGGCTCAGGAACACTTCAGAAAACCACTGTCAGTAACTACAGTTGGTCGCTACATCTGTAAGTGCAGGTTAAAACTCCACTATGCAAGGCGAAAGCCATTTATCAACAACACCCAGGAATGCCGCCGGCTGCGCTGGGCCCGAGTTCATCTACGATGGACTGATGCAAATTGGAAAAGTGTTCTGTGGTTTGACGAGTCCATATTTCAAATTGTATTTGGAAACTGTGGACGTGGTGTCCTCCGGAACAAAGAGGAAAATAACCATCTGGATTGTTAAAGGTGCAAAGTTCAAAAGCCAGCATCCGTCATGGTATGGGGGTGTATTAGTGCCCAAGGCATGGGTAACTTACACATCTGTGAAGGCACCATTAATGCTGAATGGGCCATACAGGTTTTGGAGCAACAAATGTTGTCATCCAAGCAACGTTATCCTGGACGCCCCTGCTTATTTCAGCAAAAAAATGCCAAGCCACGTGTTACAACCGCGTGGCTTCGTAGTAAAAGAGTGCAAATACTTACCTGGCACGCCTGCAGTCCAGACCTGTCTCCCATCAAAAATGGGTGGAGCATTATGAAGCGTAAAATACGACAACAAGACCCCGGACTGTTGAACAACTTAAGCTGTACATCACAAAGAATGTTAAAGAATTACACTTTCAAAGTTTCAACTATTAGTTTCCCCTACATTTATTGAGTGGTGTTAAAAGAAAAGGTGATTTAACACTGTGGTGAACATGCCCTTTCCCTACTACTTTGGCACGTGTTGCAGACATGAAATTCTAAGTTAATTATTACTTGCAAAAAAAAAAAAAGTTTATGAGTTTGAACATCAAATATCTTGTCTTTGTAGTGCATTCAATTGAATATGGGTTGAAAAAAATTTGCAAATCGTTGTATTCAATTTATACTTACATCTACCACAATTTCCCAACTCATATGGAAACGGGATTTGTAGAACAGTTTTTATGTTGTTTATGTTCAATGTTGTTGAAAATAGAAAGTAAAAATGAAAGTTTAAATGAGTTTGGATTTGATTTCTTTGGTTTAAGATAATCTTTTTCTGAACCTACAACAGGGAAATTTGGGTTACTTGAAGTGTTTCAAATATTGGTAAAAGAGAAAATAAATGTTCTTGAAAAGTGAAACGTGTAATCCTGGCATTAATAGTACTTTGATTCTGTATGGGGTCCATCCTTTGTTAAAACTAATATATTTTTCCCTTGTCCCCACAAGTGATGATCAAAAACTTGTTCCCCATTCCAAATGATAACCAGTATATGTCTGTGTGCGTGTGTGTGTGTGCGTACCTGTTTGAGTGTGTGTGAGAATGTGTGTGTGGTCATCTTAGATCAGTCAAAAAGGGTGGTATGAGTGCAATGACCTTACATGTATGTTTTGCATGTATGTTTGTGAAGTAGCAACATGGCTAAGCTGTTGTTGGGTGTATTACCTTTTAACCCACGCTGTCTCTACGAGAGACAAACAACAGACCCGAAAAACAGAGCATGTCGTGTCAACGTCATAAAGCTGCAGTGCAATGTGTTATTTACATTACACTGAACGTTTGATGTAATGCGGCCCAATACAAATAGTGATAGTCTATAAAACGCGATCGTGCCATGGACCCCAAATTTGCGCCTGTTTACCTCGCGGTGTAGTGAACTGTGGACTAGGGTGTAGGATTTGCTAACGAGCTAAATATTTTATGTCTCTCAGCCTGCTCACCAAAGCTTGTTGGCCATTTAGGGCTACTACAATGTGGTCTAATTAGCTCAATACGGCTAAGGCTAACAAGTGTGTCCACGGCATCTAAAGTTACTCTTTTCTAACTGGCGGACACGTCTCTCAAGCAGGGTGCAAGAAGGCGTGCTTTGGACTGGTGAAGCAGTGAAACAAAGAGAGCAAGTGCTGTGTAAATTTGATAAGACTACAAAATATGTTAGAGAGGGGCTAAAGTAAGCTATACAATATTTTGAAGCACACCAAATAGAAAGATAGCACTCAGCTTTGACGACAAAGGAAAACAGCCGAACCAACAGCAGCGTGAACAAGTGAACATGCACGAACGCTTTTTTTTTTCTTTGTCAGAAGAAACTGGAAGTTACTAAATAAAAATAACAAAATATTAGCCCAGTGATGTCCAAATCTACTGCGGGTGGTGCCGTTCCCATTCTGTGACGTCACATCTTGTTTGGGGCTAATTTTATTGTATTCTTTCAAAAAGAAAAGGTAAAAAATAAGGGATTTCTATGAAACGCGATTCAGGACTAACACGATCGGTAGTTTATGGACCACAACGACTGCGTTATCTCGAACTTTGTGTATTTCAAGTTCAAGCTTGTTTGCTGCTCTTCACCTCTTATATCAGGCCAAATCGCCATCCCTCATGTGCTTCATTGCTGTTCTTACGCCAGCATACTGAGCAGATAACACGTCATTACAGTGAAAATATGGATCTTTCCTCACTCAATGTCTCTTGTTCATTTCCGCTACTCAATTGACCTTTTCACCCTCACAATCCTTTACATTCTGGCTCACACAACACTCCATTCTTTTTCTCCTATCTGCTCTCAGAGCAATCCTAATTCTCCTTGTACGGTCAAAATAAATACGCAAACAGTACATTAGTTCCCTTCTTAAAACGTAGCAGTGGTCACTCAAAGTTCAATCGCTGTATTGTGGGATAATAAAATACCACAGATTAAGTGCATGTACATCATTTTATGTTGCTCTGAAATTATATATGTAGTACATGTTGTCGATAACTTGTCAGCCCTGATTTTAAATGATACTGGTGCCAAATCTGTGTTTTCTGTAACGGTTACTGTTTTCATGTGCGAACATCCAGGGTAAATCAAAGTGACCTCTCTCTTTCCAGTTACAAACACAGACTAGCAGCCATGTTTCATCCTCCGTATAATTAATGACCAATTTCATAATAGAATCCAGCAAGTATACACATTGTTTAAATCAAAAAGTTTAGTATTTGCACAATTGCACATATATAACACCAATTGGAAATTATATTAATTTGCTTCATAAAATTGCAGTAGTTTGCAAAAAACAACCACATGAAAACATTTAAATGACTCAAACAACATTTCAATTTGGTTGTTCTAGTGCCATCCCCATTCTGTGACATCACATCTGGTTTGGGGATAATTTTATTGTATTCTTTCAAAAAGAAAAGTAAAAAAAATAAGGGATTTCTATGAAACGCGATTTCCGGCTACTACAAACTGGTATAATTAGCTCGGTAGTTTATGGACCGCAACTACTGCCTTATCTCGGACTGAGTATTTCAATTTCAAGTTTGTTTGCTGCTCTTATATCAGGCCAAATCGCCATCCCTCATGTGCCCTGGAAATGACATGAATGTTTGTGCCACTGCTTAATAACTGTTTAATAAATACAGTTTTGATAAATTGACTAAGTTGTGATTTCCTTCTCTGCATGAAAGTTTAAAACGAGTATATATTAATGCAGTATGAACAAGAATGTTTTAATTTAGACGCAGGATCATCATACTGCTGTGATTATATTCATCAAGTGTTAATTCAAGGCTAAAGCAAAACAACGAGATATATATCGTGTGTCGTGACATGGCCTAAAAATATCGAGATATTAATAACAGTTCTTATCGCCCAGCCCTAGGTCAAAGTTTCCTATGTTTCAGGCAGTCATCATTCACACTTTCCTTCCTTGCCTTCAATGGGCCTAGGTGACACACAAAAAACAACTACAGGTAAACGTGTAAATCAGGGATATTAAATTGTTTTGGAGGCAATATTTCCAAAAAACTAAGGACCGGAGAGCTGGACTGCTCCCTTCACTATTATTCTTATTTTGTATATTACGGAGAACCAGTGTCCTTTGTTTTTAAGTATCTGCTGCAAAAAATATGAATCCCTCACATGATTTTTCAACAGAACTTGCAGGCCACCAGTTGAATAGCAAAAACAATAAAAAAGAAAGGACCTAAAATTTAGCCTTGAAGGACCTACTCGCAATAACTAGAGAAGTATGAAAAAATTACTACTGACTGCCTCTGAAGTAAACAAAATACAGCAACACCTTAGGTAAATCCCATTTTCAAAAGAAATGTGCAACTACCTGCAATGAGGTGGCAACTTGTTTAGGGTGTACCCCACCTTCCGCCCGTACGCACTTGAGATAGGCTCCAGCGACCCCCTGCAACCCCAAAAGGGAATTTGGAACCCAATGTTCTATAGTATGCTTCCTAGCAAGGTTAAAGGGGACTTTGCTCGAGTGCCATCAAAACTTTGTGGATTTTTGTCTTTTCAGGGAGTCTATAGAACTTGCGATGGATTCTAATATCATGGCCAAGAAAGTTGGCCAGCTGGTCCATCTCTGTGTCTGTCATGTTTAGCACAGTTGAAAGTGTTTGGTGGATGTAAGTGACACAAGACACTTTGCATGACATGCTTTTGCATACTCTTGTATACAGTCAGAACCAAGGAAATGCGTCATTGGTGTGGGTCTTGCAAACCGGTGACTGTTGTCTTTGAGAACCCCACAAGTTTCTCTGTACTTAACGAGAAGTTCTAATGCACGCACCATTTTTGGAGTCAAGAGAATAGGAACAGGTCTGCCTCGTTTTCCCCTTATGACAATCCTTGAAAAATGTCTGCAGTTTTTTTTTCCACTTCAGAGTGTCCAGTCCACATCTTCATGAGGATCAGTTGTGTCTCTTGACAAAAAACTCTGCTAAAGAGGATGATCTGTGTCAAACATACTTTTGACAGGTCTGACCAGGCCTTTGTGGAAGAATTTTCAGATAGTGCACTGCTGCACTCATCATGCATTTGACTGAGAAACTGATGCATTTTTTGAACCTCCTCAGTGAAGGGCATAAGTTGTGGTGCATTCCACTTTCCTTCAGCTATGTTCCTCAGGGCTGTTGCAGAGATCAACTCATTCCACTTCTCACGATGGACATCTTGAAACTGAGTGCCATTCCTTACCAGCTCTTCTTTGTTCATTATCAAACCTTGTGCTTTCAAGAGTTTGCTGACTTTAACCAGGGAATGCCCAAGTTTATTTGCCAGTGATGGAATCCAGAATTTGTTAGTGTCACTATCATAGCCACAAGTACATTTGACAGCTTTGACCATCTCCAAGTAGTTCTTAGGATTCACAAAATCCTCCATTTTTTTCAAGCTAGTTACTCTCCTGGCATTATAAATCCGTCTTCTTAATTCCCGCATTTTCTATCTGACATATTGTTGTTTTTGTGCTGACATACCACTTTTGTTCAACAGGTGCTGCCCAACATCTGTGATGACATGATCATCTTTAATTATTTCTGTGATTGGATCAGGGATCATGGCACTTATTACTCCCCACAGTTTGTATATACTTGAAGGCACAGGCCCAGTGTATGTGCACATGGACTGGACACGGTTCTTTCCTGGTTTTCGGATGACTGATGCAGGTTTGGCAATATGCACAGTTCATAAAATTATTTCCTTTAGCTTTTTCAGGTGGTCGTTTAAATGGCACTAGTTCACCCTAATTGTGAGCGTAGTTCCCTTTATTACAAATATAGTCTCGCTGTTTCCTTCTATCCATGGAACTCGTTGGAAAGCTAAGAGCTATGGTTATTTCCAATGTGTTTTTGTGTGCACTTTCTAGATGCCTTGCCATCTTGGCATAAGGCCTACTGCAATACAAGCAATAATGTATTTTGTTGTAAACTTTATTTCCATATTTTTTGAGGGGAGCACAAACAACTACGGTGTCAATTGTTTCCTGACTTGAGCAGGGTTCCTCTGTTCCAGTGACATCATGTCACTGCTGAACTGTCCATGTGGTCTACTGTTGTGCTGTCACAGGCTGCAGGACTTATTGAGCCAGGACATCCGTCTTTCATCTAAAGTGTGTGAAACAAAATCAATGTGAGGTTTTTAAAATATCCTAAATCTCCAATGTCCATCATACCTATACATATAACTTCTTAGAAGTCCTTATAGACAACCAATTAGCATTAGATTAGAGCTACTTTGATTATAAACCAGTCCAAATGACAAAAAAAAAGCAACACAAATTAATTCAAAAGGTTTCTAGGAGCAAGGGTGATGTTCTTAATTAAATGCACCTGTTTAAAGGTTTCTCTAAGGTGCCCCCCGAAAAAATACATCCTTCACTCTTTGTAGTAAAATATATAAATATATATTGATAAAACATGCTTACTTTCTGAGCTATACTTAGCTTAGCTTAGCTTCTCTCGCTAATCAGGTCGAATTAGTTATCGTGCTATGCTAACTCACAAGACGTAACTAGCTTACCTACTTTTTGTGGCTTAACTTGGTTATGAACAAATTGTTCTTGTACAAATGATAGTCAATAACCTCCATTTATAAGAAAGATGTGTTTACCTTTTGGTTTACATTGCATATTTTTGCCGACATCTCCAGCAGGCAAACCACATTTGGTATGGGGACAAGGTGGAAGTGATTAATTATACACGGAAGGTTTATAAATGGTTGATTTATATAGGCTAGCAAGGTGAAGTTTTGTACCTGACAAGTTTCGGCTACCTTGCTTCTGTAGCCTTCATCAGAGGTGTCACGTGTTGGTAGCGTGACGTCGTCTGTGACGTGTTATACGGATTGTTTCATCCCACTTGAAGTGATGGGATGGCAGTGTACCTGCAGGACTGTGTCCCAGGTGTGGGATAGTTGGTAGGCTCCTTTGTCCCTGTTGACAGTCTTTGGGGGGCCCGCTTCCTGATTTCTCCCACTTTTTGATCCACCGAGGGAATTTGTTGCTTTCCATTCTAATGAAATTGGCTGCCTCCTAGTTCATTAGATGGTTTTCCCTCATGCAGTGGTCTGAAATGGCTGATTTTAGATATTCCTGCGCTGCTTTCTTTCTTGTTGCACGGGTAAGAGTTCCAGATGTTTCCTTTTCGCATTCTTTCTGGCGTTCCTTTTTTCATGTGCTGAACTGTCGACCTGTCTCTCCTATGTATGTTTTATTGCATTTTAGGCAAGGGATCTCATATATCACATCACACTTGTTCTCAGGGGGGATCTGATCCTTAAGGTGTACTAGGATTTGGCGAAGCTTGATGTGCGGCTTCACTGGTGTGCTGATGCGGTGTCTCCTTATCGCATCAACCATGAATCAACCATTTATGAATACACATCACTAGGCTAAATGAACCTCTTTAACATATACAGGGAAAGGATATAAGCAGAGCAGCGAGTGCAGTACCAGCTAAAGCCCAATGAGGGGGCTGCTGTGCAAATGTCTCACTCAAACTAACCAGTAAACATGTTTTATGGGCCTAAGCTTAAAAATCACTTGGGCATCTTCAGAATGGATCTGACTATCATTTAAAAAGGTTTCCCTTTAGGGGACCCTTTTTTTTGTCCCCATACCGTCAAAGGTCCCCTAAAGGTGACTTTGTAAAATGAGCGACGTCCACATTAAGTAAGCATTGTCAGAATGCACTCACACACACACACACACACACACACACACACACACACTGACCTTACTGGCTGTTGACGCTCTCAGTTTAGTGTGAACTCAAAAGACACAGCTCAGTTTCCTGCTTCCTGTAAAATCAGTGTAAAATCCATAATGTCATCGGTTAAACAGGAAAATGTATTTACTACCTTGTGACTGACTAGTTAGTTGGCCAAAGTAAGCTGAGATCAGCTCTCCAGCTGAACAACACAGGAAACCAAAAAATCGGTGCCTCTTTTTGGTGTTTTATAAATGCAGTTTCAGCCACCTGCAACAAGTGCTTGAAAATGATTTACGTGAAAGTAATATCTTGTGAGTAACAATAACAAGACAATCAGACAGAAGCACAAAACGTCTAACGCAACTTAATTGCGACCCTAACACACACATTTTGCCTTGGCGCTTGGCAGAAAAGCAGTTTTTGGAAAACAGTAACCGTTACAAAAACACAGATTTGGCACTAGTATCATTTAAAATCCCGACTGACAAGTTAACGATTTAACTCCATTAATCATGTATCGCATTAAGTATGCATTAATCACACCGTTTATTTTGAGTACACATTCTTCTTTACCTTAACCCCCATTAGTTATTGAAAGGCTGAGAGTTGCATACAGTCAGTGATCAGGTCAATGCATGCGTCATTGCAAAGATAAATTGGGTTGAGTTTTTTTCTTGCCCTGATGTGGGATCTGAGCCGAGGATGTTGTTGTGGCTTGTGCAGCCCTTTGAGACACTCGTGATTTAGGGCTATATAAGTAAACATTGACTGCGATGAGGTGACAACTTGTCCAAGGTGTACCCCGCCTTCCGCCCATGTGCAGCGGAGATAAGCTCCAGCACCTCCGTTATGGATGGAAGTAAACATTGATTGATTGATAAGAGAGGGCATTCCGATTAGTGTACTTGCTAGCAGAGTTTCATTTCAAAAGACATCCATTTTGTACTATAGTTGAAACTGTTGCCACATTTTCAGCAATAAGTGACTTACGTTCAAGTAAAACATTTTAAAAAATGTTCCTCCATGACATTCTGGCAATATCAATCAATCAATCAATCAATGTTTACTTATTTAGCCCTAAATCACTAGTGTCTCAAAGGGCTGCACAAACCCCTACGACATCCTCGGTAGGCCCACATAAGGGCAAGGAACCGCTGTTTTGAATGCTAGGGGAACAGTGCCAGAGGAAAGTGATAAGTTTATAATATTTGGCACTGATGGACCTAATAATACAAAGAGCTCCTTGATAAGTTTCCCAGGAAGTGGGTCAAGTAAACATGTTTTTTGTTTTATTCCATTTATGCGTTGTAACAATTCCTCTAATGTTATTTCCTCAAAACGAGAGAAACTATTTTGGAGGGCTGTATCCGCCGTATATACAATCGTATCTGTGTTAATAGAACCCAGTTGTAGCTGGGACACATTGTCTTTAATCTCCTTTCTAATGACTTCAATTTTCTTATTAAAGAATTGCATAAAGTCATCAGCTGAGTGGGTGGAGCTACTGGAAGGGGTCCCTTGTTGGGTTAGCGATGCTACCGTACTAAACAAAAATTTAGGATCGTTTTTATTAAGGTGGATGAGATTAGAGTAATATTTAGCTTTAGCAATACAATTGTCTTTGTCTCAAAATATTAGGGTATTTTTTAAAGTACTTAAAATTACGCAAGCAAGTGGCAACTGTGATTAATTGAAATGCAAAATGTAATAAATCAGATTTTTTTAAATGTAATTTTTGACAGCACGAGTTAAAATGTAAACAATACCAACAATACCAATCTCAGTAAAGATGGCATCAACTAGTAAATTAGAAACAACTAAATTGACAAGCTGAGTATTTGTCTTTATTGTACAGTATTTCTACAATAAGATGTGTTTTTTACTCCACTTGTGGATCCACAGCAAAAATAAATAAATATATATATATATATATTTTTTAGAGGCATTTTGTTATGCTGATTTTTATTTTATGCACACTAATTAAAGACATATGTTAAGAATGAAAGAATATATTATTCATGCAGTCCTTTTTTAGGCCTTGTTTTTGTATTATAGGGCTGAGATGGCAATAAACCAATTCAGTGTTTAAAGTTTGATACCGGCGTCCGCAGTCAAAAATAAAGGAGAAAATAAATACATGTATGCATGCATGTATTTAAATATATACATATTAATATGTATATATTGTTACATTATATGTGTATGTATGTATACATATACAGTAAATATATGTGTATGTCTATAGTCTTTATATATGTATATAAAGTGTATATATGTATGTATATGATATATAGTGTATATATCTACATATATAGGGGGAATACAAGATTAAAATAAAATAAAATAAAAAAATAAAAAATCGGTCTTAGCCTAGGCCCTGGAGTGGGGGTGCAGACTGAGGCCAAGGGAAAACAACAACTCATAGCCATAGTACACATCCCTCTTACATGTGTGTAAGAGGGAAACATCAAACATCAAAGAACACAAAGGACATGAAAGACATTAAAGCAGCAGATACAAGCAGCCACTTCTACATACAGCTATGAATAAAAAGTAAAAGAAACATATCCACTGTGGTGGCCTCTGCGGTGTTCCACGCCATCGTCCGCTGGGGAGGAGGGGGCATGGCCAGAGACAGAGGCAGATCCAACAAAGCAACCAAGACAGCCGACTCCACTCTCGGCCAGTGTCCAGTCCACATGGATGAGCGAGGATACGTCCAAGGTGACTGAGGTGTCCGACACCTGCTCACCCAGCCAAGACATCGCGAAGCCTCTCTGTCCCAGGGCTCAGTGCCAGCTCCGCAGCCCTGTCCCCTCATCCGCATCTCCTCCAGTCCCTCCAAACAGACTCCGGTGTAGCAGAGACCCAGCAGCTGGTCTCCATGGCCAAAAGGCTCCCGGGAGGCAGATCCAGAAGTCCACAAAAAAGCACCACAGAGGTCACAAAAGTGCCACCCCTTGTCACACAGTCCCAAAGGGTCCCGGACCAAAATGCAAAAAAATATAATAACACATGAAAACAAGAGGGAAACACAAAGGGATGACACAAGAGCACAGAGCTCCTGCCTACAGCAGCCACTACAGCAGCGCCATCTTGGAAAAAAAAAAAAAATGTAATAAATACACTATATAAACATACATACATATATGAATATATATCTTATACATATTGTATATGTATTTCTATATATATATATATATATATATATATATATATATATATATATATATATATATATATATATATATATATAAATGTGTGTGTGTGTGTGTGTATACATTCTGAATTCTGAACAGGAAGCAAGGCCACAACCATATTTTTTTGGAGAGAGGCTGACAGGGCCACATTTGATGTTTGAGTTAATGACAACAGGAGATTAGCTTGTGAGGAAAGTTTCCACTGTCATAACTATTGTTCACACATCAGTGGCTCAAGTGTCTCTGCAGGTACTTTGCACTCATAATGAACCACAGCCAGGGTGAAAGGCGAAAGAACTATCAGTTGTATTGCAGTATGTGGTGGCTACTCTACACACGTTACTTCACCTTGTATTTATTGTACTGTGGCTGGGAAATTAGCTACTAGCCATAGAGGGCTACAGTAGTTTTTATTGTTATTGTAGATTAAACACTAATAACAAAACGCCAATGTACTATGTTTTTTCGCTAGTCACAAAAAACATTTATGAAGTTTGGTTGTTTTATGAATTTATAGTCTACTGAAAATCTGACCAAATCTGCTGGGTCAAAAATATACATACAGCATTGTTAAAATGTGTCCCTTGCCACATTTCACTGCAATAAGGTGCTTTTGGTAGCCATCCACAAGCTTCTGGTTGAATTGTTGACCACTCCTCTTGACAAAATTGGTGCAGTTCAGCTAAATTTGTCGGTTTTCCGACATGGACTTGTTTCCTAAGCATTGTCCACACATTCAAGTCAGGACTTTGGGAAGGCCATTTTAAAACCTTAATTCTAGCCTGATTTAGCCATTCCTTGACCACTTTTGACGTGTGTTTGGTGTCATCGTTCTTGTCAGGCTTGGTCTTGGTCTTGGGTTGTTTTCCCGAGGTGCGAAGCGAATGGAGTGGAAATGGCGTGAAGGTAGGTACATATTTAATTTATTTACTCATAAACTAAAAACAGGAACAAAAAAAAAAAAAGCGCTCACAATGGAGGTACAAAACTTGGGCTGTGAAACAAAAGACTAGCACAAAGGCTGTATACTATAAACATGAAACAAAACACTTGTGCTATGGCATGAATGACAAAAACTTACGTGGACAAAATTAACAGCATCGCAAGGCATTAAGCAGATAATCGAGGCCGTGAAGGAGGTGATGTTGCCAGACTGACTACCTGGTAACTGTGGCTTAAATAATGAACATGATAAGTGAAAACAGGTGTGAGACAAGACAGGTGAACTGATTGGTCGTCATGGTAACAAAACAGGGAGTGAAAAAAAAAAGGAACTTAGAGTCCAAAGGTCAAAAGCCCCTGGTATTCCTAGGCAGTCTCCCATCCAAGTACTAACCAGGCCAGACACTGCTTAGCTTTGAGATTAGACAAGATTGGGGATGCTCAGGGTAATATCGCCATACAAAACTAATGATCAGACATGACAGATGAAAACTAAATCAGTTGTCATGGTAACAAGACAAACAAGGAAATGCAAAACAGAACTTAATGTCCAAAAATCTAAACATAGCATGACCAAAACAAAACATGAACCATAGGCGTGACAGACTGCGCCCAAGACCCAACCTGCGAGTTGATGATTTTAGGTTGTCCTGAAGAATATGGAGGTAATCCTCCTTTTTCATTGTCAATCACTCTATTACAAAAAAATAAGAGTTGTATAAATTATTGGAAATTGAAGGCAGCCATGACATTATGTTCTTTACAAGTGGATGTGAACTTTTGACCACGACTGTACAAGGATAATCCATTAAACCGCTCCAGTATCAAAAAGTCTGACACGACTGGAAATCGTGAGCTTCCCAATAAAAAAAAGGGAAAAAATTCCCAGATTACCCAGATTTTCCAGTTTTACGGGTCATTCTTCCCTTTGAAAATGAATGGGCCATTTTTCGAAAATGCACAATTTCTACATTTCTCAACCGATTGGAACCGTTCCACTATCCACAAACTCCACTCATTCCAAGTTCAAAATAATTACAGGAATTCCCTGTTTTTCAAAGCCCTATTTTACCTCCTTCTGGAAAATTTTCACAGTGCACATTTTTCCACAGTTTTTGTCCATTCCGCCTTCAAAACATTTTTCTCAATTTGGACGACAACAGTTTGTTGTTGTTTTTTTCTCAAATTCCAATTAAAAATCAAACTGTTAATATGTCAACATTTTTCAACCGTTTCCAACACCAACCTATTCCTATCATCTATGGTATTATATTTATATTTTTTATATTGCTGTTTTCATTCAAAGACCCCACACACTCAACTCATCCTGGGCATGTTACCCGGTTACCAGGAAAATTCCCTGATTACCCTGAATGACCAAGAATTTCCATCCATTGAAAATGAAAGGAAAATATACAAACCTCTCCATATCCCCCATTTATCACGCTTGTCGAACCATTCTAACATCCACACACGCCACTTACCCTGCTAGTATGCTAACAGTTAACAGTTACGTTAACTGTGAGAACGTTGGCATGCCAACGTTCTTTGCTAGCTTTTTTTTGCTAGTTGTGTATGTTTATACCTAAAAACCATTGTTTGTGATAGATGGTGTTGCCGACCAAGATAAACTAACAGTTAACATACTTTACTCGTGAGAATGTTAGCATGGTAACGTTTTATCTTAGCTTTTTGTTTTTGCTAATTTTGTATGTTTAAACCTGAAAATCATGATTTGTGATATGTGCCATGCAAGTATGGTATTAACATATGTTAGCACGTCAACTGTTAACATTGTTGTGAGAACGTTAGCATGCTAACATTTTATGCTAACTTTTTTTTGCTAATTTTGTGTAATTAAACTGAAAAATCATGGTTTTTGATACTCAGATTTAGGTCAGCGTCATCTCTTCTACATTTAAACAATTCCAACAGGCATTCTACATCCAATAAGCATTTCTGTTTAGTTTACCGGAATTTCAAATTCTAGTTAAATATCTATTTTTGTATTGGCCATACTATCACGAACAGCCGGCAAAAGGCTGAAATTCCACTCACCTACACTCACCTATCAACAGTGTGGCGCAGATGGTAGAGTGGCTGTGCCAGCAACTTGAAGGTTGCAGGATCGATTTCCATCCTAGTCACGGCTGTTGTTTCCTTGGGTGTAACCCTTGCTTCTGATTAGAGGTTAGAGCCTTGCATGGCAGCTTCTGCCATCAGTGTGTGAATGTGACATAAACTGGGACGCTTTTGGTATCCTTTCAGGTAAAGTGCTATATAAATATAGACCATTTGCCATCTCACTAATCTTTTAAAGTAGGGGTTTTCTAATGAAAATAACCATTTTATTTATAAATGTACTGTTGTTTATTGAAATCACTTAAACCATTCCATGCAGTTTAGTATATTCAAAGAAAGAACAAAGCCAACATTGTTATGTTGTCAGCATAAATACCTACCAGCTTAGAGGAATTTATGGTAATTATATTATTGTTATTATTTTTTCCATTTACTATTTTTGGTGCTGTGAGATGATAAAATAATTTAATGCGATTAATTAAACTTTTAAAATTTGACCAAGCATTATCAATCACAGGTTGCATAGCTTAAATTACCTTAAAAAAAAAGCTTTTTTTTTTTACACAAATTACATTTTATTGTCAGAATGTTTTGAATGTGTGTCATTTATTTCCTTAACGCTCGCTAACAGTTGTATCTAAAGTTCTGCCTGGGTGTATTTTGAAATCGAATTTGCTAGCAAACACATCAGTCAGAATCTCCTCACACATCATTGACTTGATCACTGACTTCTTTTAGATAACTATCCACAGTTAATGTGAAGAGCATGCATGATTTACATTAAATATGTCAATAATCTGATTAATGCATTATATTTTTGTGATTATTCACACGAACTAATGCATTAAATTTGACGGCCCTAATTATTTTACTTTTTTGCCCGCCGGCCCTTTAAAAAAAGAGTCAGGAGCTATAAATGGCCCCTGTGCCGAACTTTGGACACAACTGCTTTAGAGATACATACATGCTCTTCACTAATACAAAGCTCTTGACAGATGTCCATGTTAGCGTGACTATTACCGCAAATTTTTCCCCCAAATTTATTTTCTATTCCAAATTGTACGACTTTCAGGGTATTCAACTTTCACTGTCGTGTCAAGTTTGTTTTATTGATATGACAGCAATTAAGTCATTTATATCAAAGCACTTTACACATTAAGCATTGACCAGGCAAGGAAAAACTACAATTGAACACGTTGAACATGTTGCAGGCTTTGCCATCTGTCTCAACCGATTGGGTAAACTGTAAAATGTATTTATGTCACACAAAACACAAAAAATTAAAAAACCCTATTCACAGTTGTTGACACACGAACACGCAGAGGGCATCGGTCTGTGCCAGAGGTAGAACATGCAGTTCCTTCGACAACAATCACGGTGAATTTCACTTATGAAAGACAGCACAAACATATGTGCTTACACTTGCATTCGGAACAACAAACAGGTTGAACTCATGCTGACCTTTGTTTTCTGTCTCTTCTTATTCTTCAGACAGAAACCCCCCACAAAAATTCAAGTACCACTGATGAAGTGTGCATGGAGAGGAAAGGGGGAGGGATGGGAGGAAACGCTGCTTGTAGTGGGGTAAGGACAGGAGATGGATGGGGGAGGAACGAGAGGAAACGAAGTGTCCTTGTTAATGTGACACGGTCACATTTAAGTGATTGGATTTCCTCTGTGTGTAGTGTGTGTTTGTGTGTGTGTCGCTATGAGTGTGTAGCCATGAGTCAATTGCCCAATTGCCAGACAACCAACAAGAGCAGTTACACAACACTCAAGTGAAACATTTGCCTCCTTCCTTACCCCCTCTGTGTGCTGGCTGCAGGCACACAATGACACACGAGCCTCAAAGTCTTAACACAATCTGCTGCATCGTAACACTTCCGATTTGTATCATGAAGTGTAACCTCATCTTCCTCAGACACTTCCTTCTCTCATGTCACTTCATTATATACGTCGAAAGCTTACTCACATTACAGTGCTGTCATGCACCACGTTACTGCAGGGATAGAACACAACAATTCTGGAGGAGTTTGTACTTTTTCTTTCGTCTTAAAGTGGCACCTCAACTTAAGAAAGCCCCAATGTAAAGGGGAACTGCATTTTGGGGGGATTGTTGCTTATCATTCACAAGACTTATGTTTTTTTTAATGCATTCTAACGAGTAAATAAATCCGAGCAAAAGACCGCTTACAATGGAACCTTTGGGAGTCTCTCTGTTCTACCTATAAAGCGCTCTAAAAACATCCAAACACCCCCATCAATGTTTTATATAGACACTGTCAGTAAATGTGTAATGTAGTAACGGGCACATTCATAATAACATGTAAAATTTACGTATTTTGATCACTTTAAACATATTCTGTCTTGCCTCTGGTGGAGGCGGTCGCAATTTTCTCCGCTCCCTCCTTCCCTGCTTGCTCTCTGTGTCTTGTCTTTGTCTGAACTTTTCTAAAGCCTCCTTCTTTGCGCTGTCCTCTAATGTAAACATCAAATAAAAAATAAAAAACATCCGCACCCCCAGGACACCCTGGTGTTCGAGGTGGCGTCTGCGGGGGAAGCCCCCTCTCAGCAGCGGCGATATCCTGGGCAGAAGGCGGAACACAGGAAACATTGCAACCCCTGGAACCCCCCCCCCTTGATATTGCTGGTGGCTGGTTAAATGGGTACGGTGTGGTGTGGTGTGGTGTGGTGTGGTGTGGTGTGGTGTGGTGTGGTGTGGTGTGGTGCGGTGTGGCCATGTCCGCAGCAGGAACCTGCTCGCGGGCTAAGGTCGCCTCCGCCGGGCAGGGTCTAGGCTTCAGAGGTGCCTCCTCCGGTTGCGCGAGCCGTCTTCGCCGTGCTGGGGTGGGCCTTTCGGCCGCCTTTAGTGCTGGGGTGGGCCTTTCGGCCGGTCTTAGGGTCGCCTTCCGATGGTCCGTGAGATAGTCCTCGACCAGGGTCACTGCGGCCATTAAGTCCCGCAGACGGTGGTAGCGGACAAACACAGCAGTTCTGGTCGGGATGGAGTCCACTAATTGCTCAAGGAGGATGAGCTCAAACAATCTGCTGTCGGACTACTGTGGTTGGAACCACCGGGTTGTCACGTCTCAAAACTGCTGTGCTAGCGCAAACGGGCGGTCTTCGAGACCCAGTTGCATGGCGCGAAATCGGCGGCCCTCAAGGTGGCCGGTAATATTGCGCGGCGCACTCGGGCGGTAGACTAAGCGCCGCCCGCTGCGTCTCCCCCGCCAGGAATGGCAGCAGCTTTACTCCCCATTCTTCGTCTGGCCAGTCACACACTGCTGCCGTGGCCTCGAAGATGTCTAAAGACGCTTGAGGGACTTCAGCCTCTGCCATGCGCTGCATGGTGGTGGTTGTCACCATTTTCGAAGCCCCTCCCGTCCTGCTCACCAGCATTTGCAAAATTTGAATCTGTTGGCGGCCCGTCTCCATCTGCTGCTGGGTCGCCGCTGACACTGCCGCAAGGACTCTTCCGAGCGCCTCCATGGGGTTTGGGGCCGACATCTTCTCTCGGTCCTTGCTCACTTGGGCGCCACTGTGTTGTGGGGTTCTTTGAGGACCGACAGATTATGGCCAAGCCAGTTTACAGGTTGCAAAAGCCGTTTTTATTTATTTTCAGTCTCTTCTCCCTTCTTCCCAGCACCTGCCTGCTGCTTCTGCCTTTCGGCTCTCCCTCCTCTCTCACGCTGCTAATAAAGAGACAGGTGATTAGACTCATCCAGCTGAGGTATCCACTCACCTATCATCTGCTTCACAGCCGGCTCCTGCACATTCCCTGCCAGCAGGTGACTCGTGGACTACGCCCCCTCCACAATATAATATATATATATATATACAGTATATATTATATACTGTACATATAGTATGTAAATATTACATATACAAACCCCGTTTCCATATGAGTTGGGAATTTGTGTTAGATGTAAAGATAAACGGAATACAATGATCTGCAAATCCTTTTCAACCCATATTCAATTGAATGCACTACAAAGACAAGATATTTGATGTTCAAACTCATAAACTTTATTTTTAATTTTTTGCAAAATAATAATGAACTTAGAATTTCATGGCTGCAACACGTGCCAAAGTAGTTTGGAAAGGGCATGTTCACCACTGTGTTACATCACCTTTTCTTTTAACAACACTCAATAAATGTTTGGGAACTGAGGAAACTAATTGTTGAAGCTTTGAAAGTGGAATTCTTTACTATTCTTGCTTGATGTACAGCTTCAGTCGTTCAACATTCCGGGGTCTACGCTGTCATATTTTACCCTTCATAATGCGCCACACATTTTTGATGGGAGACAGGTCTGGACTGCAGGCGGGCCAGGAAAGAACCCGCACTCTTTTTTTACAAAGCCAAGTTGTTGTAACACATGTCTTGCTGAAATAAGCAGGGGCGTCCGTGATAACGTTGCTTGGATGACAACATATGTTGCTCCAAAACCTGTATGGACCTTCCAGCATTAATGGTGCCTTCACAGATGTGTAAGTTACCCATGCCTTGGCCACTAATACAACCCCATACCATCACAGATGCTGGCTTTTGAACTTTGCGCCTATAACAATCCAAATGGTTATTTTCCTCTTTGTTCTGGAGGACACCACGTCCTCTATTTCCAAATATAATTTGAAATCTGGACCCGTCAGACCACAGAACACCTTTCCACTTTGCATCAGTCCATCTTAGGTGAGCTCGGGCCTAGCCAAGCCAGCGGCGTTTCAGGATATTGTTGATAAATGGGTTTGGATTTGCATTGTATAGTTTTAACTGGCACTTACAGATGTAGCGATCAACTCTAGTTAGTGACAGTGGTTTTATGAAGTGTTCCTTGAGCCCATGTGTTGATATACTTTAGATGTCCCGCATGAGGGATCAAAAGTCCATAATATCATCGCTTACGTGCAGTGAATTCTCCAGATTCTCTGAACTTTTTGATGATTTTACGGACCGTAGATGGTAAAATCCGTAAATTCCTTGCAATAGCTCGTTGAGAAATGTTGTTCTAAAACTGTTCGACAATTTGCATACAAAGTGGTGACCCTCACCCCATCCTTGTTTGTGAATTACTTAGCATTTCATGGAAGCTGCTTTTATACCCAATCATGGCACCCAACTGTTCCCAATTAGCCTGCACACCTGTGGGATGTTCCATGTAAGTGTTTGATGAGCATTCCTCAACTTTATCAGTATTTATTGCCACATTTCTTAACTTCTTTGTCACATGTTGCTGGCATCAAATTCTAAAGTTAATGATTATTTGCAAAAAAAAAAAAAAGTTTAACAGTTTGAACATCAAATATGTTGTCTCTGTAGCATATTCAAATGAATATGGGTTGAAAAGGATTTGCAAATCATTGTATTCCGTTTATCTTTACATCTAACACAATTTCCCAACTCATATGGAAATGGGGTTTGTATGTTGTATTTTATATTGCTACTACGGTACATTTTTAGTCTATTTTATACCTACATTGTCCTTTCCATCCTCACACTTTCCATCCTTTGTAACTGAGCTACTGTGTGGAACAATTTCTCTTGTGGATCATTAAAGCTTGTCTAAGTCTAAGTCTAAGTCTAAGTCTAAGTCTAAGTCTAAACATAACCCCATAAGATCTGGCCAAAACATCTGGTGTCATGAGCTTATAGCTAGAGAAATACATAACTTTGGTTTTACAAGCATGAGAATGAAAAAAGTAAGTGTGAATGAAGGACAGTGCTGAAATTAAGAAGTGGATGATATTCATTGAATAAAAAAAATAAATCAGCAAAAAAGTGTCACCATCTTAGCGAAGCAATACAAGTGTATCACTTATCGTCTAAAACTGGATGAGTCTTTATGCCAGAATGTTGGAATAATCTCTAAATGGCAGACGTTCATCCATGAACAAACAGTTCGTATATAGGGAGAAGCAGCTGATGGTGTGTTTGACGGAGAAGCAGCTGGAAAAAGCTAAATGCTGTACATTATTATTACATAATATCAGTATATGTTTTATTACTAGATGTTTGTAGTACATTCTATTATATTATTTTCATACAATATTTCTTATCTAAAAGTTAAGATATTTTTTATAAAGAAAACACATCTGTTTTTATGGAGGATTTTTTAAGCTTTCTTTTACATGTTAAAACTGTGCTGGGGTTTTTGGGTGGGAGTAGGGAGGGGCATCAATTATTTCAAATTATTTCTAATGGAAGATGTTGATTTGAGATACAAGTGTTTTGAGTTTGTCACTGAACCAATTAAGCTCATAAGTTGAGCTGTATTGTGTTTGACTACAAAATGGTGATGGCAAAGAGGAAAAATGTGATAAGCACCATCTCTGAACTGCCACCTTAACGTGGTAGAGGAGTTTGCGTGTCCCAATGATCCTAGGAGCTATGTTGTCCGGGGGCTTTAAGCCCCCTGATACGGTCTCCCAGGGCAAATAGGTCCTAGGTGAGGGATCAGACAAAGAGCAGCTCGAAGACCTTTTATGAAGAAGACATATCAAGGACCCAGATTTCGGATGCGGGGCACCGGGGCCCCCCTCTGGAGCCAGGCCTGGAGGTGGGGCAGGATGGCGAGCGCCTGGTGGCCGGGCCTGCTCCCATGGGGCCCGGCCGGGCACAGCCCAAAGAGGCAACTTGGCGGTCCGATCTTTGGCTACATAAGCTAGCTCTTGGGACGTGGAACGTCACCTCACTGGGGTGGAAGGAGCCTGAGCTAGTGCGCCAGTGAAATTCCGGCTGGATGTAGTCGGACTCACCTCGACGCACAGCAAGAGCTCTGGAACCACTTCTCTCGAGAGGGGCTGGACTCTCTTCCACTCTGGCGTTGCCGGCAGTGAGAGGCGACGGGCTGGGGTGGCAATTCTTGTTGTCCCCCCGGCTCAAAGCCTGCACGTTGGAGTTCACCCCGTTGGATGAAAGGGTAGCCTCCCCCCACCTTCGGGTGGAGGAACGGGTCCTGACTGTTGTTTGTGCTTACTCACCAAACAACATTTCATAGTACCCACCCTTTTTGGGTACACTCGAGGGAGTACTGGAGAGTGCTCCCTCGGGTGATTCCCTTGTTCTGCTGGGGGACTTCAACGCTCATGTCGGCAACAACAGTGAAACCTGGAGAGACATGATTGGGAAGAATGGCCGCCCGGATCTGAACCCGAGTGGTGTTTTGTTATTGGACTTTTGTGTTTGTCACAGTTTGTCCATAACAAACACCATGTTCAAACATAATGGTGTCCATATGGGCACTTGGCACCAGGTCGACTTTGTAGTCGTGTCATTGGATTTGCGGCCTCATGTTTTGGACACTCGGGTGAAGAGAGGGGCGGGGCTTTCTACTGATCACCACCTGGTGGTGAGTTGGCTGCGATGGTGGAGGAGGATGCCGGAGAGACCTGGCAGGCCCAAACGCATTGTGAGGGTTTGCTGGGAACGTCTGGCAGAGTCTACTGTCAGAGAAAGTTTCAATTCCCACCTCCGGAAGATTGGAGCTGTGGCCGCAAGGTAGTTGGTGCCTGTCAGGGCGGTAATCCTAAAACCTGTTGGCGGACGCCATCGGTGAGGGATGCCGTCAAGCTGAAGAAGGAGTCCAATCGGGTTCTTTTGGCTCATAGCAGTGGACAGGTACCGACAGGCCAAGCGGTGTGCAGCTTCAGTGGTCGCGGAGGCAAAAACTCGGACATGGGAGGAGTTCAGGGAAGCCATGGAAAACAACCTCTAGACGCCTTCGAAGTGATTCTGGACCACCATCCGCCACCTCAGGAAGGGGAAACAGTGCACGGTCAACACCGTGTATGGTGCGGATGGTGTTCTGCTGACCTCAACTGCGGATGTTCTGGATAAATGGAAGGAAAACTTCGAAGACCTCCTTAATCCCACCAACACGTCTTCCTATGAGGAAGCAGTGCCTGGGGAATCTGTGGCAGGCTCTCCTATTTCTGGGGCTGAGGTTGCTGAGGTAATTGAATAGCTCCTCGGTGGCAAGGCCCCAGGGGTGGATGATATCAGGCCCGGAGTTCCTTAAGGCTCTGGATGCTGTGGGTCTGTCTTGGATGACAAGACTCTACAGCATCGCGTGGACATCGGGGGCGGTACCTTTAGATTGGCAGACCAGGGTGGTGGTTCCTCTCTTTAAGAAGGGGGGCCGGAGGGTCTGTTCCAACTATCCTGGGATCACACTCCTCAGCCTTCCCGGTAAGGTTTATTCAGGTGTACTGGAGAGGAGGCTACGCCGGATAGTCGAACCTTGGATTCAAGAGGAACAGTGTGGTTTTCGTCCTGGTCGTGGAACTGTGGACCAGCTCTACATTCTTGGCAGCGTCCTTGAGGGTGCATGGGAGTTTGCCCAACCAGTCTACATATGCTTTGTGGACTTGGAGAAGTCATTCGACTGTGTCCCTCGGGAAGTCCTGTGGGGAGTGCTCATAGAGTATGGGGTATTGGACTGTTTATTGTGGCGGTCTGCTCCCTGTACGATCATTGTCAGTAAGTCGAACATGTTTCCAGTGAGGGTTGGACTCCACCAAGGCTGTCCTTCGTCCCGATTTTGTTCATAACTTTTATGGACAGAATTTCTAGGTGCAGTCAAAGCGTTGAGGGGTTCTGGTTTGGTGGCCACGGGATTAGGTCTCTGCTTTTTGCAGATGATGTGGTCCTGATGGCGTCATATGGCCGGGATCTTCAGCTCTAACTGGATCGGTTCGCAGCCGAGTGTGATGCGACCAGAATGAGAATCAGCACCTCCAAGTCCGAGTCCATGGTTCTCGCCCGTAAAAGGGTGGAGTGCCATCTCCAGATTGGGGAGGAGACCATGCCCCAAGTGGAGGAGTTGAAGTACCTAGAAGTCTTCTTCACGAGTGGGGGAAGAGTGGATAGTGAGATTGACAGGCGGATCGGTGCGACGTCTTCAGTAATGTGGACATTGTACCGATCCGTTGTGGTGAAAAAGGAGCTGAGCCGGAAGGCATAGCTCTCAATTTACCGGTCGATCTACGTTCCCATCCTCACCTATGGTCATAAGCTTTGGGTCATGACCGAAAGGATAAGATCACAGGTACAAGCGGTCGAAATTAGTTTCCTCCGCCGTGTGGCGGGGCTCTCCCTTAGAGATAGGGTGAGAAGCTCTGCCATCTGGGAGGAACTCAAAGTAAAGCTGCTGCTCCTCCACATCGAGAGGAGCCAGATGATTGGTTCGGGCATTTGGTCAGGATGCCTCATGAACGCCTACCTAGGGAGGTGTTTAGGGCACGTCATGGGGAAGACCCAGGACACGTTGGGAAGACTATGTCACCCGGCTGGCCTGGGAACGCCTCGGGATCCCCCGGGAAGAGCTAGACGAAGTGGCTGGGGAGAGGGAAGTCTGGGCATCCCTGCTTAGGCTGCTGCCTCCGCTACCCGACCTCGGATAAGCTGAAGAAGATGGATGGATGGATGGACGATTGAACATATGTAACTAACTGTGACATTGTAAAGTGTCAAATACTGAATTTCCTGGCTGCTCAGTTCAATCAATCAATCAATCAATCAATGTTCATTTATATAGCCCTAAATCACTAGTGTCTCAAAGGGCTGCACAAACCACAACACAAACCACTACGACATCCTCGGTAGGCCCACATAAGGGCAAGGAAGACTCACACCCACGTCGGTGACAATGATGACCCAGTGGGACGTCGGTGACAATGAGGACTATGAGAACCTTGGAGAGGACCACATATGTGGGCAACCCCCCCACACCCTTTAGGGGACCGAAAGCAATGGATGTCGGGCGTGTCTAACATGATACTGTGAAAAGTTCAGTCCATAGTGGATCTAACACAGCCGCGGGAGTCCAGTCCAAAGCGGATCCAACACAGCAGCGAGAGTCCCGTCCACAGCGGAGCCAGCAGGAAACCATCCCAAGCGGAGGCGGATCAGCAGCGCAGAGATGTCCTCAGCCGATACACAGGCGAGCGGTCCATCCTGGGTCCCGACTCCAGACGGGTGGTCCATCTTCCGTCCCGACTCTGGACAGCCAGAACTTCATCCATGGACATCGGACCGGACTCCCCCCCACAAGGGAGAGTGGGACATAGGAGAAAAAGAAAAGAAATGGCAGATCAACTGGTCCAAAAAGGGAGTCTATTTGAAGGCTAGAGTATACAAATGAGTTTTAAGATGAGACTTAAATGTTTCTACTGAGATGGCATCTCAAACTGTTA
This sequence comes from Nerophis ophidion, assembly GCF_033978795.1. Taxonomy (NCBI): domain Eukaryota; kingdom Metazoa; phylum Chordata; class Actinopteri; order Syngnathiformes; family Syngnathidae; genus Nerophis; species Nerophis ophidion. The sequence continues at coordinate 29,759,896 of NC_084627.1, forward strand.
CCGGGAGGGCATTCCAGACTACCGGAGCCCGAATTAGTGCATATTTAAAAACAATTATATTCATGGAAAAACTGTGACTGAAATATAAATAAAAAATTATTGAAAAAAAGTTTATTCAACCAAAAGTTTCACGACCCCCGCGGTACCTCTACAGAAAACCTATGGGTCACAGGCCCCCTTTTGAAGAACTCTGCTTTAGTAAGTCTGTGTTTGGAGAAATACCCCAAAATACATATATTCCCATTATTCTGTGCTCCATTGAGTGCTACCTACATTTTGGTTAGAGTTTGCTGGTGCAATTATATTTTATAGGAATTATTGTGAAGAAGGAGGTCCAGTCAATACTCACCAAATGCAGGTTAGTAGGACACAACTAAAATGGACATTACTGGCCTTTATTTATTGTTAATCACTTTCAGACCCACCCTCAAAACTTTGCACATAAACAGCTGATGCCTTAATGGTACATAAACACATCATAGTACAAAACACAGTGGAGTAGCTTCTCAGCTTTGGCTATTATAGAGGGTTAACAGATGACAATATTTGTGGCAGTCTATTTGGATAAAGCAGCGAGCTTTAAAAGAGCAAGACATCACGTCACATTAGCCATGATACAATGAGAGGTCAGCAACTTCTTGGAAGCAATGACATTTAGTAGTCTACTTAGAAGCTAATGTAAAGTCAAAATAAGAGTCAAAATGTGAACTGTTATTGGAGATCATGTCCAAGGAATTCAGACAAAAAGATACATTATTTTCAACTTGCTATGTGAGCACCAGGGTTCATGTGTAACATAAAACAACATGTTGAAAGTGGAAGAACAGGTTCACTGCTGTATGACTATACTAAATAAAACAAAATAAATAAGATGACTCACCTTGCATGTGATGTAGGTAATGCAAACACTAATAACTCTCATGTAAGTGTAGAAAGAAGTCATATGTATTGTATTGTAAAACCTACAATAAACGATGTACTCATCATCCTTAAATGTAATGACGTGGTGCAAACAGAGATTACTGAGTGTGCCCAAGAGGAACTTTGCTTGACAGCAGAATAAAAGAAAATGCTATTGTCATTGTCTGTCAGACAACCATTAAAAGAGGTTTGGCAGGCAATCCGGCTACATTTATACCATATATGAAAGATCCGGTGATGTTTTCCCCCAATCTTTGATGTCACAGAAAAAAAGTTGGTTTTGCATAATAGGTCCCCTGTAACATTTTGTTGGACATTTTTCCCATTGAAAGAGTATGGGCAATTGTTCAAACTTGCATAACCCCCATATTTTTAATCGATTAAAACCATTCGATCATCAACACATTGCACTCATCCAACACATTTAAACAATTTCTTTCTCCGCCTCAAAAAGTCCCAATTTTACCAGAATTTATGTTTTTCTGCCCTTTTTTAGTTTGACTATTTTTACACGTTTCAACCATTCCACCATCAAAACATTCCTATTTTTTTGTACTGGAAATTTTCTCAGTGTTTCCACATTTTTAAACGACTTTGAACTGTTTCAAAGTCAAAATGCTCCTTTCTAATGTTACTCAATTGTTAACATGCAGATGCTAACATTTTTAGACAACTTTACAGGTGTACACCTCGGAGTCATGTAATGTGTTACTTTACACATGTTAACTGTTACAATGCTAGTTTTTTTTAAATACATAACTTTACAAGTATACATTTCGGAGTCATACAACTTAGTTCTTGACAAGTGTTAAAATGATCTTGCCAGCTTTTTCTTTTAGCTTACTTTGCAAGTTTGCAGCTCAGGGTCATATAACTTTGTTGTTAACAAATGCAAATGCATAATAACACAATAGCATACTTGCTTTTTCAGATAATTTTTCTAATATGTGTTTGAAAGTCGCTGTCATGTTAGAGTTTCATTTCGGCTTGGGCTTTTGGGATTTACACACAATGTCTCCAGAAATTGTATAATTTAGTTGTAGGCAATGCCAACTACTCTACTGTCATTTTAAACACACTGGAAATTGTTTTTTTTGGTCAAAACCTGGTTTATATATGGTAAGGAGTCAGACTCACAGAGTTTTATATTATGAGTATTTAGTACTATTAGCAATTTAAAGATAAGTTGAAATAGACCCCAGTAATTCGCTGTAAGGCGGCAGAAACATATGATGCCCCTCAGCCAATCAGTGAAGAAAGCTAGAGAATAATTTTCAGGAGTTCAAATTTTGATATTATTTCAGTTACTTTTTCAAAGGTTTATTTTATTTATTTGTGAAGGTTGTGAATATATATGTTTACATTCAACATTAAGACTTAACTATTGTAAGATATTTTCATTGAGGAGAATACCAGTCTAGTCAGTCGATCTTTGAAGCAAATGCCAAAGCTAAAAAGCTATTACAGTACATGTGTCTTTAAACGATATATTTGCAGCACTGACTCCAAAATAAAGTAGAAATATACTCACTTTACTTCTTGAAACACATATTTGCGTTTGTGTGAGTATTGTAGCGCCACGGAAACGTCCTGTTATATCATAGGGCAACAGTCCGCCGGGAATGGCCGTCATGTGATAATTAGCTTTCTTCATTAGAATAGAGCACCGGCTTTGTAGTGCCATCTAGATCCACTGTCCTACCTCCTGTTGAGAAATGGATTTTATTTTGTTTCTCCACCTGTGTCGTGTACATGTTTACTGGATCTCAATCGGTGTGTGTGTGCTACCAATTAGCAAACAAACTGAAAGTCCCTTAGCTTGGTTAAAAATAGACCCTTTAAATAATAAGTCTGGTACTTTTGTCAAATTAAATCCTAGCAATTGTGCTACATAATATTTTGTTTACTGTTTAACACTGGGCAGCACTGTGGACAGGGTTAAGTGCATGTGCCTCACAATACGAAGGTCCTGAGTAGTCCTGAGTTCAATCCCGGGCTCGGGATCTTTCTGTGTGGAGATTGGTTTCCTCCCCGTGACTGCGTGGGTTCCCTCCGGGTACTCCGGCTTCCTCCCACCTCCAAAGACATGCACCTGGGGATAGGTTGATTGGCAACACTAAATGGTCCCTAGTGTGTGAATGTGCGTGTGAATGTTGTCTGTCTATCTGTGTTGGCCCTGCGATGTGAGATGGCGACTTGTCCAGGGTGTACGCCGCCTTCCGCCCGATTGTAGCTGAGATAGGCTCCAGCACCTCCCGCAACCCCAAAAGGGACAAGCGGTAGAAAATGGATGGATGTATTTATGAATGATGCACAGTGAAGTGTGAATGAAGTATTGTGTGCGCACAAAGCACACTTGAGCTAGCTGTTGCTTCTCAATGAGCTGCACTGCATTGCTGTCATTCATGCACACGTAAGCCAAACATAACTGAAACCACATTCTTTACATTCCTTTACGATGCATTTGAAATACTTTGTATCAGTTTGAAGGACATGAAAGGAGACACGGAGATGTTCACATATGCAAACATGTATCACATGATCTCATGATTTAGGGTCAAATATGCAGCCATTTTAAAGGGGAACTGCACTTTTTGTGGGAATTTTGCCTGTAATTCAGAATCTTTATGAGGGACAAGAACACATATGTTTTATTTTTAATGCATTTTAACTAGTAAATAATTGTAAATAAAAGTCAAGTCTTACAATGGAGCCAAGGAGAGCCATGACGTCTTTTTTGACAATACTCAATAACCATCCCAAAAATTTTTTTTTTTACATATTTCATAAAAAAAGGCGGAAGTAGTATTATGACACGAAAATGATAGTTTAACAGCGTGGATTTCCGCATTTTTGTGTACATTTCACATGCCTGCTGCATGGATATCATCAGCTGTTGAGCTGCGCTCTTACCTCGGAGATCGTGAAAGTTTATTTTAGAATATAAATCATGTATGTCTTTTACCTGGATAGTAAAATGATAAACACAAACATCTCGTGCACTTTACAGCCAATCTTGGCCCAGAAATGGCCAAAAAGACCTGGAAAGACACTGGGTTCCACCGTCCTTTTTTTCCCGCGCGTCATTCTTTTAATTTAACCCCGACTGTAGCTGAGATAGGCACCAGCGCCCCCCGCAATAAGCAGTAGAAAATGGATGGATGGATGGATGGATGGGAATGTAACATCCTACCTGTGGGCATCCAAGTGAGAGCATATTTTGTACAATAACTGACTTACGTTTGCTGGCTCTATTGAAGTCTGCAGTGAGTAATAATCAGGGAAGATGTGGAAGGAAAAATAAACGTTTTAAATATGTTTGTGCAATGAATGCACTGCTGTATGCTTAAAATGAGCAAAAACGGCGGCACGGCGTGATGGGGAGAGCGGCCGGGTCAGGAGTTTAGGGTTGCAGGTTCTCTCCTCGCCTCTGGCCATCCAAATCACCTTGGGCAGGACATTTCACCCTTGCCTCGAGTGCTGCTCAAACCGCAGGCGCAAATGGCAGCCACGTCAGTCTACCCCAGGGCAGCTGTGGCTACAAATGTAGCTTACCACCACCAAGTGTGAATGAATGAATGATGAGTTCTCGCTTCTCTGTGAAGCATTTTGGGTGTCTAGAAAAGCGCTATATAAATCTAATCCATTATTATTCTTATTATTATAACATATAACATACATAAATATTACATATTATAAATGTGCCTGTTCCATCCACGTGCATACAGTATATACTTAAAGCATGTACAGTATATGACACCTTAATGAAGGTGTTTGGATATTTTTGAAGCGCTTTAAAGGCAGAATAGAGTGATTACCGAAGACTCCATTGTAAGCATACTTTTGATTGCATTCATTTTATGATTAGAATGCATTAAAAAAAGAAAAAAACTTAAATGTGGTTGTTTAACATACAAAAAAGTGCAGTTCCCATTTAAGAATATATTTTTTGATGTCCATCCATCCATCCATCTTCTTCCGCTTATCCGAGGTCAGGTCGCGGGGGCAGCAGCTTAAGCAGGGAAGCCCAGACTTTCTTCTCCCCAGCCACTTCGTCCAGCTCTTCCCGGGGGATCCCGAGGCGTTTCCAGGCTATCCGGGAGACAAAGTCTTCCCAACCTGTCCTGGGTCTTCCCCGTGGACGTGCCCTAAACACCTCCCTAGGGAGGCGTTCGGGTGGTATCCTGACCAGATGCCCAAACCACCTCATCTGGCTCGTTTCGATGTGGAGGAGCAGCGGCTTTACTTTGAGCTCCTCCCGGATGGCAGAGCTTCTCACCCTATCTATAAGGGAGAGCCCCGCCACCCGGTGGAGGAAACTAATTTTGGCCGCTTTTCCCCTTGATCTTGTCCTTTCGGTCATAACCCAAAGCTCATGACTATAGGTGAGGATGGGAACGTAGCTTGACCGGTAAATTGTGAGCTTTGCCTTCCGGCGCAGCTTCTTCTTCACCACAACGGATCGATACATCGTCCGCATTACTGAGGACTCCCTCACTTGTGAACAAGACTCATAGGTACTTGAACTCTTCCACTTGGGGCAGGGTCTCCTCCCCAACCCGGAGATGGCACTCCACCCTTTTCCGGCGAGAACCATAGACTTGGACTTGGAGGTGCTGATTCTCATCCCGACACTCGGCTGTGAACCGATCGAACCTAAAGATCCTGGCCAGATGAAGCCATCATGACCACATCATCTGCAAAAAGCAGAGACCTAATCCTGCAGCCACCAAATCTGATCCGCTCAACGCCTTGACTGCGCCTAGAAATTCTGTCCATAAAAGTTATAAACAGAATCGGTGACAAAGGGCAGTCTTGGCGGAGTCAAACCCTCACTGGAAATGTGTCCGACTTACCGCCGGCAATGCTGACCAAGCTCTGAAACTGATTCTACAGGGAGTGAACCGTCACAATCAGACAGTCCGATACCCCATACTCCATGAGCACTTCCCACAGGACTTCCCGAGGGATACGGTCGAATGCCTTTTCCAAGTCAACAAAGCACATGTAGACTGGTTGGGCAAACTCCCATGCACCCTCAAGGACCCTGTCGAGAGTATAGAGCTGGTCCACAGTTCCACGACCAGGACGTAAACCCCACTGTTCCTCCTGAATCCGAGGTTCGACTATCCGGCATAGCCTCCCCTCCATTACACCTGAATAAACGTTACCGGGAAGGCTGAGGAGTGTGATCACTCGATAGTTGGAACACACCCTCCGGTTCCCCTTCTTTAAATTGATCTCAACTCTGTACACTGCTGCTGGAATTTTAATTTTCCTGAAGGAACTCTCCTGAAGGAATCAATAAAGTACTATCTATCTATCTATCTTAAAGAAAGGAACCACCACCCTGGTCTGACAATCCAGCCCTCACCCACCTGGATCAGAAACACTCATCTGTGAGAATGCTGTTCATAGATTTCAGTTCAGCATTCAACACCCTCATACCACAACAACTCACCTGCAAACTTGGCAAGCTGGGCCTCAGCATCTCACTCTGCAATTGGCTGCTCGACTTCCTTAGTCAGAGGCCACAAGCAGTACGTGTTGGTAACAACACCTCAAGCACCATCACCCTGAGCACAGGAGCCCCACAAGGCTGTGTGCTCAGTCCTCTGCTCTTCACTCTACTGACACATGACTGCACACCAACCTACAGCTCCAACCACCTCGTTAAGTTTGCGGACGACACAACTCTGGTGGGACTCACTACTGGAAAGAGGTGGACCTCCTGACCATGTGGTGCAGGGACAACAATATCTTGCTGAATGTTAGCAAGACAAAAGAGATTGTTGTCAATTTCCAGAGAGGCCACACTCAACACCTCTCACTGACCATCGTTGGTGCTGCAGTGGAGAGAGTAAGGAGCACCACATTCCTGGGGGTGCACATCAGTGAGGACCTGTCATGGACTACCAACACCGCATCATTGGTGAAGGCCCAACAGTGCCTTTACTTCCTGCGAAAACTAAAGCGGGCAAGTGCTCCACCACCCATCCTGACCACTTTTTACAGAGGCACCAATGAAAGCATCCTTTATAGCTGCATCACTACACAACAGAAGAGACCTGCAGCGCATCGTAAAAACAGCTGGGAAAATCATTGGTGCACCACTCCCATCTCTTCAGGACTTATACACCACCCGCCTCACCCAAAAAGCACTCACAATTGTGAGTGACGCAAGCCACCCCGCACATAACCTGTTCAGCCTCCTTCCCTGTGGAAGAAAATACAAGAGCCTCCGCTCTCGCACCACCAGATTCACCAACAGCTTTCACCACCAGGCTGTTAGGCTACTGAACTGCCCTGCCTTCAGCTTCCGCCCAGCTCACGGCCACCTACTATGAGTGGTTAGCCTATCTGACGGTTGACCCACGTTGCCTCTTCGGAAGAGGCCCGGCCACCAGGCGCTCGCCATCGTGCCCCAACTCCGTGGCTGGCTCTAGAGGTGGGCCCCGGTGTCCTACGTCCGGGCGAGGGAAATCTTGAGTCCATGTTGTTGTAGATCCATAGAAGTCTTCGATTTGTTGATGTGTTAAGTGTATATACAGTACACACAGTATATATCATGTGTTACAGAATGCATGCACAGTATGTTTTATTCAGTCAGATATCTACAGTGAAATAATCATTTACAACAATAATAGGTTCATCTTAAATTCAAGCACACTCTGAAAATCGAAAAAAAAATATTTTAAACACCCTTTAGGGAACGCTGCATAACACTTTCTTCTGCATTGCTAACATTACTCTGAATCTAATAGTAGACAATCAGTGGGAATGCACTTTTATTTCATAAGACACCTACTCAGTGGCCTTGTGGTTAGAGTGTTCGCCCTGAGATCGGTAGGTTGTGAGTTCAAACCCCGGCCGAGTCATACCAAAGACTATAAAAAAAATGGGACCCATTGCCTCCCTGCTTGGCACTCAGCATCAAGGGGTGGAATTGGGGGTTAAATCACCATAAATGATTCCCAGGCGTGGCACCGCTGCTGCCCACTGCTCCCCTCACTTCCCAGGGTGTGAACAAGGAGATGGGTCAAATGCAGAGGACAAATTTCACCACACCTAGTGTGTGTGTGACAATCATTGGTACTTTAACTTTAAGATTATTATTCCGATTTTGTCACGCCAATATTGTGCTCTTTTGAAGTGTGATGGGGAAAATACATGAAAAACCAAAAAAATGAAGAAAGAGGCACACGTCCTTGTCAATTGTTGTTAGTGTGAAATATAGCAGGTGGATGAAGAGCAAAGAGGCCAGTGAGTCATCCTGCTTTTCACAACCTCATTTTATGCCACATGCAGTTTCATGTTCGTGTGCTAACACTTGCCGCTGTGTGCGTGTGTGTGAGAATTGTTCATGTCTGCAGCATGATTCTGTTTGTCAACTAAAGTAGGTACAGCATGTCTTTATGAACAAATTCTCAAACCGACCTAATTTATGAGTACACAAATAAGGCAGACATTGTAAACAAATGCTTTGTTGATTCTATGAAATATTTATTATCACTTTTAATGATTTCTTTTTCAGTCATAACGGCACTCTTGTGTTCTTAACTAGTTCATTATAACCTTTTCTCCTTCAATAGGGCTATCAAGCCTTTTAAATCAGATTAATCCCAAGATTGCTGTTGATCAATATCGATTAACCACAATTCAATATTTATTCATTACTCGTAAGAAGGGACCTATATATGCACATAAAAACATGTTGGTTTTTCTAAAGGCTTCCAACGCTACTTTCACAATGCAGGGCAGGATGTCCTATTCTGATTTCTCATTTTAGTCTTCATGGTGGTAAATATGGTTTCAATTTTAGAAGGTTTCATTTGTGGTGCATATTTTGCAACCGTCTATTTTGGCAAAGAATTACGATGTGTATTGCTTATGATAATACAATGGTTGAATAAATGTGACCACAGCGTTCACACTGCAGTCACATTGCATACATTATACACCCCGCTTTATATCCACATACGAAAGAGGCCTGGGTCAGATTAGAAAAAATTGGAATTGCACTGTTCACATTGACATGAAAAAATCTGATACGGGTAAAAAAGTCGGAATGAAGCTGCAGTGTGACCAAGGCCTTAGCCACATTAATATGGACGTGTTGCTCCTTTTGTGTCATTAATGTGCTATTTCAAGATGGACGTGTTGTGGTGAAAAATAAAGGGTGTGCAAAAAGTTGGTCGACTTTTCCGTCAGGTTTTTTGTATAGTCCAATTTCACATCAAGTTTGTTCATACTGACTTGTTGGCTTTTGCAGCCTGTCACTTACATTGTGAAATCAGATCAATAATAATGAGGTATTATTTACATTAATCCATTAATTTTGACAGCCCTAGTTTTTAGCAAATAGTCTTATACAGTAAAATAAGAAAACAATATGTATTTCAGCAACCCAAATGACAGCTTGAGTAACTGATATTTCAAAAATTATTAAAACTGAAAAATTAAGAGGAAACAAAAACAATGACCTGTAAAATGTATCTTTTAAAGTCAAACTCATAAAAACATACACACATTAAAATTTTTCTACACATCTTATGATTGTATCAAACTGTGCCAACATGTAACATGACCCCATTAAAGTCATTCTTTATCTATCTATAACAATAATTGTTGATTCTTCATTTTTAACTAATTATTGGTTAATTGTAGGTATTTGACATTGAATATGAGTTGTTCTTGTTGCTAGATGATTCATAAGATGAAAATAAACCTCAGCTTTTTTTCCAGGTTATTTTAAAAGTAGCTCCGAAGCACCTTCTGGCATCTTTTACATGTGCTTCACAAGACACATTCAAAAGACATGTTCGTTGCCAAGCGCACCCTTTCAAAAATAACCAAGTTAGTCTATGTGTGTGTGTGTGTGTGTGTGTGTGTCTGCGAGTGTATGTGTGAGCATACTAAAAAGGAAGTAAGTCAATATGACAAACTGTTGCTAAGCAGAGCTGGTTGCTAGGTGGTGAAGCGTGAGTGGGTGGGGGCAGGTTTGAAGTCACTGATGGAATTTGAGGGTTTACCTTTGTGTACATATGTGTGTGTGTGCTTTAACTACTGCCGAGTGAAAAACATATGAAGGAGTTGTGTTGCATGGCGGCTACAGTATGGTGATTATTTATATAAGGCAACTAGTCTTAATTTTGTGCTAAGTACCAACATCAATGTATTCATTTTTTAGTACACATCTTTCAAGCAGTTTTCACATGATGCTTTTGTGCACTATGAGCAGCAGGGGAAGATATTTGGGCTCCCCTTATTGTGTTTAGTTTTTAGTGCCAAATGTTTTTGTGTTTTTCCTATGAGCTGTTGGTCCCGTCGGTTCGAGTTGGGTCCGGTCTAGTGAAGGAGATGGTTGGGGGGTTGGCAGGCCGAGATATAGGCAGCCATTTGTAGTCCAGGTTTTGTGATGGCGGATCCAGACACCAGTCATAGTGCTTTAAGAGGTAAGTGCACGCCTCCTGCATTGGAAAAACTACATGTTACTACATAAGTAAACTTTTTTGACTGCAAACATTGTTAATGGCTTCAATATACAGTGCATCCACTAAGTATTCAAAGCTTTTCACCTTTTCCACATTTTGTTATGTTACAGCCTCATTCTAAAATGGAATATATTTCTTTTGTCCTCAAAATTCTACTCCACATGATGACATTTTTATTTATTTTTCTAAATAGCGAATATATCTCTGAGCTGCCACCTTATCGTGGTAGAGGAGTTTGCGTGTCCCAATGATCCTAGGAGCTATGTTGTCCGGGGGCTTTATGCCCCCTGGTAGGGTCTCCCAAGGCAAACAGGTTCTAGGTGAGGGATCAGACAAACAGCAGTTCGAAGACCTTTATGAAGAAGAAAAAACATAGACCCAGATTTCCCTCGCCCGGACGCGGGTCACCGGGGCCTCCCTCTGGAGCCAGGCCCAGAGGTGGGGCACGATGGCGAGCGCCTGGTGCCCGGCCGGACACAGCCCGAAGTGGCAACGTGGGTCACCCCTCCAATGGGCTCACCACCCATAGCAGGGGCCATAGAGGTCGGGTGCAATGTGAGCTGGGCGGAAGCCGAAGGCAGGGCACTAGGCGGTCCGATCCTCGGCTACAGAAGCTAGCTCTTGGGACGTGGAACGTCACCTCACTGGGGGGGAAAGAGCCTGAGCTAGTGCGCGAAGTTGAGAAGTTCCGGCTGGATATAGTCGGACTCACTTCGACGCACAGCAAGGGCTCTGGAACCACTTCTCTCGAGAGGGACTGGACCCTCTTCCACTCTGGCGTTGCCGGCAGTGAGAGGCGACGGGCTGGGGTGGCAATTCTTGTTGCCCCCCGGCTCAAAGCCTGCACGTTGGAGTTTAACCCGGTGGACGAAAGGGTAGCCTCCCTCCGCCTTCGGGTGGGGGGACAGGTCCTGACTGTTGTTTGTGCTTATGCACCAAACAGCAGTTCAGAGTACCCACCCTTTTTGGGAGCACTCGAGGGAGTACTGGAAAGTGCTCCCCCGGGTGATTCCCTTGTCCTACTGGGGGACTCCAACGCTCACGTTGGCAACGACAGTGAAACCTGGAGAGGCGTGATTGGGAAGAATGGCCGCCCGGATCTGAACCCGAGTGGTGTTTTGTTATTGGACTTTTGTGTTCGTCACAGTTTGTCCATAACAAACACCATGTTCAAACATAAGGGTGTCCATATGTGCACTTGGCACCAGGACACCCTAGGCCGCAGTTCCATGATCGACTTTGTAGTTGTGTCATCGGATTTGCGGCCTTATGTTTTGGACACTCGGGTGAAGAGAGGGGCGGAGCTTTCTACCGATCACCACTTGGTGGTGAGTTGGCTGCGATGGTGGGGGAGGATGCCGGACAGACCTGGGAGGCCCAAACGCAATGTGAGGGTCTGCTGGGAACGTCTGGCAGAGTCTCCTGTCAGAGAAAGTTTCAATTCCCACCTCCGGAAGAACTTTGAACATGTCACGAGGGAGGTGCTGGACATTGAGTCCGAGTGGACCATGTTCCGCACCTCAATTGTCGAGGCGGCTGATTGGAGCTGTGGCCGTAAGGTAGTTGGTGCTTGTCGGGGCGGAAATCCTAAAACCCCTTGGTGGACACCAGCGGTGAGGGATGCCGTCAAACTGAAGAAGGAGTCCTATCGGGTCCTTTTGGCTCATAGGACTCCGGAGGCAGTGGACAGGTACCGACAGGCCAAGCGGTGTGCAGCTTCAGCGGTCGCTGAGGCAAAAACTCGGACATGGGAGGAGTTCGGGGAAGCCATGGAAAACGACTTCCGGACGGCTTCGAAGCGATTCTGGACCACCGTCCGCCGCCTCAGGAAGGGGAAGCAGTGCACTATCAACACCGTGTATGGTGCGGATGGTGTTCTGCTGACCTCGACTGCAGAGGTTGTGGATAGGTGGAAGGAATACTTCGAAGACCTCCTCAATCCCACCAACACGTCTTCCTATGAGGAAGCAGTGCCTGGGGAATCTGTGGTGGACTCTCCTATTTCTGGGGCTGAGGTCGCTGAGATAGTTAAAAAGCTCCTTTGTGATAAGGCCCCAGAGGTGGATGACGTCCGCCCGGAGTTCCTTAAGGCTCTGGATGCTGTGGGGCTGTCTTGGTTGACAAGACTCTGCAGCATCGCGTGGACATCGGGGGCGGTACCTCTGGATTGGCAGACCGGGGTGGTGGTTCCTCTCTTTAAGAAGGGGGACCAGAGGGTGTGTTCCAACTATCGTGGGATCACACTCCTCAGCCTTCCCGGTAAGGTTTATTCAGGTGTACTGGAGAGGAGGCTACAGCGGATAGTCGAACTTCAGATTCAGGAGGAACAGTGTGGTTTTTGTCCTGGTCGTGGAACTGTGGACCAGCTCTATACTCTCCGCAGGGTTCTTGAGGGTTCATGGGAGTTTGCCCAACCAGTCTACATGTGCTTCGTGGACTTGGAGAAGGCTTCCGACCGTGTCCCTTGGGAAGTCCTGTGGGGAGTGCTCAGAGAGTATGGGGTATCGGACTATCTTATTGTGGCGGTCCATTCCCTGTACGATCAGTGCCAGAGCGTGGTCCGCATTGCCGGCAGTAAGTCGAACACATTTCCAGTGGGGGTTGGACTCCGCCAAGGCTGTCCTTTGTCACCGATTCTGTTCATAACTTTTATGGACAGAATTTCTAGGCGCAGTCAAGGCGTTGAGGGGTTCCGGTTTGGTGACCGCAGGATTAAGTCTCTGCTTTTTGCAGATGATGTGGTCCTGATGGCTTCATCTGACCGGGATCTTTAGCTCTCACTGGATCGGTTCGGAGCCGAGTGTGAAGCGACCGGAATGAGAATCAGCACCTCCAAGTCCGAGTCCATGGTTCTCGCCCGGAAAAGGGTGGAGTGCCATCTCCGGGTTGGGGAGGAGACCCTGCCCAAAGTGGAGGAGTTCAAGTACCTAGGAGTCTTGTTCACGAGTGGGGGAAGAGTGGATCGTGAGATCGACAGGCGGATCGGTGCGTCGTCTTCAGTAATGCGGACGTTGTACCGATCCGTTGTGGTCAAGAAGGAGCTGAGCCGGAAGGCAAAGCTCTCAATTTACCGGTCGATCTACGTTCCCATCCTCACCTATGGTCATGAGCTTTGGGTCATGACCGAAAGGATAAGATCACGGGTACAAGCGGCCAAAATGAGTTTCCTCCGCCGTGTGGCGGGGCTCTCCCTTAGAGATAGGGTGAGAAGCTCTGCCATCCGGGAGGAACTCAAAGTAAAGCCGCTGCTCCTTCACATCGAGAGGAGCCAGATGAGGTGGTTCGGGCATCTGGTCAGGATGCCACCCGAACGCCTCCCTAGGGAGGTGTTTAGGGCACGTCCAACCGGTAGGAGGCCACGGGGAAGACCCAGGACACGTTGGGAAGACTATGTCTCCCGGCTGGCCTGGGAACGCCTCGGGATCCCCCGGGAAGAGCTAGACGAAGTGGCTGGGGAGAGGGAAGTCTGGGTTTCCCTGCTTAGGCTGTTGCCCCCGCGACCCGACCTCGGATAAGCGGAAGAAGATGGATGGATGGATGGATCAAAAATAAAAAAAACACATGTACATAAGTACCTTTGCTCAATACTTTGTTGATGCACCTTTTGCATCAAGTCTTTTTGAATACTATGCCACACGCTTGGAGCATCTATCTTCAAGTCAGCACCTCTGAAGCGTCATCAGATTGGACGGGAAGTGTTGATTTTCATCTCGGATTACTGCATTTATCTTTCCTTCTATCTGGACTATTCTGCCAGTTTCTGCTGCTGAAAAACCTCCCCAAAGCATGATGCTGCCACCACCGTGTTTCACTGTAGGAATGGTATTGGCCTAGGCCCTCATGTAACAAGAATTGCATGGCTTTCCTACAAATATTTACATACAATCAAATTCAGAAAATGGCATACACAAGTAAAAATACAAATCCAAACACATTTTTTTGTTATATCGCAATCAACTTGGAATTAGCTGCAAATGTGAGTGTGAATGTTGTCTGTCTATCTGTGTTGGCCCTGCGATGAGGTGGCGACTCGTCCAGGGTGTACTCCGCCTTCCGCCCGATTCTAGCAAAGATAGGCGGAGGGAATAAGCGGTAGGACCTGGATGGATGGATGTGTACAAATCCAGTGTCTATATGATTTGGGAAATTGTGTTAGATGTAAATATAAACAGAATACAATGATTTGCAGGGCTTCACGGTGGAAGAGGGGTTAGTGCGTCTGCCTCACGATACGAAGTTCCTGCATTCCATGGTTCAAATCCAGGCTCGGGATCTTTCTGTGTGGAGTTTGCATGTTCTCCCCGTGAATGCGTGGGTTCCCTCCGGGTACTCCAGCTTCCTCCCACTTCCAAAAACATGCATCTGGGGATAGGTTGATTGGCAACACTAAATTGGCCGTAGTGTGTGAATGTTGTCTGTCAATCTGTGTTGGCCCTGCGATGAAATGGCGACTTGTTCAGGGTGTACTGCGTCTTCTGCCCGATTGTAGCTGAGATAGGCGCCAGCGCCCCCCGCCACCCCAAAATAAGGGAATAAGCGGTAGAAAATGGATGGATGGACAATAATTTGCAAATTATTTTCAACCCATATTCAGTTGAAAATGCTACAAAGACAAGATATTTGATGTTCAAACTGTAAAAAAGTTATTTTTTTACAAATAATCATTAACTTTAGTATTTGATGCCAGCAACACCTGACAAAGAAGTTGGGAAAGGTGGCAATACATACTGATAAAGTTGAGGAATGCTCATCAAACGCTTATTTGGAACATCCCACAGTTGTGCAGGCTGATTGGGAACAGGTGGGTGCCATGATTGGGTATAAAAAAAGCTTCCTAAAAAATGCTCAGTCTTTCACAAGAAAAGGATGAGGCGAGCTACACCCTTTTGTCCACAACTGCGTGAGCAAATGGTTAAACAGTTTAAGAACAACGATTCTCAATGTGCAATTGCAAGAAATTTAGGGATTTAAACATCTACGGTCCATAATATCATCAAAAGGTTCAGAGAATCTGGAGAAATCACTCCACGTAAGCGGCATGGCCGGAAACCAACATTGAATGACTGTGACCTTCGATTCCTCAGATGGCACCGTATCAAAACCCGACATCAATCTCTAAAGGATATCACCACATGGGCTCAGGAACACTTCAGAAAACCACTGTCACTACATACAGTTTGTCGCTACACCTGTAAGTGCAGGTTAAAGCTCTAGAATGCAAAGCGAAAGCCATTTATCAACAACATCCAGAAACGCCGCCGGCTTCTCTGTGCCCAAGATCATCTAACATGGAATGAGGCAAAGTGAAAAAGTGTTCTGTGGTTTCACGAGTCCACATTTCAAAATGTTTTTGGAAATATTCGACATCGTGCCATCCAGACCAAAGGGGAAGTGGACCATCCAGACTGTTATCGACGCGGACCATCCAGACTGTTATCGACGCAAAGTTCAAAAGCCAGCATCTGTGATGGTATGGGGGTGCATTAGTGCCCAAGGCATGGGTAACTTACACATCTGTGAAGGCACCATTAATGCTGAAAGGTACATACGGGTTTTGGAACAACATATGCTGCCATTTAAGTGCCGTCTTTTTCATGAACGCCCCTGCTTATTTCAGCAAGAAAATGCCAAGCCACATTAAGCACGTGTAACAACAGCGTGGCTTCGTAAAAAAAGAGTGTGGGTAAAAATAGTATAGTGAAGTAGCGTAAAATAAGACAGCGGAGACCCCGGACTGTTGAACGACTGAAGCTCTACATAAAACAAGAATGGAAAAAAATTCCACTTTCAAAGCTTCAACAATTAGTTTCCTCAGTTCCCAAATGTTTAGTGAGTCTTGTTAAAAGAAAAGGTGGTGTACTACAGTGGTGAACATGCCCTTTCCCAACTACTTTGGCACATTATTATTTACAAAAAATAAAATAAAGTTTATGAGTTTGAACATCAAATATCTTGTCTTTGTAGTGCATTCAATTGAATATGGGTTGAAAAGGATTTGCAAATCATTGTATTCCGTTTGTATTTACATCTAACACAATTTCCCAACTAATATGGAAACGAGGTTTGTACATGGTTTGGCACACCCCCAGACCACGCCTATAAGGGAGGTGTGCAAATCTTATTGAAAATAGCCATGTGCTTGAGCATGGTCAGACCAATCACAGGTCAGTCGGAGGTATTTTTTTCTCGTGTTTTGAGTGAACAACAGAAAAATTGTTAGCCTGTCAGTTACTGTGCCAGAAATAACTAGAGACAGACGGAAATAAAAATAAATAAAAATAAATGGTTGTGTCAGGAAGAAAGTGAAGAAAAAGATAGACATGCGTGGCCAAAACTGACTCGGGGAAATTATTGCTGTACTTCATTTGAAAAGGTAGTCGCAACAATAAAACCTAAAACTTTTCCAAAGTTTTAGGTTTTACCCCACTGTAAAATAATTTTTGTAACTTAAAGCAAAATGGGTTTACAATAGCCTGCTCTCATGAGTCAAATTACAGATGAATTTCATAAGATGAATGCAGTGATGTACTACAAGGAGGAATGGGCAAAGAGAAATAGGCAAACTGCCCTAAGATAAGTGTGCCAAGCTTGTGGCATCATTCAAAAAAGCTTAAGGCTGTAATTTCTGCCAAAGATGCATCAACAAAGTATATACCAAGGGCTGTGAATACTTATGTACTTATGAATTGATGAACATTTTGAGCAACTTCTTATGTTTTTTTAAATAAACTTTCACAATAGGCCATTTTCGACCAAAGGAACTTTTTCAGGAACTTTCCCACTGACCCGTGTAAATAAAGTTCCCTCTGTGTTTCCAACAAAAAATACCAAAGTAGACTTAGGTTTCAGGAACCTTAGGAAGTTCCCACTCGATAAGTGTTTCTTTTCCAAGTGACCAGGAACCTTTTCGTGGCGGACTGAGCTGTCAAACGCTGATTGGATGAAAAAATTTGTGGGCTTTCCTAAAACTTCTGTTTGAAACACACAACCGCCATTGCAATATACGTGGAGACTTGTTTATTTCTTATTCCTTGTGTATTTCTATTACAACAAAATTGACAACGTAGTCACAGAAGATGTAAAGGAGCTTTTGACATCCAGCAACTGTGTGCTGCAGAACGGTGATCAGTGGAACTAAAAAACCCCAAACCAGTGGGGTTGGCACGTTGTGTAATTTGTACACGAAAACAGAATACAACATTTTCAAATCCTTTTCCACTTATATTCAATTGAATAGACTGCAAAGACAAGATATTTAATATTCAAACTGAGAAACGTTTTTTTTTTTTTTTGCAAATAATCATTAACTTAGAATTTAATGGCAGCAACACGTTGCAAAAAAGATGGCACAGGGTAATTTTTATCACTGTGTTACATGGCCTTTCCATTTAACAACACTCAGTAAACGCTTGGGAACTGAGGAGACCAATTTTTTAAGCTTCTCAGGTGGAATTATTTCCCATTCTTGCTTGATGTACAGCTTAAGTTGTTCAACAGTACGGGATCTCCGTTGTTGTATTTTACGCATCATAATGCACCACACATTTTCTGGGAGACAGGTCTGGACTACAGGCAGTCCGTCTAATACCCGCACTCTTTTACTACGAAGCCCCACTGTTGTAACACGTGGCTTGACATTGTTTTGCTGAAATAAGCAGGGGTGTCCATGACAACATTGTTCCATATGTTGCTCCAAAACCCGTATGTACCTTTCACCATTAATGGTGCCTTCACAGATGTGTAAGTTACACATGCTTTGGGCATTAATGCACCCCCATACCATCACAGATGCTGGCTTTTGACCTTTGCACCTAGAACAATCCGGATGGTTGTTTTCCTCCGTGTTCCAGAGGACACGACGTCCCCAGTTTCCAAAAACAATTTGAAATGTGGACTCGTCAGACCACAGAATACTTTTACACTTTGCATCAATCCATTTTATGCTGCGTTTCTGTGTGTTGTTGATAAATGGCTTTCGCTTTGCATTGTAGAGTTTTAACTCGCACTTACAGATGTAGCGACAAACTGTAGTTACAGACAGTGGTTTTCTGAAGTGTTCTTGAGCCCACAAGGTGATATCTTTTTACACAGATGTCGGTTTTGGATGCAGTACCGCCTGAAGGATTGAAGATCATGGACTTAGCCGCTCACGTGCAGTGATTTCTCCAAATTCTCTGAACCTTTTGATGATATTACGGAACATAGATGGTGAAATCCCTAAATTCCTTTCAATAGCTGGTTGAGAAATATTGTTCTTAAACTGTTCGACAATTTGCTCACGCATTTGGTCACAAAGTGGTGACCCTCATCCCATCCTTGTTTGTGAATGACTGAGCATTTCATGGAAGCTGCTTTTATACCCAAACATGGCACCCACATGTTCCCAATTAGCGTATGCGCCTGCCTTGAATTACTGCCGGGTCAAACTCGTTTCGCAAAATAATTAGCGCATGCTTAGTATTACCGCCTGGTCAAACTCGTGACGTCATGAGTGACACATCCCCTGTCATAATTTTCAAAATGGAGGAGGCTGATTTCAATACCGGTAATTTGAAATCGCATAAAGGGAAGAAGATAAAGAGCTATTCAGTAGGATTTAAGGTCCAAGCTTACATCACACTCACATTTTTACTGCATGCCTTTGGTAAGTGCCGGAGTGAGAAGAGGTTTTAAAATAATTAGCGCATGCTTACTTTTACCACGTGCCTTTGGTAAGCGCAGCGGTAAGAAGAGGTTTTAATCTAATTAGCGCCCCGGCGGCAATTCAAGGAAATACGGTATGTGTAAAAAAGAGGTAGCACACAGGTGGAACAAAGGTAAAACACATCAAATATTAACTATTTACGTTATTACATGTTGTAAAAGTAGTCAGTGACACTCCATTTGTGTAGTTATTAGCCTCAACCCGAGTGAACAGAATGCTAATGCTAACAAACTAACACTGAAATCGATATGTTTGTGTTGTTAGCGTGAGCTAAATCCTAACATTTATTATTTATATATTGTTTTTTACAGCAGAAATGGAACAAAAGGAATCGCCTGATCCTCATGAATTCATCATTTACAGAGAGGACAACTTTCGACAGGTGACGACTTGTCCAGGGTGTACACCGCCTTCCTCCCGATTGTAGCTGAGATAGGCAGCAGCGCCCCCCGCGACCCCAAAGGGAATAAGCGGTAGAAAAATGGATGGATGGACAACTTTCGACATTGCGGACAAAAGCCTGACTTTTTATGAACAATTCTGTACACTTTATTTTTTTAAATCATATCGTTTTGTATATGATTTCTTAATATTTCAATCACTTACTTTTTACTAAAATACCTGACCTACTAGTGTCTGTTTATTTACATGGAATCAGTGTGGAAATATATTAAACCACTCCTTCATAAGTCATCAGCCTGATTCGTATAATCTACCCTGAACTGGGAAATGCGGTGGAAACACGAACCACACACTTCTATAGGAACATATTTATCCAGGAACCAGAGGTTCCAGGAACCAAAACTTTTGGTGGAAAAGGGCCTACGGGGTATTGTCTGTAGAATTTTGAGAACCAAAATGAATTGTTTCCATTTTTGGAATAAGGCTATAAAATAACAAAATGTGGAAAAAGTTAAGCTTTCTGGATGCACTGTAAACTGCACTCTGAGCCTCATGGCCGCTGCTATTACAGCTAGACATGCACAGTTGGCCCACCTCCCTCAGATTTATGAACGAAGATTATCCCGATAGAAGGGGAGGGGCAGGATCGACACTCCGGGGGAAGACGAAGGGGACAAAATGAATGAGGGGATGGAGGATGGATGATGAGGGAGGGAGGGATAAGGGTAGGATAGCGAGGGAAGGCGATGAGTCACATCCATGACCTAGATCTCTACGGTCTACTTTTCATACTGGTCACACCCTCTCATGTTGTCTGTGTATGTGTGTGTAGGGATACAATCTGTTTTATGGACATATCATACAAAAGAGACACAAGTGCCTTGTTAAGCTGTAAAAAAAGTATAATTCATTTCACCACTACTTTAATATTGAAAAACAATTAAAATCAAGAATAAGAATATGTACTTTAAATGGCACTAATTATTTCAACAGTCCTACCTAAACCTCGTAGTTGAAAATTGACTTAAAATACGTGCCCAAAAGTGTAGTTTTTCCTAGGGGTGTAACGGTACATAAAAATTTCGGTTCGGTACGTACCTCGGCTTAGAGGTCACGGTTCGGTTCATTTTCGGTACAGTAAGAAAACAACAAAATATACATTTTTTGGTTATTTATTTACTAAATTTGTAAACAATGGCTTGATCCTTTTAACATTGGGAACCCTATAATAATTCTGCCCACGTTAATCCACATTAAACTGCCTCAAGTTGTTGCTTAGATGAAATAAAATGACACCACTTTTCTTCTACATATAAAAAGTGCAACATTAAACAGTTTCAAGTCAACTCATCATGCTTAATTTATTACAGCATTGGGGAAGCCTGTAGTTGATTTTTATCATGTAAATGTTATATTTGTATCAACATGTGATAGCAGGGACCCTGCCATTCAAAACCAGGCTGCTAACTTAGTAATGATTAATGTAACTATTGCTGAAAAAATAGCACAATAGCAATAGGAGAGACTATTCATCTCTGAACACCATGGAGTTCATGTAGGCTTTATGATGCACTTACATTATTACATCAACAATCAGAGACAGAAACTCTTCATTTAATATGTCCTTTTTTGCTGCTTCAACACACCTCAATCAACACACACACACACAGACAGACACACACACACACACACGCACGCACACACACACACACACACACACACACACACACACACACACACACACACACACACACACACACACACACACACACACACACACACACACACACACCGCAAAATAAGCTAACGTTACGCTAACGTTACCTCAAACCAGGACTGCAAGTGAGCTGAGCTGCAGTTTGTTTCTAGAAGGTCATCGGGCTCATAGTCATGTTTAGAAAGTAGTTTACTTGGAAGTGTTTAGTATAATCTGGGGAGAGTCCGTTGTTCCCCTGCTAAAGACCTATCTGCTCGACGCTGAAGCGCTGACGACATGCGCTCTGAATACGCACTGCTGACTGGCTTGTTACCGCTCCGGTTGTAACCAATCAGATGGTTGTGTGGGAGGGACAATGCTGGGTGCTGTGTACAGACAGAGACGGAGGCAGAATGGAGTTGTTAAGACTTTAGCATATGTTCGTGTGGAACCCATTCGGTACTCCTCTGCATTGAACCGTAACCCCCGTACCGAAACAGTTCAATACAAATACACGTACCGTTACACCCCTAGTTTTTCCTTCAAATACATTTATCTGGGTGATCGTTAGGAAAGATAAATTTAAAATTTACAATTATTGTGTCTTTTTACTAAATGTCTTAGCAACAAGCAGGGTAAAAATTTGAAGTTTTAAGTCCGAATTTGAAATATATTTACTATATAAAAACCCTGTTTCCATATGAGTTGGGAAATTGTGTTAGATGTAAATATAAACGGAATACAATGATTTGCAAATCCTTTTCAACCTATATTCAATTGAATGCACTACAAAGACAACATATTTAAAGTTCAAACTCATAAACTTTTTTTTTTTGCAAATAATAATTAACTTAGAATTTCATGGCTGCAAAAAGTGTCAGAGTAGTTGGGAAAGGGCATGTTCACCGCTGTGTTACATCACCTTTTCTTTTAATAACAATCAATAAACGTTTGGGAACTGAGGAAACTAATTAATGAAGCTTTGAAAGTGGAATTCTTTCCCAGTCTTGTTTTATGTAGAGCTTCAGTCGTTTAACAGTCCGGGGTTTCCGCTGTCGTATTTTACGCTTCATAATCCGTCACACATTTTCGATGGAAGATGGCAGGTCTGGACTACAGGCGGGTCAGGAAAGTACCCGCACTCTTTTTTTTACAAAGCCACGCTGTTGTAACACATGCCGAATGTGGCTTGGCATTGTCTTGCTAAAATAAGCAAAAAACGCCGCTTAGATGGCAGCATATGTTGTTCCAAAACCTGTATGTACCTTTCAGCATTAATGGTGCCTTCACAGATGTGTAAGTTACCCATGCCTTGGGCACTAATGCACCCCCATACCATCACAGATGCTGGCTTTTGAACTTTGCGTCGATAACAGTCTAGATGGTTCGCTTGCCCTTTGGTCCGGATGACACCATGTCGAATATTTCCAAAAACAACTTGAAATGTGGACTCGTCAGACCACAGAACACTTTTCCACTTTGCATCAGTCCATGTTAGATGATCTTGGGCCCAGAGAAGCCAGCGGCGTTTCTGGATGTTGTTGATTAATGGCTTTCGCTTTGCATAGTAGAGCTTTAACTTGCACTTACAGATGTAGCGACAAACTGTATTTAGTGACCTTGGTTTTCTGAAGTGTTCCTGAGCCCATGTGGTGATATCCTTTAGAGATTGATGTCGGTTTTTGATACAGTGCTGTCTGAGGGATCGCTTGCGTGGAGTGATTTCTCCAGATTCTTTAAACCTTTTGATGATATTATGGACCATAGATGTTGAAATCCCTAAATTTTTTGCAATTGCACTTTGAGAAACGTTGTTCTTAAACCGTTTGACTATTTGCTAACGCATCCTTTCTTGTGAAAAGACTGAGCATTTTTTCGGAAGCTGTTTTATACCCAATCATGGCACCCACCTCTTCCCAGTTAGCCTGCACACCTGTGGGATGTTCCAAATAAGTGTTTCATGAGCAATGCTCAAATTTATCAGTATTTATTGCCACCTTTCCCAACTTCTTTTTCACGTGTTGCTGGCATCAAATTCTAAAGGTAATGATAATTTGCAAAAAAAAAACATGTTTATCAGTTTGAACATCAAATATGTTGTCTTTGTAGCATATTTAACTGAATATGGGTGGACAATGATTTGAAAATCATTGTATTCCGTTTATATTTAGATCTAACACAATTACCCAACTCATATGGAAACGGGTTTGTACTTCTAAAAATACCACTGGATTTCCTGTAGCAACAATGAGGCAAAACATCACAAATTTTTGGAAGGTACTACACATTATAAGATTTAGATTAGATTCAACTTTCTTTTGGTTATTGAATAATTTGCCCTATATGTGAAGTCCCAGTGTCCATGCACACTCTCTAATGCGACTATTATTAATATGCTATGTGCCTCCTTTACACTAGGTGGCACTTATGGGATTAATGTGTTACTTTTTCGGTTGCCTAAGACGTCACCCCAAAACAAGGCATCTGTGGCATTTCAAGTCAATAGCAGAGTTCTTGTTGTAACTGATGTCTGCTGTGACAGATTAGAAATATTCCATCTCTAATGGATATGCAAAGTAACCTGTGAACACACAGTCACTGTGGGCAATCAATATAGCTCTTTTAAAGTCTGCACAGTGTAAAAATGTTGCAGAAATGTATGTCCCTAATCGTTGGCCAGAAGGCTCTGCGGTCAGGCGTTTTTATGAGCCATGAAAGGCAGTTGCAGTGGGGGCCAACCTATCCCTACCCTTCTCTTGTGCTGGTGTAAGTGCTGTTAAAGTGGCATTGCCCACTCGTACCATGTAAGTATGCGTGTGGGATCTTTTAACTGTTGTAGACTGCGTCTTGGCTGCAGCGCTGGGGACCGGGATCTGCGTGTAGATGTTGACAACCTGCTGCTCAACTGTGAAATTTTATGCGTACAAGAGACATTCCTCCCAAAACAAGCCCTGGGCCTCTTGAATTATTTTAATGTTAACTTTCATGGAGCTGGTGAGTCAACGACTGACCTGTCCATGAGAATTGTAAGAGGAAGAATAGCAGGAGGTGTTGCTATCTCTGGGACAAAAAGCATGATGCAGTTATTAGTGTTATTACGCTTGAAGTTGATTGGTGTATTGCTGCCCAGTATAAGTCCAACTATAGGGAGTTTATTGTTCGTAATGTATACACTCCGTATGAATGTAAAGACAATGAGGATGACTGCATGTTTAAACTTGTCTTTATTAATTATTTTATACAGGATAATCACTGTACGTGTATTTATGTGGTCGGTGACTGGAATGCTGATATTTCTGATGCAATTTTGTGTACTAATCTTAACTGTAATAATATGAATCCTAGAAAATCCCTTTGTGCAATGTATGACAACACTGTCAAAACCCTGTGTGAGGCTTGCAGTCCTTATGTTACATGCACAAACAGGAAATCCAGTGGGAAGCCAGGCTGGAATAAACATTTTCGTGTGCATTACACTGCAGCTAAGGAGGCTTGGGAGTGAATGGGTTCTGGCTGGTAGACCTAAACAAAGTCCAGTACTAGATCGTAAAAAACTCACACATTCTAGGTTAAAATCTGCCATTCGATTTGTCATTCGAAATGAGCACACTATGAGAGCTGACTCATCGGCTGAGAAAACTCTTTAACCGCAATATAAGTAGATTCTGGAAAGAGGTGAAAACATTGAACTGAGGCAGTATGCCACTGCCATGCACAATTGAGAGTGTAGCTGGAGCTGATAGCATAGCTGAGAAATGGAGACAGCACTATTCTGCATTTTTTTATTTTGTTAAAAGTAACCCCTTTGATATAGGCAGCATCCACAACAGGGAGGCTGTAGTCCCAGCTAGCTGATAATAATGCCAGTGGCCCTGATCATATAACTGCAGAACACCTGAAACATGCGAGCCCCAGAGTAGCTGCTTTCCATCTGTTTTACAGGCCTGATGTCACTCTGGTGCCGGTCATCAAGGACAAGGCAGGTAAGGTGGGAAGCATGGATCATAACAGGCCTATTGCATTTGCAAGCATACTTTCTAAAGTTATAGAGATAATTTCATTAGACCGTTTAAGCGCTTTTCTTACCAGTGCTGACAATCATCCATCCATCCATCCATTTTCTACCGCTTATTCCCTTTTTGGGGTCGTGGGAGGCGCTGGCGCCTATCTCAGCTACAATCGGGCGGAAGGCGGGGTACACCCTGGACAAGTCGCCACCTCATCGCAGGGCCAACACAGATAGACAGACAACATTCACACTCACATTCACACACTAGGGCCAATTTAGTGTTGTCAATCAACCTATCCCCAGGTGCATGTCTTTGGAAGTGGGAGGAAGCAGTTTTAAAACTAAGCATGGTACTGACCTTTGTATCTACGCATTGAAAGAAGTGATTGATATGTATAAAGGTAGGAACTCCTCAGTTTTAGTTGGCTATATTGATGCGTCGATAGCTTTTGATAGAGACAACCATCAGAAACTGTTTTTAAAACTGAAAGAGAGGGGCGTGCCTGATGGTATCATCAGAATTCTGTCATATCGGTATGCTAATCAGAGCATGTGGATCAGATGGGGGGATAAATGCTCGGCACCTTTTAAGGTTGGGAACGGATTACGCCAGGGGGGAATTCTCCACATTCACCCATTCACACACACATTCACACACTGACGGCGGGAGTTGCCATGCAAGGCGCTCACCAGGACCTATCAGGAGCAAGGGTGAAGTGTCATCCTAGTCAACTGACGTGACTAGGATGGTAGAAGGTGGGGATTGAAACAGTAACCCTCAGATTGCTGGCACAGCCACTCTACTAACTTTGCCACGCCGTCCCCCCAATTACTGCTCTCCTTCTTAGTGGTCAACTGACATGACTGAATCAGTTCAAATTAACTCTATCAGGGGTGTGTGTTGCAGCACAGGAACTTGTTTGTAGTAAGTTACCCAAATTATGTGGTTGTGAAATATACGCTTTTCAAATTTCTGAATTTTAATATTGATACTGATGACCTCTGTGAAGTTGCCTCCCGCTCCCATGTCAAAATCTCCTGAAACCTGTCCCAATCGTTTGTGCTACATTTGTGCTGCGAATGTTTTTGTTTGTGCCGTTACGATTTTTTTATTATTCTGAAAAACATTTTCTGACTGATGATGTGATCTATCCACCCCACCTTATCAAAATCACCCCAAACCTGTTATATTCCTCTGTGCTTCGTTTGTGCTTCAACATTTTTCTGTCTATTATAGTTTTTATGTTATTAATGTTTTATCATTCAAAACCAGACCACCACATCGTCAAACCCTCCCCCCCAACGTGTCCCGTTTGTTTGTGCTGCTATTTTTTTAAATAAAATGTTTAACCCTAGTTAAGGGTCATAAAACAATCACATAAAAACTGCAATAGTTAGACAAAAAAAAAATGGAGCACAAACATAGCAGCACAAAAGTTTTGGGAGGTTTTGACAAGGTTATAAATAATAAGCGTTAATAACATAAAAAACATACAAATTAGACAACATTTTGCAGCACACCCAGCACAAACGAATGAGACAAGTTTGCGAAGGTTTTGACAAGGTGGAGCGACCAACTTCATACAGGTTTAGGACAGCAGTCGATACTCAATTGAACCCCATATGAATGTCAATATATCAATACCACGTATTTGACATGGCCATCGTAAGTAATATTGATGAACGTATATACAGTAGATAATTGTAAATTGAGGCTAACTGTTGGTCCAAATATAGTAAAGTATTTCAGCAGTAGTTCTCAATAGTAAACAATAGTAGTGGAGGCAATTCAACATGTAATATGTATTGCTACCTGTATGAGTAGTACAATGGTTTATATTGTATGTGCATTTGAGCGCAAGTCCGAGTACAGTGATACCTCGGTCAACGTTGGTAATACGTTTCTGGAAGTGATGTTAGCCAAAACATACACACAGTTTTACAGGTCACTTACATTAGTTTGCACTACGTGGGCGGTTTGAACTGCGCTAATAATTGGCAACAAGCCAGCTGTGTGTGTGTCTACATATCTGTATGTGCACAGCAGGTGAGCTAGTCAATCTTGTCGATCCGACTGCTTGTTACTTAAATGTTTACCTAAGTTTGTAGCAAAGATTGGAAGACTTTAATCATGCAACCTTCTTTATTAAGAAACAGAATTACCGTTTTTTGCCATTTTTACCATTTTTCTTCCTCTCAATGCTGTATTTTGGCTCTGTGTGTGCGTGCTGACAAACTCAACATCATGCGCCTCGGCTGTCAGCAGCATGTGGATAACAAAAATAAGTACCTGTATAACAAACACCATGTTCAAACATAAGGGTGTCCATATGTGCACTTGGCACCAGGACACCCTAGGCCGCAGTTCCATGATCGACTTTGTAGTTGTGTCATCGGATTTGCGGCCTTATGTTTTGGACACTCGGGTGAAGAGAGGGGCGGAGCTTTCTACCGATCACCACCTGGTGGTGAGTTGGCTGCGATGGTGGGGGAGGATGCCGGACAGACCTGGCAGGCCCAAGCGCATTGTGAGGGTCTGCTGGGAACGTCTGGCAGAGTCTCCTGTCAGAGAGAGTTTCAATTCACACCTCCGGGAGAACTTTGAACATGTCACGAGGGAGGTGCGGGACATTGAGTCCGAGTGGACCATGTTCCGAACCTCTATTGTCGAGGCGGCTGATTGGAGCTGTGGCCGCAAGGTTGTTGGTGCCTGTCGTGGCGGTAATCCCAGAACCCGTTGGTGGACACCAGCAGTGAGGGATGCCGTCAAGCTGAAGAAGGAGTCCTATCGGGTTCTTTTGGCTCATAGGACTCCGGAGGCAGTGGACGGGTACCGACGGGCCAAGCGGTGTGCAGCTTTAGCGGTCGCGGAGGCAAAAACTCGGACATGGGAAGAGTTCGGGGAAGCCATGGAAAACGACTTCCGGACGGCTTCGAAGCGATTCTGGACCACCATACGGCGCCTCAGGAAGGGGAAGCAGTGCACTATCAACACCGTGTATGGTGCGGATGGTGTTCTGCTGACTTCGACTGCGGATGTTGTGGATCGGTGGAGGGAATACTTCAAAGACCTCCTCAATCCCACCAACACGTCTTTCTTTGAGGAAGCGGTGCCTGGGGAATCTGTAGTGGACTCTCCTATTTCTGGGGCTGAGGTCGCTGAGGTAGTTAAAAAGCTCCTCGGCGGCAAGGCCCCGGGGGTGGATGAGATCCGCCCGGAGTTCCTTAAGGCTCTGGATGCTGTGGGGCTGTCTTGGTTGACAAGACTCTGCAGCATCGCGTGGACATCGGGGGCGGTACCTCTGGATTGGCAGACCGGGGTGGTGGTCCCTCTCTTTAAGAAGGGGGACCGGAGGGTGTGTTCCAACTATCGTGGGATCACACTCCTCAGCCTTCCCGGTAAGGTTTATTCAGGTGTACTGGAGAGGAGGCTTCGCCGGATAGTCGAACCTCGGATTCAGGAGGAACAGTGTGGTTTTCGTCCTGGTCGCGGAACTGTGGACCAGCTCTATACTCTCGGCAGGGTTCTTGAGGGTGCATGGGAGTTTGCCCAACCAGTCTACATGTGCTTTGTGGACTTGGAGAAGGCATTCGACCGTGTCCCTCGGGAAGTCCTGTGGGGAGTGCTCAGAGAGTATGGGGTATCGGACTGTCTTATTGTGGCAGTCCGCTCCCTGTATGATCAGTGCCAGAGCTTGGTCCGCATTGCTGGCAGTAAGTCGGACACGTTTCCAGTGAAGGTTGGACTCCGCCAAGGCTGTCCTTTGTCACCGATTCTGTTCATAACTTTTATGGACAGAATTTCTAGGCGCAGTCAAGGCGTTGAGGGGTTCCGGTTTGGTGGCCACGGGATTAGGTCTCTGCTTTTTGCAGATGATGTAGTCCTGATGGCTTCATCTGGCCGGGATCTTCAGCTCTCACTGGATCGGTTCGCAGCCGAGTGTGAAGCGACCGGAATGAGAATCAGCACCTCCAAGTCCGAGTCCATGGTTCTCGCCCGGAAAAGGGTGGAGTGCCATCTCCGGGTTGGGGAAGAGACCCTGCCCCAAGTGGAGGAGTTCAAGTACCTAGGAGTCTTGTTCACGAGTGGGGGAAGAGTGGATCGTGAGATCGACAGGCGGATCGGTGCGGCGTCTTCAGTAATGCGGACGTTGTATCGATCCGTTGTGGTGAAGAAGGAGCTGAGCCGGAAGGCAAAGCTCTCAATTTACCGGTCGATCTACGTTCCCATCCTCACCTATGGTCATGAGCTTTGGGTCATGACCGAAAGGATAAGATCACGGGTACAAGCGGCCGAAATGAGTTTCCTCCGCCGGGTGGCGGGGCTCTCCCTTAGAGATAGGGTGAGAAGCTCTGCCATCCGGGAGGAGCTCAACGTAAAGCCGCTGCTCCTCCACATCGAGAGGAGCCAGATGAGGTGGTTCGGGCATCTGGTCAGGATGCCACCCGAACGCCTCCCTAGGGAGGTGTTTAGGGCACGTCCAGCTGGTAGGAGGCCACGGGGAAGACCCAGGACACGTTGGAAAGACTATGTCTCCCGGCTGGCCTGGGAACGCCTCGGGATCCCCCGGGAAGAGCTAGACGAAGTGGCTGGAGATAGGGAAGTCTGGCCTTCCCTGCTTAGGCTGCTGCCCCCGCGACCCGACCTCGGATAAGCGGAAGATGATGGATGGATGGATGGATGGATTTTTCAAAGTAGTATAGTATTGTTTTTAATGAATTCATTCACACACACACACACACACACACAAACACACACACACACACACACACACACACACACACACACACACACACACACACACACAGACACACACACACACACACACACACACACACACACACACACACACACATATATATTAACCCCGTTTCCATATGAGTTTGTAAATTGTGTTAGATGTAAATATAAACGGAATACAATAATTTGCAAATCACTTTCAACCCATATTCAGTTGAATATGCTACAAAGACAACACATTTAATGTTCAAACTGATAAACAAATACTCATTAACTTTAGAATTTGATGCCAGCAACACGTGACAAAGAAGTTGGGAAATGTTGCAATAAAGACTGATAAAGTTGAGAAATTCTCATCAAAGACTTATTTGGAATATCCCACAGGTGTGCAGGCTAATTGGGAACAGGTGGGTGCCATGATTGGGTATAAAAGCAGCTTCCATGAACTGCTACGTAATTCACAAACAAGGATGGGGCAAGGGTCACCAATTTGTAAGCAAAGAACAGTTTTAGAACAACATTTCTCAACGATCTATTGCAGGGAATTTAGGGATTTTACCATCTACGGTCCGTAAAATCATCAAAAGGTTCAGAGAATCTGGAGAAATCACTGCACGTAAGCGATGATATTGCAGACCCTTGATCCCGCAGGCAGTACTGCATCAAAAACCGACATCAGTGTGTAAAGGATATCACCACATGGGTTCAGGAACACTTCATAAAACCACTGTCAGTAACTACAGTTGGTTGCTACATCTGTAAGTCCAAGTTAAAACTCTGCTATGCAAAGCAAAACCCATTTATCAACAACCCCAAGGAACGCCGCTGGCTTTCCTGGGCCCGAGCTCATCTAAGATGGGCCGATGCAAAGTGGAAAAGTGTTCTGTGGTCTGACAAGTCCACATTTCAAATTATATTTGGAAACTGTGGAAGTGGTGTCCTCCGGAACAAAGAGGAAAATTACCATCTGGATTGTTATAGGCGCAAAGTTCAAAAGCCAGCATATGTGATGGTATGGGGTGCATTAGTGCCCAAGGCATGGGTAACTTACACATCTGTGAAGGCACCATTAATGCTGAATTGTCCATACAGGTTTTGAAACAACATATGTTGTCATCCAAGCAACGTTATCATGGACGCCCCTGCTTATTTCAGCAAGACAATGCCAAGCCACGTGTTACAACAGCGTGGTTTCATAGTAAAAGAGTGCGGGTACTTTCCTGGCCCGTCTGCAGTCCAGACCTGTCTCCCATCGAAAATGTGTGGCGCATTATGAAGCGTAAAATACGACAGCGGAGATGTTGAACGACTGAAGCTCTACATAAAACAAGAATGGGAAATAATTCCACTTTCAAAGCTTCAACAATTAGTTTCCTCAGTTCCCAAACGTTTATTAAGTGTTGTTAAAAGAAAAGGTGATGTAACACAGTGTTGAACATGCACTTTCCCAACTACTTTGGCACTTGTTGCAGCCATGAAATTCTAAGTTAATTATTATTTGCAAAACATTTTTTAAGTTTATGAGTTTGAACATCAAATATCTTGTCTTTGTAGTGCATTCAATTGAATATGGGTTGAAAAGGATTTGCAAATCATTGTATTCCGTTTATATTTACATCTAAATCAATTTACCAACTCATATGTAAACAGGGTTTATATATATATATATATATATATATATAGTCTTATTCATCAGTTGTTCTGAATTTACAGTGCATGTTTGTTTAATGTTATGTGCATGCGCCTGCATCTCTCATATTGCTGTGCAATTTCATCATTTCCCATTAGCTGAGCTGTCTTAGAAAAATTGGGGAAAAACTGCTGTATACTTTTGATCCTTGCTCACCTTAAAGAAGACGTCCATAAGTTTGATACCAATGCAGTTTCTAGGTCCACTGCCAAAGGAACAGATGATGTGCTTGTGGTCTGCATTCCTATGCGAATACACAGGGAAATGGTCACACAAAAATTCAAAATATGTGCATACAAGGTTGAAGGACAATGAAGAATTCATTGGTTTACAAGACTGAAGCGCACCCACACCAGAATCATATTCAATGGGCAAAACAATGATGTCATTCACCACATAATTATCAGATACATTAATTAACCTTGGTTAAATATATTTTGAAATGCAAACCCTGTTTCCATATGAGTTGGGAAATTGTGTTAGATGTAAATAAAAACGGAATACAATGATTCGCAAATCCTTTTCAACCCATATTCAATTGAATGCACTGCAAAGACAAGATAATTGATGTTGAAACTCATAATTTTTTAATTTTTTTTTGCAAATAATAATTAACCTAGAATTTATTGGCTGCAACACGTGCCAAGTAGTTGGGAAAAGGCATGTTCACTACTGTGTTACATCACTTTAATCATCTGTTCACTCAATAAACGGTTGGGAACTGAGGAAACTAATCGTTGAAGCTTTGAAAGTGGAATTCTTTCCCATTCTTGTTTTATGTAAAGCTGCAGTCGTTCAACAGTCCGGGGTCTCCGCTGTCGTATTTTACGCTTCAGATTACGCCACACATTTTTGATGGGAGACAGGTCTAAACTGCAGGCGGGCCAGGAAAGTACCCAAACTCTTTTTTGACAAAGCCACGCTGTTGTAACACGTGCTGAATGTGGCTTGGCATTGTCTTGCTGAAATAAGCAGGGGCGTCCATAAAAAAGACGGCGCTTAGATGGCAGCATATGTTGCTCCAAAAACCTGTATGCCTTAATGGTGCCTTCACAGATGTGTAAGTTACCCATGGCTTGGGCACTAATGCACCCCCATACCATCACAGACGCTAGCTTTTGAACTTTGCGCCTATAACAGTCTGGATGGTTCGCTTCCCCTTTGGTCCGGATGACACAATGTCGAATATTTCCAAAAACAATTTGAAATGTGGACTCGTCAGACCACAGAATACTTTTCCACTTTTCATCAGTCCATCTTAGATAATCTCGGGCCCAGGGAAGCCGGTGGTGTTTCTGGATGTTGTTGATAAATGGCTTTCGCTTTGCATAGTAGAGCTTCAACTTGCACTTACAGATGTAGCGACAAACTGTATTTAGTGACTGTGGTTTCCTGAAGTTTTCCTGAGCCCATGTGGTGATATCCTTTAGAGATTGATGTCGGTTTTTGATACAGTGCCGAGGGATCGAAGGTCACGGTTATTCAATGTTGGTTTACGGCCATGCCGATTACAAGAAGTGATTTCTCCAGATTCTCTGAACCTTTTGATGATATTATGGACCGTAGATGTTGAAATCCCTAAATTTCTTGCAATTGCACTTTGAGAAACGTCGTTCTTAAACTGTTTGACTATTTGCTCACGCAGTTGTGGACAAAGGGGTGTACCTCGCCCCATCCTTTCTTGTGAAAGACTGAGCATTTTTTGGGGAGCTGTTTTTATAACTAATCATAGCACCCAGCTGTTCCCAATTAGCCTGCACACTAGTGGGATGTTTAAAATAAGTGTTTGATGAGCATTCCTCAACTTTATCAGTATTTATTGCCACTTTTCCCAACTTCTTTGTCACGTGTTGCTGGCATCAAATTCTAAAGTTAATGATTATTTGCAAAAAAAAAAAAAAGTTTATCAGTTTGAACATCCAATATGTTGTGTTTGTAACATATTCAACTAAATATGGGTTGAAAATGATTTGCAAATCATTGTATTCTGTTTATATTTACATCCAACACAATTTCCCAACTCATATGGAAACGGGGTTTTTAGGAAACAATAATGTCTGTATGTTTAAAGGGGACCATTCAAGTATTAACACTGAATTAGAAATTTAATCTTGATTTAATTGTATTCTGTGGGGGCAGGTGTAAGTCAGCACTGCCTGTAGCGGGAAAAGTCACCGTTGCTGTCCATGATACTGAGGATGACCACCAGCGGGCAGGGGCGGGAGATTTGCTGACGGCGAGACACAGCTGGCAGGTGATTAGATTTCAGAGATGGTACGTGTTAATCTAATCATCTGTTGTCTTTACCAGTGGGCGGCTGGGAGCAGAGCGAGAGAGAGGATTGGGAGTGACAGCAACGTCACGACATGCCGAATTTCTTTCTTTTTTTTTAAAATCTTGCTAAAAACATTCAAACCTTGTTAAACCCGCACACTTGGCTCTTGTGCCGTGTCTACAGTGGAGCTGCAAGGAAGCGACTTCCACATATTCAATAAATATATCTCAACTTTTTACAGTTTGACTGGCTAAACCTTGTCAAATGATATGAAACCATGTGTTAATCACAATGGTTATCAACAAGTATTAGGTTAGGCTGAATAAAAAACAAAATACTAATCAAATATACTGCAAAAGAAAGGACTAATACATTTGCATATAATCATACAATGCTAAATATAAATGAATGCTAACTAAATGAATAATAAATAACAATAATATGTATGTTTAATTGAACTGTTAGTAAAATTGCAGTGAAAATTAAAAGACATCTTCACCGCTTTAGTCATAATTTTTGCGCAAAGCTCCAGACTAGCAATAAGTAGTGGTAAAGTGTCACTACTTGAGTACTGCTGCAGCCCATACAGACCATAGCTGAGAAGCAGATGTTTTTTGGCCGCGCTCTATGGTGCACTCACATTCCAATAATGACTGGCCTTATGGTTAAGAAACACTGATAATATTTAAAAATAAAAAATAGATAATATGTTTTGGATTTGCTTATAACCTCGTTTTTTAAATCTGTTTACAAGATGTTTGATTTTGGAGGTGTTTCCAGATTGCAAAAAAAACACGCCCCACCTTCTCCAAAAGAATCATAATTTATCTTTTGGAAATGCACACCGTTTAAATACATATCTTAAAGTCGTCACCACATTTTTCCAGGCAGAAAAATAAACTTCTTAAATTTATGCAGATGCTTCCAGTCATAACATTAGGTACACCTGCACACTCGCTGGTTGACTCTGTATAAAAAAAATCTACTTTTATCAGCATTTATAACACTGCATGTCACACGTCGGTGTTATAAGCATGCAACGATTAGATGAAAATAATACTTTCTCCAACATTTTTTTGTGTTTTGTAATGTCTTATATCAGAAGGGAGGATCTGACTGTTTGACCTAATGTCGAAATTAGTAAACAGACTGCAAAACGAACGGAATAATCCTAAATTGTGTGAAAGCGCAGGCCAAAATGCTTGAACCTTATGGCGCTTTGGCATTGTTTACCGCAAGTCTCCAATATTGTAACGACATTCCCACATCAGAAAAGACGCAATTTATTAGAGGTCCCCTTTAATGATGGTAAACTAAAAACTGGGATAGATAACATCATTAACCTCCATCCATCCATCCATCCATCATCTTCCGCTTATCCGAGGTCGGGTCGCGGGGGCAGCAGCCTAAGCAGGGAAGCCCAGACTTCCCTCTCTCCAGCCACTTCGTCTAGCTCTTCCCGGGGGATCCCGAGGCGTTCCCAGGCCAGCCGGGAGACATAGTCTTCCCAACGTGTCCTGGGTCTTCCCCGTGGCCTCCTACCAGCTGGACGTGCCCTAAACACCTCCCTAGGGAGGCGTTCGGGTGGCATCCTGACCAGATGCCCGAACCACCTCATCTGGCTCCTCTCGATGTGGAGGAGCAGCGGCTTTACGTTGAGCTCCTCCCGGATGGCAGAGCTTCTTACCCTATCTCTAAGGGAGAGCCCCGCCACCCGGCGGAGGAAACTCATTTCGGCCGCTTGTACCCGTGATCTTATCCTTTCGGTCATGACCCAGAGCTCATGACCGTAGGTGAGGATGGGAACGTAGATCAACCGGTAAATTGAGAGCTTTGCCTTCTGGCTCAGCTCCTTCTTCACCACAACGGATCGATACAACGTCCGCATTACTGTAGACGCCGCACCGATCCGCCTGTCGATCTCACGATCCACTCTTCCCCCACTCGTGAACAAGACTCCTAGGTACTTGAACTCCTCCACTTGGGGCAGGGTCTCCTCCCCAACCCGGAGATGGCACTCCACCCTTTTCCGGGCGAGAACCATGGACTCGGACTTGGAGGTGCTGATTCTCATTCCGGTCGCTTCACACTCGGCTGCGAACCGATCCAGTGAGAGCTGAAGATCCCGGCCAGATGAAGCCATCAGGACTACATCATCTGCAAAAAGCATTAACCTATTTTACCTAAATTATTATTATTATTTTTTTTTTAAGTTTGGTTGCTTTTGGTTTTATACCATCGTCATCTATTCAAACCCCAAAAGTAACGGACCAGATTTGTTTGACTGAGAAAAACATAATTTGTTGTAATGTTAAATATGTTTGTTTTTAGACTAGCTGAGGTTCTACATCATAAAGGCACAATGTTTACATTATTAAACTAACAAAGGTCTATAACATGTTTGTCAACAACGTGGTGATGCAGGCCGCAGGCACCAACTCCCATCACCACTAATGTATCCTGATATCTGAGCTTTGATTAAAGGAAAACAGGAAGCATTATTGGGCCCTGTGTGTATCTGAGAGAGAAAGCAAAGTGAGTGTTCCTCAGCTGCACCCTCCTATAGTAATTTAATGCACCAGCAGCCTGAACATAAAGCAGCGGGACATGTAGCAGCCGATACAACTCTGAGAGAGAGTAAGAGAGGAAGTCTTTCAGAAATCTAGCTTAAGCTATCAAACATGATGTAAGGGGAGGAAATGATTCAGAATTGAATGTTCTTTTGTAAAGGTATAAATAGCCCATATACTGATTTGTACATGATGCACTGTATAATCAAAATAAATCAGCATAACAAAGATCAAGTAGGAAAAAGCAAGGTCCAAAAAGACATGCGTGGAATGAACTACAAACTGTAGAATAAGTAGTCTGACCGTCTATCAGGTCTGGTCTTACTTTTATAATATGACCAGTGTGTTGTTGACCAAAAATATTTGACTTGAAAATGTTGTAAAATGCTAGTAGAAAATCTCCCCAGAAAAGTGGAAGGAGTGGTCGCTCCAAAGACTCCAAAAAGTCAGTTCTGATCAGGGTTTCTAATGAGTTTGAATGTTTTCTCTTCTGAGTTTAGCAGGTAATATAATTTTATTGTGGGCCATTTTGACATGTAAAAGTGTTGAAAAATACATAGTGAGATACTTTTATTTTGTAGATATCAGCGCAGGCTGCTACAGCTTCCATACCAGGGTTTCTTTTCTGCGGGTCATTAAAAGCATTTAAAGGCATTAAATGGATTTCACAAATGTTAAGGCCTTAAAGGGGAAGTTCCAATTTTTTTAAATTTTGACTATCATTTACAATCCACTTGCTTTTCTTGTTTTCCACTTGCTTTTCTTTTTTTAATGCATTCTAAATTGTAAATAAATGCGATAAAATGTCTGTTTACAATGGAGGTTATTTCATTCTATTCTGCCCACAAAGCCCTTAAAAAATATCCAAAAACCTCCATCCATCCATTCATTTTCTACTGCTTGTCACTTTCGGGATCACGGGGGGTGCTGGTGCCTGTCTCAGCTGCATTCGGGCGGTAGGCGGGGTACACCCTGGACAAGTCGCCACCTCATCGCAGGGCCCAAACACCTCCATTAAGGTTTTATATACATGATGTAAGTATATACAGTATGTAATGTAGTAAGGGTCATAATAACGTTCAATATTTATGTATTTTGCTCATTTTAATCATTCGCAGCACATCATTAAAAAAAAAACGCATTACATATTTTTTTCAATAAAATCACTGATTACTGCTCACTGCAGACTTCATGAGAGCCAACAAACATAAAACATCACTTACTGCAAGGGTCTGCTGTAATTAGGATGCCAACTGATATAATCTAGTTATAGTCCCGTTTAGGTGAAGAATGACTCAATCCTCGCGAAGAAAGGGTCAAACCAAGCATCTTTTTGTGTCGTTCACCATTAACAGGTCTAAATTGGCTGTTAAACCGACTTGTCTGTTTGAAACCTTGTTCTTCTACTATCCTGAGGAGAGAAATGATTCATGATCTATAACTAACTTCCATGAACAGGGAAGGGAGGAAACAGGGTACCACTCGATGATGTAAACATACGCGCACACGCAAGCGATGACGGCACCGCTATATATAGTTTGTCTGTGTTAGCGCTTGTAATACCAATATCACCAATACTTAGTTAATATTCAAGTCACAAAATGTAAATTGAGTCTTGTTGGCGCTTTTTAGATAGTTATTTATTGTTTTTTATGAGCGTAATAGGACCTCCAATTGGCTACGCTGTAAGCAGACTTTTATTTAAGTTTGAATGAACAGTTAGAATGCATAAAAAAAATACACCCGTTGTCATGTTTTTCATTAGGATAGGCAAAATTTAAAAAAAATTGTAGTTCTCCTTATATTGGCATTGTAGGTGTTCTTTGATGTTTCCATCTTACACACATGTAAGAGGGATGTGTGCTATGGCGATGAGTTGTTTTTTTCCCTTGGCCTCAGTCTGGACCCCCTCTACAGGTGCCCAGGCTGCTTTCTTTACCTGTTTCTCACCTTTTTTTAAGGAACGCCAGAAGTTGGCACACCCGTCAGGGATCCTGTTCTGTTTCCCTGTAATGTTTGTCTAATCTTGAATGGGATTGTGCTGAAAATTTAAATTTGCCCTCAGGGATTAATACAGTATTTCTGATTTTGATTAAAAAATGTCATATAATTGTAGGCTTGGACTGATA
Organism: Nerophis ophidion; assembly: GCF_033978795.1. Taxonomy (NCBI): domain Eukaryota; kingdom Metazoa; phylum Chordata; class Actinopteri; order Syngnathiformes; family Syngnathidae; genus Nerophis; species Nerophis ophidion. Next base: position 29,798,527 of record NC_084627.1, read on the forward strand.
GTGAATAGGTCTCACTCTGTGCATCCCTCTCAGCTTCTGAGCTTCTTCATCAACAGTAGAATGAACGGAGTCGTCAACAGTAGAATGAACGGACTGAAGCCTCTTATTGGTAATCCATAACTTTGTTTCGGTACGTGCAGGCTGGACCACAAGCTAACACACACCAAATGCACATCACCTCGCTTGTCGCACCTCACTAGTGAGAAGCCTTGCTAAGTATCAGGTGCAAGGTTAGGAGGGTGGCTCGAGCGCCGGATGTTTTCTGAATAGCCTCGAAACCGAATTTTACTTTTGAGGGTGGAAAAAAGTGTCAGCAGTAACCTGCCTTCCCAGAGCTCAACAGAGAGGGAACAGCTGTGTAAAGTAGCCTGCATACAGCCTACTTGAACCTCCCTCTTATGGTCTGTCCATGGCATTCAGTCACCTTCGCTAATCTATCTTTCTTACCCTATCAAATATCCAACTACATCTTTTGGCACATGTTTTTTGTCCCACCTAAGCACGCAATCAATCCTTCTTTAATTGAAAGGCAATAACTATTGAAAGCCTATCACATGGTTTTCATTCCCAAAAAGTGTCAATACGCTATGGCATACTGTTTTATAAAAAAACCTGAATATTTTCCCTCATGCTCCGTCAACATTAGAACGTGATAAAAATAAATTTCACGTCGATGATGCATTAGACTGCTGAGGTTTATGACTTTGATTTGACAGCAGTGTGGTGCAGGTTAGATTCTTAGCCAGGTTCAGGCAAGATGTAATAGATGTTAGGGCTGCAACGATGACTCGACATTGTCAACAAATGTCATGTTTTTCCAGGGGGAATGGGGTCACGCGTAAGAACAAAGCCAGTGATAACATATAAAGTTATTTCCTCTTATTCTTGTCAAAAATGAATACCTTGCTCATTTTGCAAAGTAGAGCTTGTTTTAATGGCAGTACATCTGTAATACGCAAGTATTGAAAGTGGAGGCATGATGGCGGAAATTTGGAGGGAGGATGCGGTCTCAACCTTGGTAAGCGTGTTAGCTTCTACCTTGCTTCCTCGCTAGCAAACAAGAGTGAGACGAAGTTGTTTGAAACATAATTTTAACCATCATTTTAGCCGTTTTCAGCCAGCTAAATTTGATCTACAAACGTACATTAAATCAAGTATATTTTAAAGCAGCGTCAATTTGCAATGCTGAAAAAAAAGGCACTTTAAAAAATGCAATCACGCGCTCGTGCATACACACACGCACGCACGCACGCACGCACGCACGCACGCACGCATGCACGCACGCACACACACACACACACACACACACACACACACACACACACACACACACACACACACACACACACACACACACACACACACACACAGACTGACAGGCACCGATGTGGAGGTATCATGAGATTAAACATTCAATCTATTAAATAGCCAACATTTTAGGAATTATTCTAATAAATAATTCAACACATTGAGTCTATTAGAATGCTAAAACTACCAAGAGTTAATCAATTGTCAATATACCAGTGTGCAGGTTTTTAAAATAGCAAAAATGCTTTTCTTTTTGAGAAAGTTAGATTTTGTTTTGTTGTTTGTTTTGATTGCTACTATTTTAACAGTTTTTTAAAAAGTTTTTTTTAACACTTTGCCTTTTCTTTTCCTTTCAACATTTTATTAGTCATTTTTATTTTTGTAACAGCTCAATGAGCAGCACGGTGGAAGAGGGGTTAGTGCATCTGCCTCACAATATTTATTACAATAAATAATTCAACACATTGAGTCTATTAGAATGCTAAAACTGCCAAGAGTTAATCAATTGTCAATATACCAGTGTGCAGCTTTTTAAAATAGCAAAAATGCTTTTCTTTTTGAGAAAGTTAGATTTTGTTTTGTTGTTTGTTTTGATTGCTACTATTTTAACAGTTTTAAAAAAACATTTTTTTAACACTTTGCCTTTTCTTTTCCTTTCAACATTTTATTAGTCATTTTTATTTTTGTAACAGCTCAATGAGCAGCACGGTGGGAGAGGGGTTAGTGCATCTGCCTCACAATACGATGGTCCTGAGTAGTTCTGAGTTCAATCCCGGGCTTGGGATCTTTATGTGTGTTTGCATGTTTTCCCCGTGACTGCGTGGGTTCCCTCCGGGTACTCTGGCTTCCTCCCACCTCCAAAGACATGCACCTGTGGATAGGTTGATTGGCAACACTAAATTGGCCCTTGTGTGTGAATGTGAGTGTGAATGTTGTCTGTCTATCTGTGTTGGCCCTGCGATGTGGTGGCGACTTGTCCAGGGTGTACACCGCCTTCCGCCCGATTGTAGCTGAGATAGGCACTAGCGCCCCCCGCGACCCCAAAGGGAATAAGCGGTAGGAAATGGATGGATGGATGGATGGAGCTCAATGAACATCACATTTACAGTATAAATAAATATTTATGAATGAATTAGTCATATTTGTTGTTTGTAAGCACATGCCTAAAACAACTTAAGCTGCCTTTAAAAGTCGATAGAAAAATTAGAGCCATTAAATATGTGTAAGCGTTATCTGATTAGTTGTCTACTTGTTAAGATAATGGTTGACTAATCGACTATCGAAATAATCGTTAGTTGCAGCCCTATTAGAAGTAGAGAAAACACTGATATAGTTTTCTCTATATTTAATTTTGTCATTTAGCACAAAAAATAATCTTGCTCCTTAACAATATTCCATCTCACTTCTGAAATAAAAACTATGCCTCACGTGAGGAAGAATCCATACAAGCTTGGATAATAAATGTTTTAATCATTTTAAATGTAATCTAATGATTATTGTATGCTTTAAGGCTGTATCTCAAATTCCAGAAGTTGGAATTTGAGATGCCATATCATAGTAATTTATTAAATTATACAATTTAATAAATCAGAAACTGATGACATTGTGCTGTATTTTATTTCTTTATCTATTTTTTTCAACCAAAAATGCTTTGCTCTGATTAGGGGGTACTTGAATTGAAAAAATGTTCACTGGGGGTACATCACTGAAAAAAGGTTGAGAACCACTGTGCTAAGGGGTACGTGAGATTTTTTTAAACTATTCTAAAAGTAGCAACAATTCAAAAATCCTTTATAAATATATTTATTGAAAAATACTTCAACAAATATGAATGTAAGTTCATAAACTGTGAAAAGAAATGCAACAATGCAATATTCAGTGTTGACAGCTCGATTTTTTGGTGGACATGCTCTATAAATATTGATGTTAAAGATTTCTTTTTTTGTGAAGAAATGTTTAGAATTAAGTTGATGAATCCAGATGGATCTCTATTAGAATCCCCAAGGAGGGCACTTTAAGTTGATGATTACTTCTATGTCTAGAAATCTTTACGTATAATTGAATCACTTGTTTATTTTTCAAAAAGTTTTTAGTTATTTTTATATCTTTTTTCCAAATAGTTCAAGAAAGACCACTATATATGAGCAATATTTTGCACTGTTATACAATTTCATAAATCAGAAACTGATGACATAGTGCTGTATTTTACTTCTTTATCTCTTTTTTTCAACCAAAAATACTTTGCTCTGATTAACGGGTACTTGAATTAAAAAAATGTTCACAGGGGGTACATCACTGAAAAAAGGTCTAATGAATGGGAAACCTTGTGTCATATAGGTGAGTTGCAATCACGTGACACAGAGGCACATCCGGACACTTCCGGTTTTCAGGAGATGGTCTAAGCCTCATTGGGGTCCTATTTTTTACGTGAATCAGTGCAGATTTAAGCATATTTTGAGAGGTTTAGAGGCAGATATGTAAGCTATAATGAAAGAAATATTGTAAACGGGACGAAGTGGATTTTTACAAACTTAAGAAAAATATTTTTCAAAAGATTTAAAACATTTATCATGGCAAAAATGTTACTGCTACCTCACTTCACTTGACACTTACGGTATTAAGAGAAGAAAAGATTGTAGGCAAATCTGTCATGCGTAGATAAGCGGTGCGTCATGGAAGGCGTCGGAAATTGTCGTGACTTTAGGGATGCAGATTAATGAGGTTGGAGCATGTGGTAACAAGGGGGAATTCATTAATAAAAGAAACAAAAAGTGAGAGCAACAGGAGCTGACAGCGTCCACATAGTTTGAGTTACTTGCATTAAGCGTCCAAAAGGTTTGTCTATGGTCATCAGAGGGATCAAGGATAGTAGCATCAAAAAACAATGTCCCGACAATGAATGGTGGCTCACACTCTACTTAAATAGAACTTATTGCAAACAGAAAATAAGTGAGGGGAAATGCTCTATGACAAATATGTGTGAAGCGGTCACGAAAAACCCCCCACACAACAGAAAGAGTCTCCAAAATAAAAGCGCAGAAAAGGAACTAACCAAGCACACAGCAAAACACAAACAAAAGGGCACGGCTTGGTGTAAACAGCAGTGACACAAATCATGTCTTTACATCTGAGGGGTCCACAAATTAAGCATTAACCCGTGAAAGACAACATTTTTGCATCAGTATGTATTTGATTGAAATAACCACCAATCATGACATTAATGAAAAAAAGGATAAGATTGTTTGAAGTTGATTTTCTTCTACAACTATCAGTCTAATCTACAATATATCTATGCAGTTGTTTTTATGGTGTGAAATTCATATGTTGTCCCATTATTTACCCTGTTGTTCAGCATGAATCTTTGCTAGCGATATCAATATATAATTTATGCTGTTGAGCCTCCAAGAGATGTTTTCATCTAGTTTATGAATACTATTCAGGATATTTTCTTGATGTTAACAAATAGCACCAATGACGTTGTAATGTGGTCGTTCGTGTCAAATAAAGCACTTGGCTTTCCTGCACAACAGTTAGTTATGAAAATCAACATCAAAAACGAAAATACAGTGGATTGGACCATCAATCACAATATATATAACTAGGACTTAACATGACGTTACTTTATTTGCCTTATTTGTCTGATTGTATTCCACAAGATGGTGAAAGTGATATTTTTAAGAGTAATTTCCTTCCACACACTTTTGTTTTTTCCCTGACATTATTACCTTTATGAACCACTTCTTTCTGCACTCTATCAAAGCGCTTTCCTATCCCTCTATTTGAACAACTGGAACACCAAAAAAACAGAACAGCATTACAGCATTTTCTGCTCAACTATACATTCACTCTGACTTGTTTTAATGCTACGCTCAAGCTGTTTGACCATCGTGTGAATTAAGCTGCAAAGAAGAACAATGAATGTGACGTCATATGCAACCCTTCTATACATAAAAGTCAGTTAAGTGTATGTAAACAACAACACTGCCAATGGCCCCCAAGATTCTTCCTGTAGAAAAAAATAGTCTGGAAATATAAGGATGATTAGCTGAACATATTACGTACAGAACACACTACACTAATTTCACATGTTAGCTTAGAAACAATGGGTGCGGCTCAACAATCAATGGGATTCTTTAATGTCTGGTTCAACTCTGTTCCAAGGATGAATGCCGGTTTTCGTTAATCAGATAATTGTCCGGTGGCTAACACAAAAAGTTGGTGAATTTTGTTAGTTGCTGCTATAGAATCCAGGTTAAGACTATCATGCTTTTGTTTTTAAGCCTATTTTACACTGAACAACAAGCCACTGTGTGCACTTTTTATTTCTTTTGAACCAAACAGCATCTTGTTCCATGCCGCTTAGGATAGAGATTACATATAGGATCAATATTGGGGATAAAAATCATAAAAATTACCCTCGGGATCTCAAGAAGAAAAAATGGGCAACCACATATGTGGATGTCGATTTAAGCAGGCACTTTTTAATAATATCAATAACATGGCGACTTGTTCTTCGACATAGATAGGTTGGCAAAATGAGCAGGACAGGCAGGTTGCACTATAGTACAAAAGAGACAACGATTACTGTAACTGAGATGTTCGTAAAATATCCCCAGTGAATGAAACTGATTCATGTCACTGCTTGTGACGTGAATCACAAGCAGTGAAGGGACGAACTTTCTGACCTAAGATCATAGAAGATTTTGAGCTGTGGTAGCATGGTTTCTTATCTGGGTAAGACAGCATTTGCGACTCGTGTATCTACACTGTGAGCGTCCGCCTGATAAGATAATAACACGCCGGCTCTGCTATTTGTTTCAAACTGGAAAAGCACACATACACAAGCTGATGATTTGTGCAGGGACACAGACACACACTATGCACATCCATCTTACTAAACACACAAAAGTGCTTATTGGGTTATACTTTAGTAGTAGTTAGGGGGATTGTTATGTAAAATGACTGCAGTCATTCAAGCACACAGGCAGGTGGCAAGAAGAAAATAATGACTGACGGATGGACAAGTAGAAACTGAGCACAGTAGGAAGAAGAGAGCAAAATAGACCGGAACAATGGAAGGATTAATACTTAAGTTCCAGTCACCAGGGAAATTTGCTGGCTTGGCAAACATGCAAATAGTTCATATTGTTCGCTTAGTATAAAAACTTAATGTGCATGTTGTTCTTCCATCTGAAAGACAGTGTAATGAATTAGTACAAATAGCTCTTTGACAGTGTCAAGCATTATTTAATTTAACGAGGCAGAAATGTTTGTGCATTTGCGATGATATGTCCAGTGAGTTTAGCCGTGTTGTTTTAGGTTCATTCTTCATTCTGTGTGGTGGCATTTAAAGGGTATGATGTGATGAAACACGTCACTAGACATACATCTTTTAACACACACTGGATGTCTCGGACGCAGACAAGATAATAACGAAAATATAACGGAGATGTGTGCGAGTAGGACACACACACACACACACACACACACACACACACACACACACACACACACACACACACACACACACACACTCACACACACTTGGGGAAATCCTCATTGGTAAAATAAGGCATGAGGTATCCAGTTACCATGGCAGCAGCCACCTATCTACTCATTCAGTTTTTTTTTTACTTTCACCTTAGGTGAAAGCCATTACTCAAAAGTCAGACCATTTGAAATATCATGTGAAATTAACATTTTGTTTGTCATTATTACCTACCGGTAATTAAATATCTCAGTGTATGGGGGAAACTAATAAAACATTTAATGATGAAAATCCAAATTGTCTCACACAAACACAGTATCTTCAATATCTTAACCTTGAAAATATTAGATTAAGATGGGATTGTTAAATGATGATCAACTGATAAAGGGAAAACCCAAACTAATTGAGAACATTTTAGAGGAATTACCCTATTTTTATTCTGAGCCTCAAACACAAAAAGCAGAAAAATAAATAGCTAGGCTCTGCTCTGAGGCATTTATCTGTATCCCATCCCATTCCACAAGGCATTCTGGGAAAGAAAATGAGAAAACAGCCCCCCCCCCCCGTAAGCACAATCACACACTCGGGCATCCCTATTGGTAGACACAACATCAGGTGGCAGCAGGTTCTAGCAATTCATAGCTTTTGGCCCTTTGCTGTGACTGAATGAAGCAGTATGAATGAAAATAAACAGGTGAATGGTGGCAGAGAATGAATGGAAGCAGTGGAGACGGAGACCGTTAACGTGCTGAAAAAAGCTGATCAGTTTCAGATAAATGCATCTGTCTCTTTGTGCGCATCTTCTTTAGTTCAGCATATGAGGTACATTATCGTCCTCCTATCTAATTTTAATCTATATGTCTGCACAGAAGGTGGTTGGGTTTAGATTTGTATGCTCAGGCAATGCTAATCTAGCTGCATTGGTTACCATGGTAACACTGTTGCATGAATGGCTTGATACAAGTTGTGTTTCAGTCATCATTTCCTTTAAAAGACTGTCTGAGACATATTCAGCACTGAATGACCGTGAGACAAAAGCCACTTGTAAGTCCTTCATAGTAGGTTGTGTTACATATAACCAGCTACTCACAGTAGTGCCACAGTACAAGCTAGGGTCAATTTAATTCACTTGATCGGTGGCAATGTGCCTTCACTCATTTAGTTAAGGACGTGTCAGGAATCACTTGATTGATGTAATTAACAGTAGGGTTGTTGTACTTTTTAAGTGCGATGACTAAGGCTGCGAATCTTTGGGTGTCCCACGATTCGATTCAATATCGATTCTTGGGGTCACGATTTGATTCAACATTGATTTTTGTTTTCAATTCAACACGATTCTCGATTCAAAAAGGATTTTTTCCGATTTAAAAGGATTCTCTATTCATTCAATACATAGGATTTCAGCAGGATCCACCCCAGTCTGCTGACATGCAAGCGGAGTAGTAGATTTTTGTCAAAAGCTTTTATAATTGTAAAGGACAATGTTTTATCAACTGATTGCAATAATGTAAATTTGTTTTAACTATTAAACGAACCAAAAATATGACTTATTTTATCTTTGTGAAAATATTAGACACAGTGTGTTGTCAAGCTTATGAGCTGCAATGCTAGTGTAAGCCACTGTGACACTGTTGTTCTTTATTTTTATAAATGTCTAATGATAATGTCAATGGGGGATTTTTAATCACTGCAATGCTGAAATTATAACTGATATTGATAATGTTGTTGATAATATTCATTTTTGTTTCACTACTTTTGGTTTGTTCTGTGTCGTGTTTGTGTCTTCTCTCAATTGCTCTGTTTATTGCAGTTCTGAGTGTTGCTGGGTCAGGTTTGGTTTTGGAATTGGATTGCACTATTATGGTATTGCTGTGTATTGTTTTGTTGGATAGATAAAAAAAATCCCCCAAAAAATCGATTAAAAAAAAAAAATAATAATAATAATGGATTAAATTTATATCGCGCTTTTCTATTGATATATACTCAAAGCGCTCACAGAGAAGTGGGAACCCCTCATTCATTCACACCTGGTGGTGGTAAACTACATTTGTAGCCACAGCTGCCCTGGGGTAGACTGACGGAAGCGTGGCTGCCAGTTTGCGCCTACGGCCCCTCCGACCACCACCAATCATTCATTCATCATTCATTCATCAGTGTGAGCAGCACCGGGGGCAAGGGTGAAGTCTCCTGCCCAAGGACACAACGGCAGAGATTTGGAAGTCAATACAGTAGGTGGGAAGCGAACCTGCAACCCTCAGGTTTCTGGCACGGCCGCTCTACCCACTACGCCATGCCGCCCCCAGAAAAATGAGAATCGATTCTGAATCGCACAACGTGAGGATCGCAATTCAAATTCGAATCGATTTTTTCCCACACCCCTAGCGATGACAATAAAATTTCATCCTTACATCCATTTAAGTACAGCATTTTATCTTACTGTATTCAAACAGTGATACTGTTTAAACTGTGTGTAATGTTAAAGTTGGCAAAAATATCACAGGTACTTTTTAAATAAAACTTCTGCCTTGTTTTAAAGGAATACTTGGGCTGACTATGATGCTATATTTTAATGTTGCTTATTATAGTGGTATTTGGAGAGCCAAGTGTTTTCTGAGGTATTACTTTGTGAATAAGGCTTGAGAACCAGTGATCTAATCTTTTAATCTCACCTAAAAATGGTGAGAAAGGCCATCAATTTGAGGTATTTTCATTTAAATTACATTATGGTGGCAGGCAGCACGGTGACACAGGGGTTAGTTAGAGTGTGTGCCTCACAATAAGAAGGTCCTGGGTTTGATCCCCGGTTTGGGGTCGTTCTCTGTGGAGCTTGCATGTTCTCCCCGTGACTGCGTGGGTTCCCTCCGGGTACTCCGGCTTCCTCATACCTCCAAAGACATGCACCTGGGGATTGGTTGATTGGCAACACTAAATTGTCCCTAGCGTGTGAATGTGAGTGTGAATGATGTCTGTCTATCTGTGTTGGCTCTGCAATAACCCAGAGAGGGACAATAAAGGATGAAAATTATTGTGGCAGATCAAACGATGGATGGCTTGAAAATATTTAAAAAAATAACAAACTAAACATCACTTCTATTGATTAATCAATCAAAATGAATGTGATAATTTGACACTCATAATTATATGTACACTCCTCTCTGAGCTGCCACCTTATCGTGGTAGAGGACTTTGCGTGCCCCAATGATCTTAGGAGCTGTGTTGTCCGGGGGCTCCTATGCCCCCTGGTAGGGTCTCCCAAAACAATTTGGTCCTAGGTGAGGGATCAGACAAAGAGAAGCTCGAAAACCTCTATGAAAAATAAAAACAAAGGACCCAGATTTCCCTCACCCGGACGCGGGACACCGGGGCCCCCTTCTGGTGCCAGTCCCGGAGGTGGGGCACGATGGCAAGCGCCTGGTGGCTGGGCCTATCCCGAAGGGGCCCGGCCCGAAGAGGCAAAGTGGGTCCCCCTTCCAATGGGCTCACCACCCATAGCAGGGGCCATAGAGCTCGTGTGCGATGTGAGCTGGGCAGAAACCGAAGACAGGGCACTTAGCGGTCCGATCCTCAACTACATAAGCTAACTCTTGGACTAGGGTGGCAATTCTTGTTGCCCCACAACTCAGGGTCTGCACGTTGAAATTCAACCCAGTACACAAGAGGATAGCTTCACTACACCTTCGGGTGGGGGGACGGGTCCTGACTATTGTTTGTGCTTTCGCACCAAATAGCAGCTCAGAGTACCCACACTTTTTGGATTCACTTGAGGGAGTAATGGAGAGTGCTACCCCGGGTGATTCCCTTGTTCTACTGGGGGACTTCAACGCTTATATTGGCAACAACAGTGAAACACTGTCATCACCGTGTATGGTGAGCATGGTGTGTTGCTGACCTCTACTACATCTGTTGTGGATCGGTGGAGGGAATACTTCGAAGAACTCCTTAATCCCACCAACATATCTTCCGATGAGGAAGCAGTGCCTGGGGATTTTGTGGTGGGCTCTCCTATTTTTGGGGCTAATGTTGCTGAGGTAGTTAAAAAGCTCCTCGGTGACAAGGCCCCAGGGGTGGATGACACCCACTCTGAGTTCCTTAAGGCTTTGGATGTTGTGGGGCTGTCTTGGTTGACAAGACTCTGCTACATCGTGTGGACATGGGGGATGGTACTTCTGGATTGGCAGACCGGGTTGGTGGTTCCTCTCTTTAGGAAGGGGAACCAGAGGGTGTGTTCCAACTATCATGGGATCACACACCTCAGCCTTCCCGGTAAGGTCTATTCAGGTGTACTGGAGAGGCGGCTACGCCGGATAGTCGAACCTCAGGTTCAGGAGTAACTGTGTGGTTTTCGTCCTGGTCGTGGAACTGTGGACCAGCTCTATAGTCTCGGCAGGATAGAGTTTGCCCAACCAGTCTACATGTGTTTTATGGAATTGGAGAAGGCATTCGACCGTGTATCCGGGAAGTCCTGTGGGGAGTGCTCAGAGAGTATGGGGTAACGGACTGTCTAATTGTGGCGGTCCTGTCCCTGTTTGATCAGTGTCAAAGCTTGGTCCGCATTGCCGGCAGTAAGTCGGACCCGTTTTCAGTGAGGGTTGGACTCCGCCAAGGCTGTCCTTTGTCACCGATTCTGCTCATAAATTTTATGGACAGAATTTCTAGGCGCAGTCAGGCCGTTGAGGGGAACCGAAATTGGTACTGTAGCTGCAGGATTCGGTGTCTGCTTTTAGCAGATGATGGCTTCATCTTCAGCTGTCACTGGATCGGTTCGCAGCCGAGTGTGAAGCGAATGACATGGGAACCAGCACCTCCTAGTCCGAGTCCATGGTTCTCGACCGGAAAAGGGTGGAGATAAGATAGGAGTTCAAGTACTTTGGAGTCTTGTTGACGAGTGAGGGAAGAGTGGATCGTGAGATCAACAAGCGGATTCGTGCAGCGTCTTCAGTAATGCGGATGCTGTATCGATCCGTTGTGGTGAAGAAGGAGCTGAGCCGGAAGGCAAAGCTCTCAATTTACCGGTCGATCTGCGTTCCTATCCTTACCTATGGTCATGAGCTTTGGTTTATGACCTAAAGGACAAGCTCAAAGGGTAAAAGCGTCCGAAATTAATTTCCTCTGCAGGGTGGCGGGGCTCTCCCTTAGAGATAGGGTTAGAAGCGCTGTCATCCGGGAAGGGCTTAAAAAAGTAAAGCCGCTGCTTCTCCACATCGAGAGGAGCCAGATGAGGTGGTTCGGGCATCTGGTCAGGATGCCACCCGAACACCTCCCAAGGGAGGTGTTTCGGGCACGTCCGACCGGTAGGCGGCCACGGGGAAGACCCAAGACACGTTAGGAAGACTACGTCTCCCGGATGGCCTAGGGAACGCCTCGGGATCCCCGGGGAGGAGCTGGATTAAGTGGCTGGGGAGAGGGAAGTTAGGGCCTCCCTGCTTAGGCTGCTGCCCCCGCGACCCGAACTCGGATAAGCGAAGAAGATGGATGGATTATAGATACAATGTAATAAAAGCTACTCATTCCTTTTTTCTTTTTTTCCTCTTAAAACAATGTACTGTAGTGTTCGGTAGCTTGAAAAATACTCAACTGCTTTATCAATCTGTCAATAAACTGACAGTCCACACTCACTGCATGATTAAAATGTAGAATAGGACAGGTCAAAAACATGTTTTTATCCAATCCTAAAGGCTATTGTTTGCAATAATAATGTTTCAGTTACCCTCTTTAGCTACCAGATAAGCTACAGTACAGTAAATGATAGAAACACGTAAGGTTGGGCTGGTGAGTGCTATTTTTTCATATTATAATGATACAGGTACTTTGCCTGTATTATCCATTAGCCTGAATCACATAAATGTACTTTTGTTGTATCAATTATTTTTTATTGTCTATTCTAACTGAAACCTATTTGTATTTTTTAATAAAAAATACTTAAACCCTAACCGTTTTAGACTGAATAGTGTTACTAACCTTCCGCTCCATCTCTCTGGCAGGAAACTTTCAGGCTGCTCAAACACCTCTGGGTCCCGATGGACGGAATGATTGATATAGACTGCAGCATAACCCTTTGGGACATGAAAACCTGCAAGGGTTGTGTCCTGCAAACACACAAACAAACAACCATGTACAATAAATAAGACAGCACACAATAAATGATCAACATATATGTGTACAGTAAATTACTATTCGCGTGGGTTATTCTCCAGGACGACCCGCAAATTGTGAAAGAATGCCGATAAAATGTCTATCTTTTACACACTTTTCAACATCTAAACCTTCCTGCTAGCTTGACGTTGACATTCATCTCAGATATCGGATCATTTGCATCTAAAGTGACAGTTATTGGATTTGATTCACCGGCTGAGGTTTAATGAGATTCTGCTGGAAAAACTGCCAATTTTTGGAGGCAAAAAAAAAGCAAATGATGATCATTTTACAGAAAAACACTTTTCTGAGTCCTTTTTCCTACACTGAACGCTGGTGAAAAGAGTCACCTTGAGGCACAAAGTCCACTCATCCGAGTTTGTTGCCCTCACAATTCACCTTTTCACTGCATCCATGTGTAGCTTCACCAATGTACCGCCACCCAACATAATCACTGTTGCTTTTTCTTCTTAGCCCCTTATCTCATTTCTCCCTCGGCCTCTCTCTGCTAGAGTGGACAATCTGCTACAAATCTCTTTCTTTCTTCTTGTTCCCACGGTGACATCACTGACCTTGTGAAGTTAATTTGGTCTCTTCGCACACGTCCACACTTTCATGTTCGACATAATTGTGCTTACATTTTTCCACACAATCGTGATTAGTAAATATCTCTGTTATAGCCACCTGTGCCCACACACGACTCAAGCTCATTAAAGTTATAAACAGAAGCGTACCTAGTTTTTAAATAGTCATATGTTGTATCACGCACACACGCTGTGCTTCCAGCTGCTGCAAGTGCACGCAGAAGATCCACTGCAAACATCAGAGACTCCCACACACTCATCAAGCGGACCATGCCCACTCTCCGCTGCAGCCGACTGCAGGCCACACCTCATGCTAATGAAGGAGGGCAGTATAAAGATGGCCGACGCTGACTCCTCGATGTCGGAACGTAAACTACCTTCGTAAGCTGCGTGTCGCCGACTTTGTCCTGATCTTCCTAGTGACTACTTCCTTGTGTTTTTCCTGATCCTGTTTCTCCTGCTCTTCCACAGTGTTCGTGTCACCACCGTTGCTTCCCTTCTGGCCTCCCTTTGTCTTCCTGGATCCCCCGACCTTGTTTATGGACTTTGGACTCGCTCTCCTGCCTCGGGCCCCTCGCTTGGATTTTGGACTCCCTCTGGCTTGTTCCCTCTCGGATTTGGACGACCTTTTCAACCAAGACGCACCTCAACAAACCTTACGGTATCTACATATGATAAATTCCACACATAGTCTTCCATGCAAACACATAGTAGCATACACACTCCACGTAATCATCAAGTATTCAAATAAACCTGTTGAACTTGACATTCCTTCGCTGTGCCGTCTCCTTCCCCAGTAGCAAACATAACAGTACGTTCCGACCACGATGGAACCAGACGGCACCCTTAAGTCTTCACTCGGACATCGGGCTCGGACTTCCCCCAGTACGGATCTGTCAACAATCCAAAATGTCCTTCAAGAACACCAGGCCCGTTTTTCCACCCTGGAGGACAAATTGGACGTTGCTTTCGCCAGCCTGTTGTCAGGACTCGACAACCTCAGCATTGGTCAGGTGACACCTCCCGCACCCACCATCAGCACATCAAGTACACTCACCACCGGAGGAGCTACATGTCTCCGGGAACCTAAGATAGCCATCCCTAAAAATTTTGAAGGATGTTTCGAACAGTGTCGTGGCTTCTTGGTCCAAAGTGAGTTTATTTTTCTACACCAACCTTCCCGATATGCTAACGATGGTGCTAAGATTGCATTTATCTTTTCCCTACTTTCGGGGCCTGCTTTGAAATGGGCCACATCAGCCCTTAGTAAGAATTCTGGACTTAATATGAACTATGCTTCTTTCCGAAAAGAATTCTTGGCTGTCTTTGATCATCCTGCTGAGGGCGGAGACACCGCCTCCCGACTCCATTCCATGCGGCAGGGCTCCTGGTCTGTAGCTACCTACACTTTGGAGTTCAGAACCCTGGCAGCAGAGAGTAGATGGGACGACAAGGCACTCCAGAGCGCTTATCGGAGAGGTCTAAATGACTCTATTAAGGACGGCGTGTTGCGGGACAGACCTTCTAACTGTCAAGACCTCATCCAGTTAGCTCTCCTTTTTGACCAACGACTCATGGAACGTGAGGCGGAGAGGGAGAGCGATTACGGCAGCGCAACTACCGCAGGAGTCACTGGATTGACCAACCGCCAATTCACCAAAAGTTCTGGTAACGTAAATCCGGATGCCACCATGTATCATGAACCCATGCAAATTGGCAGGTCCCAACTATCTTTGGAAGAGAGACAAAGGAGAGTCCAACTCCGACTATGTCTATACTGTGGTCGGGCAGACCATCAGATACGAAACTGCACTTTTCGGCAAAAAGGGTCGGACTCACCAGCCGAGGGGATCCTGGTGAGCCATACAACTGTCCCCATGACCCCGTCCAGGAGGAACCCCAGTATTCTGTTCCCCGCTAGCCTAGCTTGGGAAGCTAGGACATTGTTCATTGACGCATACCTGGACTCAGGAGCCGACGAGAGTTTCATGGACTTGAGGTACGCCCGAGAGAAGTATGTTCCTTTGGTACCTTTAAAGGATTTTGTCTCGGCCCATGCCTTAGATGGCCACCCTTTGGGTCCCATCAAATATCGCACTAAACCATTATCTCTTACCATTTCTGGCAACCATACAGAAGACATCAGTTTCTGGGTTTTGGATGCTCCTGTAGCCCCCCTGGTTCTAGGTCGATCTTGGCTAGTTCAACATAATCCCCACATCTCATGGACAACTGGTAAGATCCTGGCTTGGAGTAATCACTGCCATGCTCAGTGCCTTAAGTCTGCAGTAGTACAATCAAAAGGCCCTAAACCATCATCAACCCCGGTGGACCTCTCCTGAGTTCCCAAGATTTACCACGATCTTGCCGCTGTATTTAGTAAGGAACAAGCTTTGTCTCTTCCACCTCACAGACCATATGACTGTACTATCGATCTCATTCCTAATGCTGCTCTTCCATGCAGTCGACTGTACAATCTGTCTCTTCCGGAAAAACAAGCTATGAAGGATTACATCTCCGAGTCCCTTGCTTCAGGAATCATCAGACCATCTAAATCGCCTCTAGCTGCTGGGTTCTTCTTTGTGAGCAAAAAGAATGGTTCACTTCGCCCATGCATTGACTACAGACAACTGAACAGTATCACTATCAAGAACAAGTATCCTCTACCTCTGCTTAGTTCATCCTTTGAACCTCTCACACCTGCCACCATTTTCTCCAAGTTAGATCTTCGCAATGCATACCATCTGGTCCGCATCAGGGAGGTAGACGAATGGAAAACAGCGTTTAACACTCATCTGGGTCACTTTGAGTATAGAGTCATGCCTTTTGGACTCACCAATGCTCCTGCTGTTTTTCAGGCCCTGGTCAATGACATACTTAGTGATATGATTGATCGATTTGTGGTGGTTTACCTGGCTGACATACTCATTTTCTCCAAGAACCTTCAGGAACACCAGCACCACGTCCGCCTTGTCCTTCAACGACTTCTGGAGAACCGTTTATTCGTCAAAGCTGAAAAGTGTGAGTTTCATTCATCTTCTGTTGATTTTCTCGGATTTGTCAAGGCTGACCCCAAGAAGGTGAAGGCGGTGGTGGAATGGCCACAGCCCTCTAATCGTACCGAATTACGTCGATTTCTGGGATTTGCGGGTTTCTACAGACGTTTCATTAAGGACTTTAGTAAGTTGGCTGCACCCCTTCACGCACTTACATCTACCAGTATACCTTTTCAGTGGAACCGTGAAGCAGGCATGGCATTTTGGTCCCTGAAGAGAAGCTTCGTCACGGCACCCATCCTGGTGTACCCGGATCAAGACTGCCCCTTCACTGTTGAGGTAGACGTATCCGATACAGGAGTTGGTGCAGTTCTTTCCCAACGCTCCAAAATAGACAACAAGATCCATCCTTGTGCATTTTTTTCTAGACGTTTAGCCTCTGCTGAGTGTAATTACGATGCGGGAAATCGGGAGTTACTTGCTGTCTATGAGGCATTAAAGGAATGGAGACATTGGTTGGAGGGCTCTAAACACCAGTTTCAGGTGCTCACTGATCACCGTAACCTCCTCCATATCAGATCAGCCAAAAGACTTAATGATAGACAGGCCCGTTGGTCCCAGTTTTTTGGTCGCTTTGACTATGTTCTATCTTACAGACCTGGATCCCGCAATACCAAGGCTGATGCGCTCTCTCGACAGTTCTCTAAAGAGACCACCGACAAGACCCCAGAAGAGACTATTATTCCTCTCTCCAGGATTATTGGCATGGTCACTTGGAAAGTGGAGGATCTTGTCCAAGATTCCCTAAAGAAGAATCCGGGACCAGGTGGCGGACCTCCCAACAAACTTTTCGTTCACAGGAATCTACGTCCTCAAGTCTTGGAGTGGGGACATTCCAGCGTGTTTTCTTGTCATCCTGGATTTCAACGTACTGTCATTCATCCGCCGACGATTCTGGTGGCCGTCCATGGCCCAAGATACCCGTGAGTTCATCGCCGCATGCAATACTTGTGCACGGAATAAACCATCCCACAGGCCACCGGCATGACTGCTATGTCCTCTCCCCATCCCCAGTCGTCCATGGTCCCAGATTTCCTTAGACTTCGTTACAGGCTTTCCCCCTTCTCAAGGTAATAACGTCATACTCACAATTGTTGACCGACTCTCTAAAGCTGCACATTTTGTTCCACTTCCCAAACTCCCTTCATCCTCTGAAACTGCTGACCTCCTTACTAATCATATTGTTAAACTACATGGCATTGTTTCAGACCGTGGTCCTCAGTTTACTTCAAGTTTGCCTACAACTCAATGAAGAGTTCAGCAACTGGGTTATCTCCATTTGAATGTTCCCTTGGATACCAACCTTCCATGTTTCCCCAACAGGAGTTGGAAGCATCCACCTCTTCATTTCGGAAACACATCAAAAAGTGCCAGCAGATATGGAAAACTACTCGTGCTTCTCTACTAAAATCATCTGAAAAGATGTGCAACAATGCCAACCGGCAACGCATTCCAGCCCCTATTTACTCTCCAGGACAACAAGTACTTCGTCGCACTAAGGACCTGCATCTTGAGGTACCATCACGTAAACTCGCACCCCGTTTTGTAGGACCCTTCACCATAGAGACGATTATCAACTCCGTTGCAGTTAAATTATCTTTACCATCATCTATTAAACAACACCCAGTAGTCCATGTCTCCCAGATAAAGCCAGTTGCTAGTTCGCCATTGTCATCCCCCGAACCTATTCTGCCTCCTCCTAGAGTTTTGGAAAATGGTGATTCAGTATGGGCTGTAAAAGAGATACTCGGGGTCCGTCGTCAAGGGAGAGGGTTAGTTTATTTGGTAGATTGGGAAGGTTATGGACCTGAGGATAGATCTTGGGTTCCTGCCTCATATCTTGCTGACCCCAATCTTCTCAAGGAGTTCTATCGGGTCAACCCTGGAGCTCTTCGGCGCTCGTCGGGGGCCTCGCAAATCACGTTGTATCACGCACTCACGCTGTGCTTCCTGCTGCTGCAAGTGCACGCAGAAGATCCACTGCAAACACCAGAGACTCCCACACACTCATCAAGCGGACCGCGCGCACTCTCCGCTGCAGCCGACTGCAGGCCACACCTGATGCTAATGAAGGAGGGCAGTAAAGATGGCCTCTTCGATGTCGGAACGTAAACTACCTTCGTAAACTGCGTGTCTCCTCTGACAATGTTCGAACAATAATCAGCTACTCCAGGGGTGTCCAAACTACAGACGGCCAGCGTCCTCAATCTGACCGACGAGACATTTTGAAATGTATTTTTAACATTAAAATGAATCCAATATACTCGTACGTTACTCTTTTATCCAACATGATTAATGTCTTGCCTGCCTTTTGTATTTTATTACCAACTTGGAGTATGGCATCAAATTATATATATACATATGTGGTCCTCTCCAAGGTTCTCATAGTCATCATTGTCACCGACGTCCCACTGGGTTATCAATGTCACCGACTTCCCACTGGGTGTGAGTTTTCCTTGCCCTTATGTGGGCCTGCCGAGGATGTCGTAGTGGTTTGTGCAGCCCTATGAGACACTAGTTATTTAGGGCTATATAAGTAAACATTGATTGATTGATTATAGCTCCAAAACAACTTCAAAACACTCCATTAATGTTTTATATACACACACTGCAAGTCAATGTATAATGTAGTAACAGACACGTTCCTAACAATACGTAATATGTACAATATTTTGTCATTTTAATCTTTGCTGAAACTGACTTCTTCTGTGCACTAATTTCCATTTCTATAGCAGTGCACGCCCGACTTCCGGAAACAACTTGTGTTCCTACTTCCAGATTCAAACATGAGTGTTCATTGCAGACTTGGCAGTAGACAACAAAGAAGTGTCATGACGCGTAGTCGAACCCGCGTATTCCTCGGCGGCTGGAGCTGCGGGCGCCACCTTTGACAGCGCGCTAAGATGTGCCTCCGCTGACATCGTGCTCAGACACGCCCCCGCTCGTGCTGAGCGCAGTACGCCCACGCAGCAACGAGCCTGCACACAATTTATAATCAACACACCTGGACTTGACGAGAGAGAGCGGCATAAAAGACCAGTGAAGCCAGGAGACCTTTGCCAGAACGTAGCCAATCTCCCTTGAGTAAGCATCACGTCTGGCACCCCTCCCTTGTTCTTTGCTTGCCTTCTTGTGCTCTTTCTCGATCCCGACTTGATGTCTTTTGTGTTTTCCAAAGTGTCTTCTGTGATCGTGTCCTGCCTCAGGACCTCCTCCTGGATCTTTGCTTGCCCTCCCCGATCCTTGACCACTGCTTGGACCCGGACATCGTTGCCTCTCTCCATCCCCCGACCGCCTGCCTCCCTTTGACTGCCTCTTCACCTTCCCCCTTGGATTCGACGAAAGATACATCCGATATGCACAGAAAACACCCTCTGGTAAATTCCACATTGTTATATCGTCCGCATTCATTCCGTAGTGGTAGCATACACATCCCACACATTCATCAAGGGTTTCAATAAACCTTTTAAAACCGCAGTTCTGTCCTGGTGTTGCCTCCTTCCCTTTGCCTAGTACACAACAAGAAGACTATTTTTGGTCAAATGAGGATTCACAACCCTATCTTTTTGAAGCTGAATGAAAGGACGACAAAGTACTTTTTGTAGAAGCCAGCACACAGAAGAGGGTGAAACTTTGGAACAGATGGAAGCTGCGAGAGTGAGGTCAGCATGACAAGAAGCTGTAAATGTGGAATTTGGAGACAAACTATCTTGACATTGATGGAATGTTGACCCCTATATAATCCAGACAAACGTCCCCAGCCAGCTGGACCAAACAGACAACTGTCCATTGAGTGAGTCACACTTTAAAATCGATCATGATACACGCAGTACGTCATGTACTGTAGGTGTAGTAACTCAACTACAATACATACACTGTCTGGCTAGCTGTGTACAAACAAAACAGGAATGTGGGCTAATACTTTACAGATACTGTAAAATGATTTATAATGTTTTTCAGTCAGTACAGATTGGTGTCCTGTCGTTGTGCATTAAAATTCAAAAGCGTTTTGTACTTGCGTACAAGATAGCTTATATCTTGCTGTAGTTAGCTTTTACGGCTAATATTGTAGCACGCCAATGTGTTGTTACTACGCTACAAAAATAGTTCCTCAGTGTTCGCTCTTACAATAACAATGTCACTGAAGCTTTGTTTTACAGGTTACAGAATGTACATTGAATATTGTTTACGTTTGCTTAATGGGAATAGGTTAATAGGCAACACTAAATTGGCCCTAGTGTGTGAATGTGAGTGTGAATGTGTTCTGTCTATCTGTGTTGACCCTGCGATGAGATGGGGACTTGTCCAAGGTGTACGCTGCCTTCCGCCCGATTGTAGCTGAGATAGGCGCCAGCACCCCCCGCGATCCCAAAAGGGAATAAGCGGTAGGAAATGGATGGATGGATGGAAATAAATAAATTTAAAAAAATTGTCTTTTTGTCCTTCATAATGATTATTGGCAACATTCCAAAAAAAAAGTGCAGTTCCCCTTTAAAACCAACATATCAAGTTAACATACTACAGTGCCACACATTGTCGTCACCTGCTCACGGAACTATGCGGACATTGTAAAAAATGTCTAAACACCACCATAATTACACACATTTTATGCCACTACAAAGCCTGATGGGTTGATTGATAACAAAAATTAAGGAGGTCATCACAGAAGTAAACAAGGAATGAGTCTGATTTTTACATAATCTTAATATTTAATGTTTTATAATGTATATTTCATATTGTAGTGTCGTCACAGATTAATGGGGGGAGTTGTTACACAGTTAAACATGATGTGTTGTTGTTAAGTCAGTTAAGCTTACTTTAATAAACAATTTAGCAAAAGTGTCTCTGATCATTTCCAGATAACATTTTAGCCTTCGACCACTTCAAATCCTAGGATAATTGGGACACGCATACTCCTCCACCATGATAAGGTGGCAGCTCAGAGAGGAGTTGATATATATTTAGGTAAATTATGACAGGTCATTTGATTTATTTAAATATATATTTTGGCCAATTTATATTGACTTAGTTAGCACTGCTTTGCAAAAAAAGGAAAATATCCTTTCCTTTTAAAAAACGAAAATCTAATTAGGGTTTATACATGTGTTTTAAAAAGCTGCTTTCAACCAAGTCCATGTAATAGTTAGGTTTTAGTGCATGTACGCAAACACACCAAGTACGGTAAATGGTCTGCATTTCTATAGCACGTTTTACTATACCTGCTCGATACCCAAAGTGCTTTACATTAAAAAATAACATTCACCCATTTGGACACTCATTCCCACACTGATTGTATTGGACGGTGACGTCTGGTTTAGGGTGGGATGGGAGGCCCTTTAGCAGTCTTCAGTGTGGGGAACCAGAGTTTGGTTCATGGCCCCTGTGTACAGTTGTTATTAATTTAATTGAACCCACGAATTATGTGGTCTGTTGATCTTAAAAAACATCACTTGAGTTTAATGCTTTTTCTAAACAAACTGTTATTTAAAGTGATTTGGACTGTAAAACTACTATAACACTTTACTTCTTTGATGTTTTAAACTATATGTAACCCTGAATACTTTTCAGCACAAATTATGTCTAAAAATTTGTTGGACTGGTTTGTTTTAATTCCCCAAAAGATATTGACTTCAAACATATCCTATCCAAAATCATTCCAAAACTAATGACAGGATTTTTTTGGTTCCACAAAGGTCACAAGCAATCAAAGTGTACTGAAGCACTTCCTAGAAGTGACGATTAATTTTCCACTCAGCTTCGCAGCGTCACTAGTGCACATCAACCCCTCTGACTTCCATCTGGGGAAACATGGCAGATCAATCACATAGATGGATCAATTCCTCTGATTGGACTGTTGCATAAACATGTTTGATTAGATTGCCAAGATCAAAAGATACAGCTGGTGCATGAGCAGTTGGTGATGTAGCATGAATCTGTCTGAAATGTAAGTTTATCAATGACTGGATTATGCTGGCTAGTGCTAATGTCAAACCAGCATAAAATGGTATTAGTTATCAACAAGATTATCACATACAGTGGGACCTCTAAAGTTATTGCCTCTTAGGTTGTGCAATTTGGAATTCAAACACATTTTTTGGGAAAATTAGATAATAAAGATGCACAAAAACAGAAAAACAACATACAGTATTGCATTACACCTTAGCAGATATATCCCTACAATAAATTGAAATTTACAGTTTGTCAGCTTTATGTAGCGCTTACAAAGTAAATTTTGGTAGTGCATTTGCTGCAGTAGTTCGCCCTCTAGTGAAGAGTAGTGGAACACACAGAAGCAGAGTGCAAATAAATTTCTATGTCAAAGCAGACAACAGAGAAAACAAATTATGAATTTGACTCTGTATACTAAATGTGTGCAGTTATCAATTTAGTTTATTGATTTGCTGTATTTAATTTGGAAATGTATTGACTTCAAGCTGCAATCCAAAAATGAGTGTCCAATTCTAACAATATTTGAAGAATAATGTTTTACACCTAACACTATTTTCCGTGAGAGCAACACTGACTTTGGCTGACATGTTTGCTGGCAACTTGATAAGCAAATATTAGTTGTGGTTGACCCTAGATAAACATAGCAACCAGCATACGTTCAGTATTCATAGACCTTTATACTAGTGTTGTCAGATTATATGTTTTAAAATCAGATTAATCATATTTATGAATTTGGGTAACTCGTGATTAATTACAGGTTATTACTGGCTTGAATAACTTAAATGAACTCAAAATAAAGACCTCAATATTTGGACAAAAGTGCAATTTTATTGTCAGAATGTCCATTCATCCAGCCATCCATTTTCTACTGCTTGTTGTAGCTGAGATAGGCGCCAGCGCCCCCCCGCGACCCCAAAAGGGATTAAGCGGTAGAAAATGGATGGATGGATGTCCCTATCGGGGTCGAGGTGGTGCGAGAGCCTATTCCAGCTGCATTCGGGCGGAGGGCGGTGTACACCCTGGACAAGTTGCCACCTCATCACAGGGCCCACACAGATAGACAGACAACGTTCACACACATTCACACACTAGGGACCATTTAGTGTTGCCAATCAAATTATCCCCAGGTGCATGTCTTTGGAAGTGAGAGCTGGAGAACCTACGCAGTCAAGGGGATAACATGCAAACAAACCCGGGACTTTCTAATTATAAGGCATAAGCACTGACCCCTGGGTCAGTGCTTATGCTGCCCTGTCAGAATGTCTTTCAGGACATTGAATACATGTCATTTATTTCTCACTGGCACTCATCGAGGGTGGATGCTCCCCTTTCCTCTCCATTATCTCTCCTGTTTGCTGCTTTGTCTTGTCTTGCCTTAACTTTTTGCACTACTCTCCAAATCTAAACATTGGAACTATTTAAAAGGCCTCAACGAAATTGACAAGATTTTTGGTTTGGGGGAACCTGCTTGTCGTGAGGGAGGGGTTGTTGCTGGACACACGACGGATTCTTGGGAGAAGGAGTGCCACGTGCTTGGCGACCCTTCAGTTGAGTATGGGAAGACATCCACCTATTCGGAAATATGACAACAAGATGCTGATTGGAGTAAGCGTTGCTCTGGTATTGGAAGTTGCTGGCAGTCTTCAAAGTACCCCAAAGCTGCCACAAATATTTGGAGGATGCGGGATAAACTCTTGTGATTTGGTAAAATCTGACTGTCTGCCCTGCAGGATGAATTTTTGAGTACCTGTCATAGACATTTTCGAGTGAAAAGCAAATTTTATTTTCACACGCATATAAAACATTCTAACTTGGATTGTGTGGAGGGTGCTCTCCTGTGGGTTCTTCAGACCACAAAGATCCTTTCGAGAGCCCAGGTTTGAGCAAGACTTTTATTTGCATATACATATTGCGCAGGACTTTTCAGCCAGCCGTGTGTGTGCTTTCGTTCTCGTGTGTCTTAGTGTGTGCCTCTCTGCTCCCACTCCAACTCCAACTGATGTTTCTCGTCCCGGCTGCTGCTAATAAGGATGGCAGGTGATTGGATGATCAGTCCCTGCTGGGTAATCCAATCACCCGCCAGCTGTGCTTCAAGGCTGGTCCTTCCACACCCCGCTCTGTGGCAGGCCCGAAGACCACGCCCCCCCCCCACAGATTGTTTCCCTGGCTTCGAGACTCTCCCGAAGGACAGTGTGACGAAGACACAACAAACTCCCTTCTCATGGACACACACCTGTTGTTGTTGACTTTGGACTGACTGGCAAGAACACCAAGGCCAAGGAACAGAGACACGCGGCAGGCTTACACACACACACATCCATCCACAAAAAATAGACGCCACACACACATACCCCACCTCCAATCCAACGCCATTGACGCGAATCCCGTAGGGGTGATGGACGGATGGGCAGCGCCTGAAGAGCTGCAGCCTGCCACTGTGGCCCCCTCTCCCTCCCCTCTGTTGCTAGATATCTTGATATTGTCCGTTATAATACGTATATGTGCTTTGCTATGGAGGTTTTTCTCCACTCCAGACTGGGCCCCCTAAGGAGCTCAATCTAGATTGTATTTTTTTACTCATCCTTTCCCAGCGTTTAATTTTTCCCCATCTTTTACGAAGCGCCTTGTGGCAACCCATCAGCGTTCCTGTTCTGTAACCCTGTACACCGTTTATCTAATCTTAAACGGGTTTGTGCTGAAAACAGTTTCGTTGTACTTGTGCAAAGACAATAACAACCTACATACCTACCTATTTGCTCAAAGCCTGGTATTTTTAAGTAAAATTTGCCACTAGGCACACCAATCAGAGTCTCCTTACTCAATTAATAGTGAGTAAAGAAATGATCACTGAATGTATAGCCACTTTTCAGGAAACCATCTGCGGTTAAGGTAAAGGAGAATGTACGCAAAAAAAAATTGTGTGATTAATATGCGTATATTAAGGATATAACAATAAACAGTATTAATGACAACCACAGCAAACCTCCTGACTATTAGTATTACAGTTTTAAATTAAAATTATTGAAAAATAGTGATTGATAGCCACACTGAAATGATTTTGCTTACTGAAGAACATTGGACATTTGTATGTAATCACAACGAGGTGTGGTCGCAATGTACCAAAAAAGAGATCAGCATTGTCATCTAAAGAGGTAAACATGCGTGATTGTTGAAACAATTGGTTAAACTAAAAAAGAGTAAATGCAGATTTAAATGTTGCACTATGTTAAGTTGTTTATGAGTGGGTTTACGACATTATCAATGAGTAGCTTTACGTTGTCTGTAATATTATTGCAAATACTTTCAAAATGTGCACTTAATTCTTATTATACTTACTGTCACAATGTTTAGAGCAAATCAATGACTTGCAGTTCAGTAAAACATTTAAAAAAGTGTTCTTGTATGACATTCTGACTACCAAATTGCATTTGTATCCAAATATTGAGGTACTTTCTTAAAGGGGAATTGCACTTTTTTTTTTTTTTTCATTTTGCCTATTGTTAACAATCCTTATGAGAGACGAACCAAAATGTTTTTTTTTCCAGTCTCACATTTAAAACTCAGCTCGTTTTTGGTGCAGCTAATGGGAGCAACCTGTTCTCCATCTAAATCACTTTCAAAATGCATTCAAAAATCGTCAACAATATTTAATTTACATTCAAGCTGTAGTGACATTGTTATTGTAAGACCAAACACTGAAGAACTATTTTTCTAACGTAGTAAAACATCGGTATGCTACGTATTAGCCGTAAAAGCTAGCTACGAAAATAGATAAGCTAGCTTCTACGACAACATGAAACACGTTTGAGTATGTAATACACAACACTGAAAAAGGACACCAATCTTTACGACCTGAAAAACATGAACAATCATATTACAGTATCGGTAAAGTATTAGCCCACTTTTCATGTTTTGTTTGTACACAGCTAGCTCACCAGCGTATGTATCCATCCATCCATTTTCTTTCGCTTATCCGAGGTCGGGTTGCGGGAGCAGCAGCCTAAACAGAGAAGCCCAGACTTCCCTCTCCCCAGCCACTACGTCCAGCTCCTCCCGGGGGGATCCCGAGGCGTTCCCAGGCCAGCCGGGAGACATACCGTATTTCCTTGAATAGCCGCCGGGGCGCTAATTAATTTAAAACCTCATCTCACCCCTGCGCTTACCAAAATTCCAATAAAAGTGCAGTTCCCCTTTAAAAACAATTTATACATGCAAGCAAATAAACATGTGTGATTAATCTGTTTGAAAAAATTATCACTTGACAGCCCTAATATATATTATATTATATATAGATGTATATATATACATATATATATATATATATATACATATGTATAACATAGTCAGGCTTTGTCATGGATGCAAAGGATTCTGGGTATTTGTTGTGTTGCGTTTATGTCGTGTTACTGTGAGGATTTTCTCCCGAAATGTGTTTTTCATTCTTCTTTTGTGTGGGTTCACAATGTGGCGCATATTAGTAGGACTGTTAAAGTTGTTTATATCACAACCGTCAGTGTACTCTGTGTCACCCAGTATGCCTTGTAAGCTCATACATGTGCCGATAGAAGCAGCGAAATGCATGTGTCCAGTCGGCAAGCAAATAGCATTCCGTGGAGTAATATCATCACAGCACGCCCATTATATTGTAGTCCGAGTGAAAATTGGTAAACGTTGACTCCGGGTGATGTCCGGGAGAGGCATTGAATTCCGCAATCTCCCCGCAACAATCTGGGGGGTCGGCGATTGTGCAGCTGAGCTACATCAGAGTTGCCGACCCCTGATATATATATATATATATATATATATATATATATATATATATATATATATATATATATGAAAAAATCAATTAGAATACGAATCGCGATTCTCACGTTGTGCGATTCAGAATCGATTCTCTTTTTTTTTAATTGATTTTTATTTGTATTTATTTTTTTATCTATCAATCCAACAAAACAATACACAGCAATACCATAACAATGCAATACAATTCCAAAACCAAACCTGACCCAGCAACACTCAGAACTGCAATAAACAGAGCAAATGAGAAGAGACACATACACGACACAGAACAAACCAAAAGTAGTGAAACAAAAATTAATATTATCAACAACAGTATCAATATTAGTTATAATTTTAGCATAGCAGTGATTAAAAATCCCTCATTGACATTATCATTATAAAAATAAAAAAAAAGTACAATAGTGTCACAGTGGCTTACACTTGCAATACATCTCATAAGCTTGACAACACACTGTGTCCAATGTTTTCACAAAGATAACATAAGTCATATTTTTGGTTCATTTAATAGTTAAAACAAATTTACATTATTGCAATCAGTTAATATAGCATTGTCCTTTACAATTATAAAAGCTTTTTAAAAAAATCCACTACTCTGCTAGCATGTCAGCAGACTGGGGTAGATCCTGCTGAAATCCTATGTATTGAATGAATACAGAATCGTTTTGAATCGGAATAAGATCATTTTTGAATCGAGAATTGCGTTGAATAAAAAAAAATTGATATATAATCGAATCGCGACCCCAATAATCTATATTGAATCGAATCGTGGGACACCCAATGATTCGCAGCCCTAACATAATAGATATATATATATATATATATATACACACACACACACACACACACACACACACACACACACATAAATAAAACGGAATAGAAGCATTACTTCATACGACAGTAGCCAAAGGAGGAGCCTTGAAGACACATTATTATATTCAATAATCAAATGTAACACATTTAGAATATGTAATAATCTTATACAATATATTTACAATATACAATTTAATAATAATATCTAATATAATAAATATAATAATTAAAGATTAATAAATGACCGATTTATAATTGAATCGTATAGCTCCCGAATCATAATCAAATAGGTGCCCAAAGATTCCCACTTCTAAACAATACTGTTATGTGATCATTTTGGTCACAATAACCGTGATCGGAAATGTTTATATTGTTCCATCCGTAGCGTATAGGAATCAATAAAGTACTATCTATCTATCTATCTATCTATCTATCTATCTATCTATCTATCTATCTATCTATCTATCTATCTATCTATCCATCTATCTATCTATCTATAATTATGTATATAATTATGTATATATACATAATTTATGTGATAATTTTTTGTGGCAATCACATGAGTTAACTTGATATTTTTGACAGCCCTACTTTATACATATACCACAACTATTTATAGGAGACGGAGTCTTACCTTTTCCGCTATCCTGCGTCCACCAATGCAAGGAGGCCAGAGCCTCTGGACCTCTAGCAGGACTTCTTCCAGATAATTAGCATCCATAAGTGCTCGCCGCCGAGTTTCCTCCTGAAAGTAAAGAGCGAAGGTTTTACACTAGGTGTTCTTACAAAAAAGCAACAAAAAGGGTTATATATTCAAATATTTAATATTTTTTGAGAACATATACAATAGCCCTGGGTGCAGAGGCAGTATGACATAAAAGCATCAAAACAATAAATTTAGCAGAGAAGAGGAACCTGATACAGTAAGCAAAGGACAACAATTAAAGAACATGTTCTCTTCTCTGCATGCAGCTTGTTTTTTTTCCATTACATCCCACAAGTGACAATTATCTGTCTACGAGGGAATCTTGCTCCACCCTTTAGGTACCAAATATTGTGTTACTCTTTACAACCTTTGACAATGAACACACCAAACTAAATGATAATAGCGATAGGTACAAATATCGATCACCTTCACTCCCACAAACAGTGAGTCCAAAACCTTTTTACAAGAGCTTATATTTTTAAAGACTTTACAGTATATCCACTACTAGGTTCCTTTATGTTGATGTACCTGTTCTTTCCCACTGAGAGCCAAAGTGAACGAGGTGAGCAGTGACGCCAGACCTTTGGGAATGAGGGCAGAGATGAACAGCAGGAGATGCTGGGAAGCACAGTTGGAGCTGGGCAGTGGTAGTGACTTCAGGGAGCCCACAAAACTGCAGATGGAGAAGTGACATACAGCATTCATGAGTTATTATGCAAGCAAATAATATTTGTCTTTTTTACCCGTCCGTTTCGTTCTTCAGTTTGTCTTTGATGATTTCCATCAGCTGCTCTCTGGCTTCCAAAGCTATGGAAAATCCAGATGACCAAAGAGGAACCTTTACATTGACTGGAGCAGAGATCAAACCTGTAGGAACACATACACACAGTCAGTAAATGTACTTTATGGCTTTTTAAAAATCAACATTAAAAAGGATGTGTATTTAGCAACACCGGAAATGCAACCAAATATGACTTTCATAATGTGGTGCTGAAATGCTATTTTCAATGAAAAAAAAGTGTTTTGGTTAAACACAAGGAAATGCTACAGTGCCAAGTTGGGATGTGATGCTCCGTCGGCCTCCAATTTTCTTGGAAATGGACATGATCGCCATTGCCGATTAATGCCTTCTAATGCCAATCACAAACGCAGATCTCCTCTGGCTGACACTGTATTTAATTTCAGTCCTCCGGCTGACAAGTTAGCAGCTAATAGTGTGTCCCCATACATAGTTACAATAACTACCTAATTTAACCTAACCCCTAAGTTAACAATAACCAGTATTGGTAAATAAACTGCATTTCTTAGCATCTTAAGTTACATTATCATGTAAGATTATCACCGGAGGATAAGGCTAAACATGGTAAACACTGATAATAGCTAAGCTAACTGCTAAAGTTAACTTTAAACAACACTAAGATGTCACACCTAGACTTGGATTTGTTTTGCTTCTTCCATGCAAAGGATGATTGCCACGAGCCAGACGAGAGTGTAAGTACATATTTGTTTATTTAAACACTGTAATAAAAAATAAACAAACTAAGGGCGCTCACAAGGAGGTACAAAACTTGGCTACAAAAATACAAACAGGGAAAAACAAAAACACTTGCACGATGGCATGAATGAACTATGGCCATAAAAAAAAAGACTTAACACAAAAGCATTAAACTATGAACTATATACAACAACTTACATGACATGGATCTATGGACGAGGGCATGAAGGAGATGCAGCAAGAGAAGCGGGTGTGCTTGCCTTCATGCCTTCATGCACATGCAAGTGCAAATGTCTTGTTCTCAAAAAGGGGGTATGTGGTCTCACATTTCACTCAGGTTTACATGGGAAAGAGTCTATTGGCCTATCTTGATGAGCGTGATGCTTCTCACAAATAACTCACATCTTAGTGCCGTTGATTGCATTGTGTGACACTTTGTGTGTGTGACATTAAAACTAACCATGTATAATGATAACTTATAACACTGTATGTTCCTGATTATAAGCCGCTACTTTTTTCCAAAGCTTTGAACCCTGCGACCTATACAACAAAAGTGTGGCAAATCTATTGATTTTCATTGCGAACGGAAAAAAATATGTAATGGAATTGGCAAAAAAAGTACAAAAGATTTACTAAAATTATCCACTTTTCAAACACAAAGTGTTTACAAAGTACATAATAGAAGAATCCTTACAAACATCTTGAACCGTACTAAAGGGAGAACATCTTATTAATCTCATAAAGGATAAATAAAGACATGAATGGCTATTGTTTTGTTTGATCAACCATTTTACTGCCATGTAACAGGCACTGTTTGGAAACAATTAAGGTATGTAAATAAACATATACAAAATCGTTCTGCGAGTATATCTCATTTCACAAATTTCACATATCGATATATATCTGCTGCTTAGTCTGGTGTGGCTAATGTATGAACATTTAATTTTTCTTCTAAAATATAGTGGCCGCGGCGTATATACCGGTGTGTAGTTTATAGTCCAGAAAATACGGTAATATACTACAGTTAGCCTGCATAAATATCATAGGAAAATCAATATATTAATTTCATCAAGTGTAAGTTCGCAATATAGAAAATAAATTCTAGGCGTAAGTGTAAAAAACATTAACTCTATGACAGATTTATGCTTTTGAAGGAGTGTTAATTTGTTCAAAAGCATAAATCTGTCATAGAGTTCATGTTTTTTTACTTTTGCTTTTGAAGGAGTGTTAATTTGTTCTCCTCTCTGAGCTGCCACCTTATCGTGGTAGAGAAGTTTGCGTGTCCCAATGATCCTAGGAGATATGTTGTCCGGGGGCTTTATGCCCCCTGGTAGGGTCTCCCAAGGCAAAGAGGTTCTAGGTGAGGGATCAGACAAAGAGCAACTCGAAGACTTCTATGAAGAAGAAAAAACATGGACCCAGATTTCCCTCGCCGGGACGCGGGTCACCGGGGCCTCCCTCTGGAGCCAGGCCCAGAGGTGGGGCACGATGGCGAGCGCCTGGTGGCCGGGTTCCCATGGGGGCCGGCCGGGCACAGCCCGAATAGACAACGTGGGTCACCCCTCCAATGGGCTCACCACCCATAGCAGGGGCCATAGAGGTCGGGTGCAATGTGAGCTGGGCGGAAGCCGAAGGCAGGGCACTTGGCGGTCCAATCCTCGGCTACAGAAGCTAGCTCTTGGGACGTGGAACGTCACCTCACTGGGGGGAAAAGAGCCTGAGCTAGTGCGCGAAGTCGAGAAGTTCCGGCTGGATATAGTCGGACTCACTTCGACGCACATCAAGGGCTCTGGAACCACTTCTCTCGAGAGGGACTGGACCCTCTTCCACTCTGGCGTTGCCGGCAGTGAGAGGCGACGAGCTGGGGTGGCAATTCTTGTTGGCCCCCGGCTCAAAGCCTGCACGTTGGAGTTTAACCCGGTGGACGAAAGGGTAGCTTCCCTCCGCCTTCGGGTGGGGGGACGGGTCCTGACTGTTGTTTCTGCTTACGCACCAAGCAGCAGTTCAGAGTACCCACCCTTTTCGGGAGCACTCGAGGGAGTACTGGAAAGTGCTCCCCCGGGTGATTCCCTTGTCCTCCTGGGGGACTTCAACGCACACGTTGGCAACGACAGTGAAACCTGGAGAGGCGTGATTGGGAAGAATGGCCGCCCGGATCAGAACCTGAGTGGTGTTTTGTTATTGGACTTTTGTGCTCGTCACAGTTTGTTCAAACATAAGGGTGTCCATATGTGCACTTGGCACCAGGAGTCCCTAGGCCACAGTTCCATGATCAACTTTGTAGTTGTGTCAACGGATTTGCGGCCTTATGTTTTGGACACTCGGGTGAAGAGAGGGGCGGAGCTTTCTACCGATCACCACCTGGTGGTGAGTTGGCTGCGATGGTGGGGGAGGATGCCGGAGAGACCTGGGAGGCCCAAACGCATTGTGAGGGTCTGGTGGGAACGTCTGGCAGAGTCTCCTGTCAGAGAAAGTTTCAATTCCCACCTCCGGAAGAACTTTGAACATGTCACGAGGGAGGTGCTGGACATTGAGTCCGAGTGGACCATGTTCCACACCTCTATTGTCGAGGCGGCTGATCGGAGCTGTGGCCGCAAGGTAGTTGGTGCTTGTCGGGGCGGCAATCTTAAAACCCCTTGGTGGACACCAGCGGTGAGGGATGCCGTCAAGCTGAAGAAGGAGTCCTATCGAGTCCTTTTTGCTCATAAGACTCCGGAGGCAGTGGACAGGTACCGACAGGCCAAGCGGTGTGCAGCTTCAGCGATCGCGGAGGCAAAAACTCGGACATGGGAGGAGTTCGGGGAAGCCATGGAAAACGACTTCCGGACGGCTTCGAAGCGATTCTGGACCACTGTCCGCCGCCTCAGGAAGGGCAAGCAGTGCAGTATCAACACCGTGTATGGTGTGGATGGTGTTCTGCTGACCTCAACTGCGGATGTTGTGGATAGGTGGAAGGAATACTTCGAAGACCTCCTCAATCCCACCAACACGTCTTCCTATGAGGAAGCAGTGCCTGGGGAATCTGTGGTGGACTCTCCTATTTCTGGGGCTGAGGTCGCTGAGGTAGTTAAAAAGCTCCTCGGTGGCAAGGCCCCAGAGGTGGATGGGGTCCGCCCGGAGTTCCTTAAGGCTCTGGATGCTGTGGGGCTGTCTTGGTTGACAAGACTCTGCAGCATCGCGTGGACATCGGGGGCGGTACTTCTGGATTGGCAGACCGGGGTGGTGGTTCCTCTCTTTAAGAAGGGGGACCGGAGGATGTGTTCCAACTATCGTGGGATCACACTCCTCAGCCTTCCCGGTAAGGTTTATTCAGGTGTACTGGAGAGGAGGCTACGCCGGATAGTCGAACCTCGGATTCAGGAGGAACAGTGTGATTTTCGTCCTGGTCGTGGAACTGTGGACCAGCTCTATACTCTCGGCAGTGTTCTTGAGGGTGCATGGGAGTTTGCCCAACCAGTCTACATGTGCTTTGTGGACTTGGAGAAGGCATTCGACAGTGTCCCTCGGGAAGTCCTGTGGGGAGTGCTCAGAGAGTATGGGGTATAGGACTGTCTTATTGTGGCGGTCCGCTCCCTGTACGATCAGTGCCAGAGCTTGGTCTGCATTGCCGGCTGTAAGTCGAACACATTTCCAGTGAGGGTTGGACTCCGCCAAGGCTGTCCTTTGTCACAGATTCTGTTCATAACTTTTATGGACAGAATTTCTAGGCGCAGTCAAGGCGTTGAGGGGTTCCGGTTTGGTGACCGCAGGATTAGGTCTCTGCTTTTTGCAGATGATGTGGTCCTGATGGCTTCATCTGACCGGGATCTTCAGCTCTCACTGGATAGGTTCTCAGCCGAGTGTGAAGCGACCGGAATGAGAATCAGCACCTCCAAGTCCGAGTCCATGGTTCTCGCCCGGAAAAGGGTGGAATGCCATCTCCGGGTTGGGGAGGAGACCCTGCCCCAAGTGGAGGAGTTCAAGTACCTAGGAAACTTGTTCACGAGTGGGGGAAGAGTGGATCGTGAGATCGACAGGCGGATTGGTGCGGCGTCTTCAGTAATGCGGACGTTGTACCGATCCGTTGTGGTGAAGAAGGAGTTGAGCCGGAAGGCAAAGCTCTCAATTTACCGGTCGAACTACGTTCCCATCCTCACCTATGGTCATGAGCTTTGGGTCATGACCGAAAGGATAAGATCACGGGTACAAGCGGCCGAAATGAGTTTCCTCCGCCGTGTGGCGGGGCTCTCCCTTAGAGATAGGGTGAGAAGCTCTGCCATTCGGGAGGAACTCGAAGTAAAGTTGCTGCTCCTCCACATCGAGAGGAGCCAGATGAGGTGGTTTCAGGTATCTGGTCAATATGCCACCCGAACGCCTCCCTAGGGAGGTGTTTAGGGCACGTCCAACCGGTAGGAGGCCACAGGGGAGACCCAGGACACGTTGGGAAGACTATGTCTCCCGGCTGGCCTGGGAATGCCTCGAGATCCCCTGGGAAGAGCTAGACGAAGTGGCTGGGTTTCCCTGCTTAGGCTGTTGCCCCCGCGACCCAACCTCGGATAAGCGGAAGAAGATGGATGGATGGATGTTAATTTGTTTTGGCAACACTTAGTGGCTAAAATAATTCATTAACTTAAGTCATGGTGTACTAAGTTGAATGATGCAAACACGTTTGTTACGAGATGGTTTCTAATACGCTTTTGCCTTGGACACAAACATTATTTTATACTAGTTTATATTGACACAAGTTGTGTTTTAGACTACAATATTTTTCAATTATGGACCTTTATTACGTATGTGTGCTTAGCAGTTGTGTAGCTGCCAGCTCCTAGTAGCCTATAGCCTACTATGTTTACCTTTTGTTAATGACTTTCCTAAAATACAAGAAAAAACAAAGCAATCTTGTTTGCTGTTAGATGCAAGCCGTTTTCTGATACATGTTTGTTTGCTAATATCGGTCCGATAAATAATATCAGATGGAGACACCCCTGCCTGATAAATTTGTTCACAACATACTGTATAAACCAATCAATCCATCAAGGGAATTTAGTTGAATCCCCATCCATAGGATTTTTTTTGCAAGGAAACAACTCCCACTTCTACATGAATAAACAGATATTAGTAATGCTCCTACCGTGCCAGTGCTGAGTGCAGAGCTCTGTGATTTTCTGGAAAAGTTCTGGATGCTCGCTTGGACGGACGTTCAAGAAAAGTCCTAAAACCAACTCTGTCGCCAGATGCTTAAACACAGTGTACACAAACTGTGGCTGCCCGCTGCATACAAACAGATGCATTTGATTAGTCGGTCAAAAAATTGTGTGTTTAGAAGGTCCTCATCAGTAAACACGTTAGCTACATATACAGTATATTCCCTTCTTTAAGTCTGTTTGTTCATGCAAAATGAAACACGAATAATGTAGATTACAATTGAATTTTTTGTACTTGCTTATAATTAATTAATTAATTCAAATCAATCCGCAGAAACCCTGTTATTAAATATGATTAAAATGTTGAATCAGTCACAGCCCGAGCATTAAATTAACGGCGTACAGGAGCTATAATAAAACTCGGGGTCAACCGATACAACTTCTTCACCTCCAATATGATATCGAAACTACAGCCTTAAGTATTGGCCGATAATATCATTTATTTTGTGGTCAGGTTTCAACAAGTCAAATTTAAGATTTTTAGGACCTTAATGAATACAATTTGAGACCCATTTTCCATACTGACAATGAAGTACAAATACATCCAGGAAACATAGAAACATAGTTATGGTTGATTTCCGGCACAGTACGGGAAATAAATACAAACCATAATGTGGGGGCTAATTTCATACATTTTTAGCCTAATTTACTAAGATCCAAATACCTCACGCTAAACAGCGTGTGCAATCTATAAAAATGCATGTACTATTAGTGGGTGTGTTGCGTGTGATCTACTACAACTGCGTGTGAAATTGAAAAGTGGCGCAGATGGCTTTTTATAAATGAGGATTTTGTGTCTACTATACAGGGCCTCACCACGGAGACACTCTCATTTACTGGACAACCATGTTGTCCAGTAAATGCAAAGGTGGGTGGAGTAGCCAGAAATTGTGCTCAAGTAAGAGTACAGTTACTTTAGAGATTTATTACTCAAGTAAAATTAAGGAGTAGTCACCCAAATATTTACTTGAGTAAAAGTAAAAAGTATGTTGTGAAAAAACTACTGAAGTACTGAGTAACTGATGAGTAACCTAATTACGGCAACAAATAATGCACAAAAACATAAAAATAGCAATGAGCAAATTCAGAGCCAGGAATATCTCTTAAGCAACTAAAACAATAATATATATTAAATAATGGTACATTAAAAAAAAATTAAAAAAATGGCACATTGAGCTACAATAACTTAACAGCACCATAGCCTCAGTAGGCATTCATTGATTTGATTGATTGATTGATTGATTGATTAAAACTTGTATTAGTAGATTGCACAGTACAGTACATATTCCGTACAATTGACCACTAAATGGTAACACCCCAATAAGTTTTTCAACGTTCATCAATTACTTAGTAAATGACCAAGTCGAGGTGATCTACCTCATATATACATATACATACACACACATATCATTTATACACACACAAATCATTTATACACACACATATCATATATATACAGCATATACATACATTTATATATACAGTATATAATTTATATTTATTTATTTTGCCGTTTTTGTTCACATGTTGAAGGTGTTTTAATGAATATACATGCATGTTTAACATATAGATTCCTATCTTTCATGAAGACAAGGATATAAGTTGGTGTATTACCTGATTCTGATGACTTGCATTGATTGGAATCAGACGTCCACGTTTTCAAATGGAGGAGAAAAAAAGTTCCTCTTTTCTGTCTAATACCACATGAAAGTCATTGGTTTTTGGCGTCTTATCTGTCCAGCTTCCATATTCGTTTTTATACACTTTACAAGAAATACATTGGCGGCAAACGCCGTAGCTTGCTAGCTTGTTTGCGCTGGCTTTCGGAGACTCTTATTTTGTTAACGCAGGCGCGATGAAGAGGCGCTTTTATTGTGAAGACAGGAACTGTGCGATCAGTCTTTAGGCTTTTGACGGGAAGTCTGGTTGAAATAAAAAGTGTCTTTTTTCCTTTACACTTTTGATTGATTGATTTAAACTTTTATTATTAGATTGGACAGTACAGTACATATTCCGTACAATTGATCACTAAATGGTAACACCCCAATAAGTTTGTCAACATGTTTAAGTCGGGTTTTACGTATCACGGTCATGTGACCGCCTGGCTCTGTTTGATTGGTCCAACGTCACCAGTGACTGCATGTGATTGGTGAAACGCAGGCATGCGTAGATTTTACTTTGAAGCTCTGTCATTAACCAAAACAAACATTAATAGATCAATAAAAAAAAGTAGCGAGTAGCGAGCTTAATGTAGATAAATGGAACGGAGTAAAAGTAGCGTTTCTTCTCTATAAATATACTCAAGTAAAAGTAAAAGTATGTTGCATAAAAACTACTCGTAGAAGTACAATTTATTCCAAAAGTTACTCAAGTAAATGTAACGGAGTAAATGTAGCGCGTTACTACCCACCTCTGAGTAAATGGTAGTATGTAAATGAGTATCTCATGTAAATCTCATGTACATCATGTATCAAAGTATCTCATCTATATCAAAGTATCTCAGGTATCTCATGTACATCCACATGTAAAAAAAAACACGTAAATGTAAATGAGCAGGAGACATGTACTACTTTTTATGGCCATTTTAGAAACAGTCGTGCATTGACACTAGATCCATCCATCCATCCATTTTCTACCGCTTATTCCCTTTGAGGTCGCGAGGAGCGCTGGTGACTATCTCAGCTAAAATCGGGTGAAAGGCGGGGTACACCCTGGACAAGTCGCCACCTCCTCGCAGGGCCAAAACAGATAGACAGACAACATTCACACTCACATTCACACACAAGGGACCATTTAGTGTTGCCAATCAACCTATCCCCAGGTGCATGTCTTTGGAAGTGGGAGGAAGCCGGAGTACCCGATGGGAACCCACGCAGTCACAAGGAGAAGATGCAAACTCCACACAGAAAGATCCCGAGCCCAGGATTGAACCCAGGACTACTCAGGAACTTCGTATTGTGAGGCAGACGCACGAACCCTTCTATCACCGTGCTGCCCCATTGACACTAGAGATGTCCGATAATAACGGCCTGCCGATATTATCGCCCGATAAATGCTTTAAAATGTAGTACCAGAAATTATCGATATTGGTTTCAAAAAGTAAAATTTATGACTTTTTAAAACGCCGCTGTACAGAGTGGTACACGGACTTCGGGAGAAGTACAGAGCGGCAGTAAACCTGAAAGGCACTGCCTTTGCGTGCCGGCCCAATCACATAATATCTATAGTTTTTCACACACACAAGTGAATGCAACGCATACATGGTCAAAAGCCATACAGGTCACACTGAGGGTGGCCGTATAAACAACTTTAACACTGTTACAAATATGCGCCACACTGTGACCCCACACCAAACAAGAATGCCAACCACATTTCGGGAGACCATCCGCACCGTAACACAACATCAACACAACAGAATACCCAGAACCCCTTGCAGCACTAACTCTTCCGGGGCGCTACAATATACCCTCTACCCCCAACCTTAACCCCCCAAACCCCCACCCTGCCCACCTCAACCTCCTCATGCTCTCTCAGGTAGAGCATGTCCCAAATTCCAAGCTGCTTTTTTGAGGCATGTTAAAAAAAAAAATGCACTTTGTGACTTCAATAATAAATATGGCAGTTGGCATTTTTTTCCATAGCTTGAGTGGATTTATTTTGGAAAAACTTGTTACATAGTTTAATGCCTCCAGAAGGGCATCACAAACAAAATTAGGTATAATAATGTGTTAATTCCACGACTGTATATATCGGTAATTAAGAGTTGGACAATATCAGCATATCGGATCTCGGCAAAAAAGCCATTATCGGACATCTCTAATTGACACCACTTTTTATTTTATTTTCTGCATCGGAGAGAGGCTGAAGTACTGTGCTCAAGATGCAAAAAATGCATACTTCAAGAATGTTGTATTATTTCAGTCAGGGGTCACTGTTAGAATGATTATGTATATATTATTACACTAACTTTAGTATGCTTGAAGTCAGTTGCTTTAGTTATTAGCTATTGTGCTCAAGTTAGAATTTTTCTAATCTATGCAAGGACATAACTTCTTGTCTAAGGGGTGGCCTCAGCCAAAGTAGTTATATTTGTTTTAGCCTGCTAACAGCCAAGGACTTCAAGGACCTCAACGAAGATAAGATGACAGCACGCAGACGAAGCGGGGACAAGGCAAAATCACAAAGCCCCCAGCCCATTCTGTCACGTACTGTGAGTCCTGGACCTGCTTTGCATAATATATGTGACCACTCCTTTTAGAGGCGGCCTCAGTGAAGTTGACTATAGAACTTTGAATAAAAAGAGGGATGCGGGAACT
This sequence comes from Nerophis ophidion, assembly GCF_033978795.1. Taxonomy (NCBI): domain Eukaryota; kingdom Metazoa; phylum Chordata; class Actinopteri; order Syngnathiformes; family Syngnathidae; genus Nerophis; species Nerophis ophidion. Next base: position 29,838,360 of record NC_084627.1, read on the forward strand.
GAACCTTAGAGCGTAGGGCGACACTGTGACTAAGTGTTCAGCGCCATGCGTTCTCCCCATGAGCTAAGTTGAACTCTGTCTCTTAATGGTTCCTTGCTTCTTGTCTGGTTAATAGATGTCATCAGTGTTTGAACAGAGTTATACCGGGCGGTATAGCTCGGTTGGTAGAGCGGCCGTGCCAGCAACTTGAGGGTTGCAGGTTCAATCCCCGCTTCCGCCATCCTAGTCACTGCCATTGTGTCTTTGGGCAAGTCACTTTACCCACCTGCCCCCAGTGCCACCCACACTGGTTTAAATGTAACTTAGATATTGGGTTTCACTATGTAAAGCGCTTTGAGTCACTAGAGAAAAAGCGCTATATGAATATAATTCACTTCACTTCACATCTTTTTGGTCCTTCGAGCTGGATTCCATCACGTCTGACGATTGCGCGGCACTTGTGTTCAAAACGTCATCTTGATTGATAGTTTTGAAGCCGAAATACCTTCATAATGCGCTTCACGCACCACCCAGCAGAATTGCCTTTATTTACCATTTTTCCTCTATTTGCTGTTTCTTCTTGAGCACTCAGTGTGTGCCCACTAACACACTCAACGTGCTCATCCGCTCTTTACGTCACCGCCACACGCAGCATCCGGATAAAAAGAAGTTACCTGTATTTTTCAAAGGTAGAATAGTATCTTTTGAATTAATGAGAACTGCGGTACTTTATTAGTAAAACCCACACATATATACATATATATAAATGTATATATACATATATATAAATGTATGTATGTATATATATATATATATATATATATATATATATATATATATATATATATACACATATATATGGCTTCACGGTGGCAGAGGGGTTAGTGCGTCTGCCTCACAATACGAAGGTCCTGCAGTCCTGGGTTCAAATCCAGGCTCGGGATCTTTCTGTGTGGAGTTTGCATGTTCTCCCCGTGAATGTGTGGGTTCCCTCCGGGTACTCCGGCTTCCTCCCACTTCCAAAGACATGCACCTGGGGATAGGTTGATTGGCAACTTTAAATTGGCCCTAGTGTGTGAATGTGAGTGTGAATGTTGTCTGTCTATCTGTGTCAGCAGAGCACCACCCACACCATACACGGTGTGGAAAGTGCACTGCTTTCCCTTCGTGAGGCGGCGGATGGTGGTCCAGAATCGTTTCGAAGCCGTCGAAGTCGTTTTCCATGGCTTCCCCGAACTTATCCCATGTCCGAGTTTTTGCCTCCGCGACCACTGAAGCTGCACACCGCTTGGCCTGTCGGTACCTGTCCACTGCCTCCGGAGTACTATGAGCCAAAAGAACCCGATAGGACTCCTTCTTCAGCTTGACGGCATCCCTCACCGCTGGTGTCCACCAAGGGGTTTTAGGATTGCCGCCCCGACAAGCACCAACTACCTTGCGGCCACAGCTCCGATCAGCCGCCTCGACAATGTCCAGCACCTCCCTCGTGACATGTTCAAAGTTCTTCCGGAGGTGGGAATTGAAACTCTCTCTGACAGGAGACTCTGCCAGACATTCCCACCAGACCCTCACAATGCGTTTGGGCCTGCCAGGTCTGTCCGGCATCCTCCCCCACCATCGCAGCCAACTCACCACCAGGTGGTGATCGGTAGAAAGCTCTGCCCCTCACTTCACCCGAGTGTCCAAAACATGAGACCGCAAATCCGATGACCCAACTGCAAAGTCGATCATGGAACTGCGGCCTAGGGTGTCCTGGTGCCAAGTGCACTTATAGACACCCTTATGTTTGAACATGGTGTTTGTTATGGACAATCAGTGACGAGCACAGAAGTCCAATAACAAAACACCACTCGGGTTCAGATCCGGGCGGCCATTCTTCCCAATCACGCTTCTCCAGGTTTTACTGTCGTTGCCAACATGAGCGTTGAAGTCCCCCAGTAGGACAAGGGAATCACCCGGGCGAGCACTTTCCAGTACTCCCTCGAGTGTATCCAAAAAGGGTGGGGACTCTGAACTGCTGTTTGGTGCATAAGCACAAACAACAGTCAGGACCCGTCCCCCCCACCCGAAGGCGGAGGGAGGCTACCCTCTCGTCCACCGGGTTGAACTCCAACGTTCAGGCTTTTAGCCGGGGGGTAACAAGAATTGCCACCCCAGCTTGTCGCCTCTCACTTCGTGCAACCCCAGTGTGGAAGAGAGTCCAGCCTCTCTCGAGAGAAGTTGTTCCAGAGCCCTTGCTGTGCGTCGAGGTGAGTCTGACTATATCCAGTCGGAACTTCTCTACCTCGCGCACTAGCTCAGGCTCCTTCCCCCCCAGTGAGGTGACGTTCTACGTCCCAAGAGTTAGCTTAGGTAGCCGAGGATCAGACCGCCAAGTGCCCTGCCTTCGGCTGCCGCCCAGCTCACAATGCACTCAACCTCTATGGCCCCTCCTATGAGTGGTGAGCCCATTGGAGGGATGGCCCACGTTGCCTTCAGGCTGTGCCAACGTGCCCCAACTCCGGGCCTGGCTCCAGAGCGGGGCCCCGGTGACCCGAGTCCGGGCAAGGGAAATCCGAATCCACTTTGCTGTATATCCATAGAAGTAGGTATATATACTACATACTTATAATAGAATACTGTTTTATAAGATATACTGTATTATAAGATATATATGCTTTGTATTATAGGTTATAAAGCCAAATAATGAAATAAAACATCTCATTATTAACCAACTTTATGTACTCAAGACACTGTGGGCCAATAAAAAAGAAGCTGCAGTCCAAAAACAGCCACTATGCTGCATTTTGGACACCTCTGCCTTACAGCGTTTCTTTTAAGGAAACACTGGAATGGACTGCTTATATCAGAGGCTATTACCAGACAAATTTGATCCATAAATTCTGATGCACATTTTTTGGTCTGATCAAAATCAATATCGGATCGAGAAATCCCTTAATAAAAAACACTTATTCGTCAAGTTAATGGAACAAAGCCTCAGTTTCTAAAGGAGCATAAAGGTTGACCATGTAGCAATTGAAAAGTACTCGACATAATGAGTCCACATGTAATACTTTATATCAGGGTATGTCTGTTAGAATAATACAAGGCCGCAAGGACAGCAGAATTATGACGCCGATAAATGTGATTGTGTGTGCTACAATCAAAGATAAACACAGTACATATGTTAGTGATCATTTGAAGGTGTAATGTGTGCTAAATTACAAATATTTGTATCATCTTCTGTATAATGAGCAAAGGTTTTTGTTTTCAATGATTACCTGAGGGCGAGATCCTTCAGACAGCACTTGCATACACTGTAAAAAAAAGAAAGTGAAAATGCTTGTCTGAAAAACTGTCAGCATGCATGATGCAGCACTTTCCGCATATTTACATTGAAGTTCAAAGTTTCACTGTAAGTCAAATGCTTTGTAAATCACACTTTTTTACAGTACTTGGTTTTACTGTCCTCATGTACTAACAAGCAGTCGCTTTTTCCCCAATGAACGTTTGACATACATCGTACTTGCCAACCTTGAGACCTCCGAATTCGGCAGATGAGTTGGGGGGGGGGCTAAGGGCAGAGGAGTATATTTAAAGCTAGAATTCACTGAAATTCAACTATTTCTTTTATTTATATATATACACATATATATACATTAGGGATGTGGGAAAAAATCGATTCTAATCTGAATCGCAATTCTCACGTTGTGCGATTCAGAATCGATTCTCATTTTTCTAAAAATCTTTTTTTTTTTTTAATCAATCCAACAAAACAATACACAGCAATACCATAACAATGCAATCCAATTCCAAAACCAAACCTGACCTAGCAACACTCAGAACTGCAATAAACAGAGCAATTAAGAGGAGACACAAACACGACACAGAACAAACCAAAAGTAGTGAAACAAAAATAAAAATGATCAACAACAGTATCAATATTAGTTATCATTTCAGCATAGCAGTGATACAAAATCCCTCATTGACATTATCATTTGACATTTATAAAAATAATAAAAAAGAACAATAGTGTCACAGAGGCTTACACTTGCATCGCACCTCAAAAGCTTGAAAACACACTGTGTCCAATATTTTCACAATAATAAAATAAGTCATATTTTTGGTTTGTTTAATAGTTAAAACAAATTTACATGATTGCAATCAGTTGATAAAACATTGTCCTTTAAAATTATAAAATATTTTTACAAAAATCTACTACTCTCCTTGTATGTCAGCAGACTGGGGTAGATCTTGCTGAAATCCTATGTATTGAATGAATAGAGAATCCTTTTAAATCGGGAAAAAAATCGTTTTTGAATCGGGAATCGTGTTGAATTGAAAAAAAAAACGATTTTGAATCGAATTGTGACCCCAAGAATCGATATTGAATCACATACATACATACATATGTACCGTATTTCCTTGAATAGCTGCCGGGGAGCTAATTAATTTAAAACCTCTTCTAACTCCTGCGCTTACCAAAGGCATGCGGTAAAAGTAAGCATGCGCAAATTATTTTAAAACCTCTTCTCACTCCGGCACTTACCAAAGGTATGCAGTAAAAATCTGAGTGTGATGTAAGCTTGGACCTTAAATCCTACTGAATAGCTATTAATCTTCTTCCCTTTATGCGATTTCAAATTACCGATATTGAAATCAGCTTCCTCCATTTTGAAAATGATGACAGGGGAAGTGTCACTCGTGACGTCACGAGTTTGACCAGCCGGTAATACTAAGCATGCGCTAATTATTTTGCGAAGCGAGTTTGACCCTGCAGTAATTCAAGGAAATACGGTATATATATATATATATATATATATATATATATATATATGTATATATATATATATATATATATATATATATATATATATATATATAAAATAAATACTTGAATTTCAGTGTTCATTTATTCACACATATACACACACATATCACTCCTCTCTACCCATTGTTGTATTTGAAAGTGCAATGCTTTGCAGCCAGTAGCAATGCTTTTGAAGGAACATAGGTATGGGCAGAATCTGTGACATTTAAAAAGCAGAAAATGAGTGACTTTAGGGTGACTATCGTTTTTTGGACATTACCACTTGCCATAGTTTTGAAGCAATGCATGATGGGATTCCGGATGTTGTGTGTCAGTATATTAACATGTCGGCTGGAATAAACACATGCTGAGAAATAGCTCCGTGCCTGCCTACTTTATGGGTTATAAATAAACCTATGGATAACGGAGACATATATAATAGTCCCATTCTTGTTGTGTGTGCAGTTGTGCACTCTCCAAAAGCCGTAGATGTTATAACGTGACTGGGCCTGCACGCTGTTTATATGGAAGAAAAGTGGGCTTGACGACAGGCTGTCCTCACTCAGGTCCGGTTGAAAATCGGGAGAAATTCAGGAGAATGGTTGTCCCGGGAAATTTTCGGGAGAGGCACTGAAATTCGGTAGTCTGCCGGAAAAATTTGGGAGGGTTGGCAAGTATGACATACAAACCCTGTTTCCATATGAGTTGGGAAATTGTGTTAGATGTAAATACAAACGGAATACAATGATTCGCAAATCATTTTCAACCCATATTCAGTTGAATATGCTACAAAGACAACATATTTGATGTTCAAACTGATAAACTTTTTTTGTGTGCAAATAATCATTAACTTTAGAATTTCATGCCAGCAACATGTGACATAGAAGTTGGGAAAGGTGGCAATAAATACCTATAAAGTTGAGGAATGCTCATCAAACACTTATTTGGAACATCCCACAGGTGTGCAGGCTAATTGGGAACAGATGGGTGCCATGATTGGGTATAAAAGCAGCTTCCCAAAAAATGCTCAGTGTTTCACAAGAAAGGATGGGGCGAGGTACACCCCTTTGTCTACAACTGCGTAAGCAAATAGTCAGACAGTTTAAGAACAACGTTTCTCAAAGTGCAATTGCAAGAAATTTAGGGATTTCAACATCTACGGTCCATAATATCATCAAAGGGTTAAGAGAATCTGGAGAAATCACTCCACGTAAGCGGCATGGCCGGAAACCAACATTAAATGACCGTGACCTTCGATCCCTCTGACGGCACTATATCAAAAACTGACATCAATCTCTAAAGAATATCACCACATGGGCTCAGGAACACTTCAGAAAACTAAATACAGTTCGTCGCTACATCTGTAAGTGCAAGTTAAAGTTCTACCATGCAAAGCCAAAGCCACTTATCAACAATATCCAGAAATGCCGCCGGCTTCTCTAGGCCCGAGATCATCTAAGATAGACTGATGCAAAGTGGAAAAGTGTTCTGTGGTCTGACGAGCCCACATTTCAAATTATTTTTGAAAATTTTTGACATTGTGTCATCCAGACCACAGGGGAAGCGAACCATCCAGACGGTTTTTGACGCAAAGTTCAAAAGCCAGCATCTGTGATGATATGGGGGTGCATTAGTGCCCAAGGCATGGGTAACTTACACATCTGTGAAGGCACCATTAATGCTGAAAGGTACATACAGGTTTTGGAACAACACATGCTGGCATCTAAGCGCCGTCTTTTTCATGGACGCCCCTGCTTATTTCAGCAAGACAATGCCAAGCCACATTCAGCATGTTACAACAGCGTGGCTTTGTAAAAAAAGAGTGTGGGTACGTTCCTGGCCTGCCTGCAGTCCAGACCTGTCTCCCATCAAAAATGTCTGGCGCATTATGAAGCGTAAAATGTGAAAGCGGAGACCCCTGACTGTTGAGCGATTGAAGCTCTACATAAAACAAGAATTACACTTTCAAAGCTTTAACAATTAGTTTCCTCAGTTCCCAAACGTTTATTGAGTGTTGTTAAAAGAAAAGGTGATGTAACACACTGGTGAACATGCCCTTGCCCAATACTTTGGCACGTGTTCATCCCCTTGCCCAATACTTTGGCACATGTTGCAGCCATGAAATTCTAAGTTAATTATTATTTGCAAAAAAAATAATAACGTTTATGAGTTTGAACATCAAATATCTTGTCTTTGTAGTGCATTCAATTGCATATGGGTTGAAAATGATATGCAAATCATTGTATGCCGTTTATATTTACATCTAAGACAATTTCCCAACTCATATGAAAACGGGGTTTGTGCATGGATCACATAACAAATCCCTTTTAGCAGCAAAAAATTGCTGATTTTCTCTTGTTACACTATTTTACCTACCTGTTGATGTAATCACGTGACGATTCTAAAGAATTTCCTGTAAACAGTGTGGTGAGAGACAGACGGAGAAGACACGCCTCCTCACCTGAAAGATGTGCATGGGTTTATGTTTACAGTATACTAAATGACTTCATCACATTACTTTTGTTCAACTACAGTCACAAAAAAAGACATTATGAAGTACACACAGTTCTCAGGAGTAAGCATCTCAGGAGTCCTGTTACAGGATGTTGGTGTGTGTGTTTGCTTGCTTGCGCGTATGTTTACCGTTAGTGGTAACAAGGGTGTCACCGTACATATTGGTCATCAAATCAGTTGGATCCTTCAGAAACACATTGGACTTCTCTGAAACAAATCAAAAGGAAGCATCATGCGTGTGTGACAGAGAGTTCCCACTTTGCTAGATTTGACCCTGACCAAAGTTCAAAGATTTTAAAGGACCTGAGTCATCATGACCTTTTAATAGCCTGAGTTGTAGCTCGGTTACAGAAACATACACTCACCGGACATAATATTAGGTACACATGCACAAGACAATCCAATCCTAACACTCTGCACTATGGTATCACTTTATATTTTATTTTTTTATAATGTTCTACATTAAGAAGTTCAATTCTTATCAATCTGCGATGAGCTGGCGACTTGTCCAGGGTGTACCCCGCCTTCCGCCCAATTGTAGCTGAGATAGGCGCTAGCGCCCCCCGCGACCCCAAAAGGGAATAAGCGGTAGAAGATGGATGGATGGATGAATTCTTATCAATGTTAAAACATGTGATATTGTTTTTACGTTTTGCAGGTGTAAAATTATTTTTACACTTATGTGAAAGTTAATGGTAAAAAGTAGATGCATAAGACACATCTGCAACTTTAAATACATGTTTTTATATTGGCCATTTGAAGTTTTAGTATTTAAAGATACTTTTGTAGTTAACATAATAATGTTAGGGCAGTGGTTCTCAACCTGGGTTCGATCAAACCCTAGGGGTTCGGTGAGTCGGCCTCAGGGGTTCGGCGGAGCCTCCGCCGCGGAGGTCAAGACACACCTGACTCATCGTGTAAATAAAAACTTCTCACAACTGACGTATTATGGATACCCCCAAACAACTACTGTAATTTTCCATATGCGCGAACAAACGTAAAAACTACTTGAGCATTCAGTGGAGCACATGTGAGCAACGTCAGACGTGCACATGCACTGTGGCCACAACAGCAGCAGACCTGTCCCAAACCTGACTAAATAACAAGTTAAATGTTTTATTATTATAATCAAATGACAGCAGTCATTTCCATGAGATTCTTTTCTAATATAACTGTTTTGGCCCACTTACAATGACAATCACAAAAAATATTGTTTTTTCATGAGCTGTGTACTAGTATTGTATGTCTGGGTGGGGTTCCTGCTTTGGAAATAATTTGTATCCCTTTCAGATATCGCATTTAGTTCCCACTAAAACATTTACATGTTGCACAATGAGATGTAAACATGGGATCATGTGTACATTCCTGTAACTTTCTGTTTGTAAAATAAAACTTAGTATTTCTTTAAAATAATAAGATCATTTCATGATTAATATTTATAAATTAAGATTAAAATAAAGAAACTTTTTTTTTTTTTTTCACTAAAGAAGGGTTCGGTGAATGCGCATATGAAACTGTTGGGGTTCGGTACCTCCAACAAGGTTAAGAACCACTGTGTTAGGGTCTGTTACGTTTCAATCAATCAATGTTTACTTATATAACCCTAAATCACTAGTGTCTCAAAGGGGTGCACAAACCACAACACAAACCACTACGACATCCTCGGTAGGCCCACATAAGGGCAAGGAAAACTCACACCCAGTGGGACGTCGGTGACAATGATGACTATGAGAACCTTGGAGAGGAGGAAAGCAATGGATGTCGAGCGGGTCTAACATGATACTGTGAAAGTTCAATCCATAATGGATCCACACAGTCGCGAGAGTCCACTCCAAAGCGGATCCGACACAGCAGCGAGAGTCCCGTTCACAGCAGAGCCAGCAGGAAAACATCCCAAGTGGAGGCGGATCAGCAGCACAGAGATGTCCCCAGCCGATACACAGGCAAGCAGTACATGGCCACCGGATCGGACCGGACCCCCTCCACAAGGGAGAGTGGGACATAGGAGAAAAAGAAAAGAAACGGCTGATCAACTGGTCTAAAAAGGGAGTCTATTTAAAGGCTAGAGTATACAAATGAGTCTTAAGGTGAGACTTAAATGCTTCTACTAAGGTGGCATCTCGAACTTTTACCGGGAGTGCATTCCAGAGTACTGGAGCCCAAAATGAAAACGCTCTATAGCCCGCAGACTTTTTTTGGGCTTTGGGAATCACTAATAAGCCGGAGTCCTTTGAACACAGATTTCTTGCCGGGACATATGGTACAATACAATCGGCAAGATAGGATGGAGCTAGACCGTGTAGTATTTTATACGTAAGTAATAAAACCTTAAAGTCACATCTTAAGTGCACAGGAAGCCAGTGCAGGTGAGCCAGTATAGGCGTAATGTAATCAAACTTTTTTGTTCTTGTCAAAAGTCTAGCAGCCGCATTTTGTACCAACTGTAATCTTTTAATGCTAGACATGAGGAGACCCGAAAAGAATACGTTACAGTAATCGAGGCGAGACGTAACAAACGCATGGATAATAATCTCAGCGTCTTTAGTGGACAAAATTTAGCGAATTTTAGCGATATTACGGAGATGAAAGAGGGCCGTTTTAGTAACGCTTTTAATGTGTGCCTCAAAGGAGAGAGTTGGGTCAAAGATAATACAGAGTCGCCTTGTTTAATTGTTTGATTGTCAAATGTTAGAGTTGTATTATTAAATAGAGGTCGGTGTCTAGCAGGACCGATAATCAGCATTTCCGTTTTTTTGGCGTTGAGTTGTAAAAAGTTAGCGGACATCCATTGTTTAATTTCATTAAGACACGCCTCCAGCTGACTACAATCCGGCGTGTTGGTCAGCTTTAGGGGCATGTAGAGTTGGGTGTCATCAGCATAACAGTGAAAGCTAACACCGTATTTGCGTATGATGTCACCTAGCGGCAGCATGTAGTTGCTGAAGAGTGCAGGGCCAAGGACCGAACCCTGGGGAACTCCACACGTTACCTTAACATAGTCCGAGGTAACATTGTTATGGGGGACGCACTGAATCCTATCAGTAAGATAAGAGTTAAACCAAGACAGGGCTAAGTCTGACATGCCAATTCGTGTTTTGATACGTTCTAATAAAATATTATGATCAACGGTATCGAAAGCAGCGCTAAGATCGAGGAGCAGCAACATAGATGACTCATCAGAATCCATCGTTAGCAATAGATCATTAGTCATTTTTGCGAGGGCTGTCTCCGTGGAGTGATTTACCCTGAAACCGGATTGAAAGGTTTCACATAGATTGTTAGACGCTAAGTGTTCATTTAACTGCCCCGCAACAATTTTTTCGAGGACTTTTGAAATAAAGGGAAGGTAAGACACCGGTCGGTAGTTTACCATGAGGTCAGGATCGAGGTTAGGTCTTTTAAGAAGAGGATGAATAACCGCTTTTTTGAATGCTAGGGGAACAGTGCCCGAGGAAAGTGATAAGTTTATAATATTTAGCACTGATGGACCTAATAATACAAAGAGCTCCTTGATCAGTTTCCCAGGAAGAGGGTCAAGTAAACATGTTGTTTGTTTTATTCCATTTACACGTTGTAAGAATTCCTCTAATGTTATTTCCTCAAAACGAGAGAAACTATTTTGGAGGGCAGTATCCGCCGTATATACAATCGTATCTGTGTTAATAGAACCCAGTTGTAGCTGGGACGCATTGTCTTTAATCTCCTTTCTAATGACTTCAATTTTCTTACTAAAGAATTGCATAAAGTCATCAGCTGAGTGGGTGGAGCTACTGGAAGGGGTCCCTTGTTGGGTTAGTGATGCTACCATACTAAACAAAAATTTAGGATCGTTTTTATTACGGTGGATGAGATTTGAGTAATATTTAGCTGTAGCTAAGGTAAGCATGTGTTTATAAGTTATTAAACTATCACTCCATGCTTGATGGTGCACCTCAAGTTTAGTCGTGCGCCATTTGCGTTCCAGCGTTCTACATAATAATTTCTGAGCTCTAGTTTCTTCTGTAAACCACGGGGTACGCTTTTTTGGAGCCTTTTTTAACTTTAGCGGTGCTATGTTATCAATGGTTTCGCGCAGGGCGTCGTTAAAGTTGTTAGTGAGGTTATCAATTGAGCCCACATACTTTGGGAATGGTGCCATTACCGAGGGCAGTAGGTCAGCAAGAGTTGTCGTTGTGATCGTATTAATGTTGCGGCTGCTATAGCAGTTATTATTATTATTAGTTTGACGAATGTGCGTCTGAACCTCGAATTTTATAAGGTAATGATCGGACAATACTTTAGTATACGGGAGTATCGTAACTTTGGAAACGGTGATACCCGTGACAAGCACGAGGTCTCTCGTATTACCGTTGCGATGCGTGGGTTCATTTATTATTTGTGTGAGACCACAGCTATCAATTATAGTCTGTAGCGCTACGCATGGTGGGTCCGATGGGGTATCCATATGGATATTAAAGTCCCCCATTATGATTATATTATCGGCGTGTGTCACTAGATCAGCAACAAACTCTGAGAATTCATTGATAAAGTCCGAATAGGGCCCTGGGGGGCAGTAGATAACAGCCAGGTGTAGAGGCAGCGGTGTGACAGACCTCATAGTAAGCACCTCAAACGATTTATATTTATTATTTATGTTAGGACTAAGGTTAAAGTTTTCGTTGTATATTAGTGCGACCCCCCCACCCCTTTTAAGAGGACGGGCAATATGCCCATGTGTAAAGTTAGGAGGACATGCCTCATTTAGCGCAAAAAAGTTGTTTGGTTTAAGCCAGGTTTCGCTGAGACCGATGACGTCGAGATTGTTGTCTCTGATGATATCATTAACTGTTTGGGGTTTTTATGCTGCCGATTCTGATACTGATCATGCATGAGTGAAAACAGTGAAAAAAGTCACTATCAGACTAGGCTCTTATGAAGAAAATGATATTTAAGATACTAAAAAAAGCAGGTTATTACCATAATGGAGGTGATTATTATTAACTTAAGGGAGTATCTCCACACAGTGTATGGAGACACACAATTAGCTGCTAGACGCTTGTCAGCCATGGGAATAAATATAAAATACTGTACAGTGTCAGCCAGAGGGGATCTGCGTTCGTGATCAACTTTAAAATGCATCAATCGGCAATAGCAATCACTTACTTTTTTACAAAGATCGGCACATCCCTAATTATTATTTACGTGGTTAACTTCTTGTTACACTTGTATGAAGGCTACTGTTAAAAAGTGAACACATCTTCAACTTTCAGAAATCTCTGTTCATTTGTCAATTAAGTTAAGAGAGTATTTTGTTGATTTAACATATTAGTGGTTGACCACTTATTAGACTTCTATGAAAGTTACTGTTAAAAAGTGAATAATCTGTAAATTGTATTACTTTGTGTACATTTGTCGATTAAAGTTAAGAGAGTATTTTATTGTTTAAATTTTAGTAGTTAATTTCTTCTTACACTCATATGTACGTATCAGTAACTGTTGAAAAAAACTGATGCCCAACTTTTATTGCACCATTTTCATATGAGATCAGTCGTGAAAAGATTGTTTATCATGAGTTGTGTTGTTTAAACATATTCATTTTAGAGTGGTTAAGATGGTGAAATGTTATTGAAGAAATTGCCTGTATTGGGGCAAGTTTTTTTCAACCAAATGTCTAATGGGAAGAAGTGTTTCAAAAGTGACTATTTAAGTAGTCGGGGCTGGAATATTGTAGGTTCTATTGTATGATTTAGCACCTTTAGTAAATTATATTGTCATCAGAATGTTCTCTATGTGCAACTTATATAATTGTATCATGCCAATTAAATGCAATATTTAATATTGTTTCCCTGCAGCACCACCACGAGGCTGTCCCATGACGAATCACACTGTGCACTCGGCGCCATAAAAAAAATATTATTATTATATTAATAATCACCTGAGAATATAAAGACACGACTCGTCATAGTGATGAACGCCACAAGGCCACTTATCAGTCATCCCCAGTTGAGGGTATCGCGACGCTGTAACAAGTAATATACGATATATAGTACGATAATATCGTGTTCCATTTGAGTTGTATTACAGTTGTACATGTGCAGACAGGGCAGGTGCACACACTCACGCACATGCGTCCACATACCGCACAGCAGCTCTCTCATGCCTTGAGCCGAGCACACGAAGGTGGTAGGTCTGTTCATTAGGCGGCTCTGAAAAACTCTGCTGCCGTATTTCTCCATCATATGCTGGCAGAAGCTCACTGGGTTCCGGTAAAAGTCCAGCGTCTTGTCCCCCAGCAGCGACACACCTGTGCTGCCCAGTAGTTTTGACATAATGCAGCGGCGGAACGAAACTGTAAACGCTCTCGGCCAGGGGATTCCGCCTGTCAGGATGGGACACAGTTAGGCCGAACTAGCAAGTCGAAACTTTGTCAAACTAAGTCCAGTTTTACCGTGTTCGCCGCTTAAAAGTCGAGGTTTGAAGACACGTTGTCCTACGTGTCAAGTTACGGCCACTATTTTCTGGATGGATTTTCTGCGAGGTATCTATAAGTACCCAGCTATACCAGTGGTTGTACCAGAGAAGGGTGCGTTCAAATGCCCTCGGATTTTTAACGTGACGTTGAACGCTCTCCACTACTTCCGCAATTTTACTGCCTCGGGCATCGGAACACAACAGCGAGCTTTTAATGTGCCAAAAAAAAATCTATGTTTATATAATTCACTCGGTCATGAACTAAAAAACACACATTTGGACAACACGTTTTGGTTTCCTTTTGTTTATTCGCAAGCAAAACATGAGGAAGAACAGTGCCAAATGTGTCTCTGTCAAGCAGGTACACGTTTTAAAATAAAATATTGTAGTATCTATTTTAAAGTGCTTGTTATTTGTCTTGGTCTTGAAATATACAATAATTAAAACAAATGTTTGACTTAATACGGTATCTATATAAACGTTGTCAAAGTTTCTCTTATTTTTGGCACACTGACAATTAAGTAAACCAAAATGTGTGATCACATATGTATTCTGAACAAGAGATTGTGAGTTGTGTTTTCGCTTTTATTTATGAAAGAGCCATTTCAGCTTTCGTTTTGCTTATATTATATACGGCAACTTATGTTTTTCCTCGTCTTCGTTCAATTGGTGCACACGTCATTAACACGGTCTTCAATAATAGTTTTCTGATGTTATAAGAGACAGACTGTAACAAATAATTGATTTTGCAAATGTTTTATGTCAATTGGTATTTGACATCAACGTTGGAATAGCTGTGTTAATTAGTAAATAACATCTAACTGTTAAGTAAATAAATATATCATTTCGAAATATATCTATATTTTTAAATGGGTTATTCATAGTTTTTGCCCATTTTTTTTGTTTTGTTTACTTTTTCATTTAATGCTGTCATGGCACAGCAGTTTTGAATTGACTTTCATGTGGTAGGTCATATGTCAAACACATTTCTTTCCCTTTGGATTTATCAGTGTATGTATGTTTTTATCTTTGTATATGAACTTTGGACATTATCTGGAATATTCACAATGGCACAGGCGTTAGTGTGTCTGTCTCACAATACAAAGGTCCCGCAGTCCTGGGTTCAATCCCAGGCACGGGATCTTTCTGTGTGGAGATTCCATGTTTCCCCCGTGTCTGCGTGGGTTCTCTCCGGGTACTCCGGCTTCCTCCCACTTCCAAAGACATGCACCTTGGGATAGGTTGATTGGCAACACTAAATTGGCCCTATATGTGTGAATGTTAGTGTGAATGTTGTCTGTCTATCTGTGTTGGCCCTGCGATGAGATGGCGACTTGTCCAGGGTGTACACCGCCTTCCACCCGATTGTAGCTGAGATAGGCGCCAGCACCCCCCGCAACCCCAAAAGGGAATAAGCGGTAGAAAATGGATGGATGGACTTAGTTTGTTGGTTGTGCCTTTTATTCACACACTCAGTCTCCCATAACTAGATATACTTCTGTATGTACTGCACATATACACTCAATAATTGGTCGGGGCTTCTTTTGAATAAATTTGCATGGAGTCGATCAGTCAGTTGCACTCCACAGGTGTTATGAGAGCCCAGGTTGCTCTGATAGTGGCCTTCAACTCTTCTGCATTGTTGGGTTTAGCGTATCCCATTTTTCTCTTGACAATACCCCATTGATTTTGGTGAGTTTGCTGGCCAATAAAGGACAGGGGTACCATGGTCCTTAAACATGGTACTGGTAGTTGTAGCACTGTGCAGGTACCACGTCCTGTTGGAAAACTAAATCTGTGTCTCGATAAAGTTGAGTATATAGAGAGTGGTCTAAAACTACCTAGTAGATTACTACAGTGACCGTGGACATCAGAAAACACAGTGAACCAACACCAGCAGATGACATGGTACCAAAACTACCAGTAGGTGTTTTAAGGACCATGGTATCCTTGTTCTTAATTGGCCGGCAAACTTGCCTGACCTCAACCCCATAGATTATAGAAAAGCTATATGGGGTAGGGTATTGTCAAGAAGGAAAATGCGATACGCCAGACCCAACAATGCAGAAAAACTGAAGGCTCTCATAAAATCTGAGGAGTGCCAGAGACTGATGCCACGCCCTATTCCCATTGTAATTCTGGCAAAAGGAGACCCGACCAAGTCTGTAAATGTTCATATTTATATTCATGTTTATACATGTTTATTAATGTTTATATATGTTTTAACTAACATTTCTATAATCCGTTTTTTTACTGGTCATAATAATATTGTAATTTCCTGATATATACTGAATTTTGGATGTTCATTAGTATTTATTTACAAGTATAAAAATTTAAAATAAATATACATTTGAAATATATATTTGTAATGAATGCATATAATATAAAATAATTTACAAAAGTAACCCGGTCTTGTTCATATGCAGAAGAGATTTCTACAGCTCACTGTTGGGGAAACTTTGCATTGCATTGACTACCTGCATGTTACACCGGGTGGCGTCAGGTGTGGTGCTGCAAACACGGAAATGAGGTCGACTGACACACGAAAGTAATGACTAATTAGCCGTGACTTTTTTTTGCTACAGGGTAACTACTTTTGTTTGAGAAAACATTTGCTTGGTCAATAAGAGGAATAATAGAGGACTCCATTTGGCAACATCTTGCAAGCTTTTTCTATCACCTCAGAATTCTAAAAAAAAAAAAAGTGCAGTTCCCCTTTAAAGGGGAACTGCACTTTTTTTCCACTTTTGCCACACCGTCTGTATAGAAAACGTTGATGGAGTGTTTTGAAGTTGATTCTAATTAACCACATCTTCCAAACGTGTTTATCATCTTTAAAATCCTCATTAAAAAGAAAACAAAAACGTATCTCAAAAATGGTCGAAAGGTTAGTTAGAGTAATTTAGAAAATCTTATTCTGATTTTAACTCCTTCAGTCAAATAACTTTTGCAAAATATTTGGATTTTTTTTAGATGCACCAAGGTCCTACGTTGTAACCCTGGGTTGATTCCATTGCAGCTTTCTCTTAAAATGAATATGTGGTGTCGCACTGGCCTCTAGCGACAGAAGCTTGACATTGCAGATACTATGTGACCTCACAGGACCATTTAAATTGCATTGATTTTCAGTAATTATCAGAACCAAATGCATATTCTTAGACATATCACGCTGGGTTTCAATTGCAATATGATTATGTATCTGGGGTGTGGTGACGGGGTGCATGCCTGCATGTTACACCGGGTGGTTGTAATTTTACCCTCTGCCACAAAAAATCCTCAATGCACACTGTCTGAAACTTGCCAAAACATTCACTAAAACAACTCTGCACATTATCACTGTTTTTGAGAAGCCGCTGTGCAGGTTGTGGCACAAAGCTAACATATAGAAGCTGCATAACTTCTACATCACATAATTCTACAAGGTACATGAATAGAATACACACATTTTCCCCCTTCATGTGAATTGCGTGGCGAGACCAAACTTGCATTAGGCTCCGCCCTCTTTCAGTCCTACTACGTGTTCGGGCTGGTATCCTTAACTTACAAGCATCACGGGGAGAGGACGGGGAAAAAAGGGACATTAGCCCTTTTCATTATCCGCCATTAACGCCAACATCGACCCATCGAAGGTCTGTCAACTTGTTTTTTGTAAGACATCATTATTTTTGTCCGATGAAATACATATTTGAAGTTGAGAGAGACGAGAGGAGGTGATTGTCGGATATCTGATAGGATTTCTACTTTGCTATTTTTTCTTCCACGCGCGGATTAAGCAAACAGGTTTTTGACAAAAGTGTGGAAAAGTTGCAACTTCCAAGGATCTTTATGTTGGGAATCAAAGAAGGTTCTTGAGCAAAGAAAAAGAGAAGTCATCTTGAGAATGGCGCTTAAGGCCAGGGTGTTGTACGACTTCAGCTCGGAGAACCAAGGGGAGATCTCCATTAGTGAGAACGAGATGGTCACCCTGTTTAGTGAGGAAGAGCTGGAGGGCTGGTTGGAGGGGGAGAACAGTAGGGGGGATGTTGGCCTCTTCCCAGCCTCCTATGTGGAGATCATTAGGGATCACATCACCTCCAACAACAACAATGGTTTCTCCTCTCCTAAAGTTGTCACCCCCACTCATGTCACCTATTCTCAGAAAGGACCCGAAGCAGGAAGTTTTGGCAGCGGGGGAGGCAGCTTCCATACCAGCCAGGGCAGCGATGACGACTGGGACGACGAATGGGATGACACTTCTCCAGCAACGGACACCCCCAGGGGACTGGGTACCTCACCGCATTCCTTGTACCCTGTGACCACCTCCCTTCCGGGCAGACGCAGCAGCTCGCAGCAACCTCAGGCGAAGAGCTCAGCAACGGTGGGAAGGAACCTTAACAGGTTCTCCACCTTTGTCAAGTCTGGAGGTGAGGCCTTCTTGCTCGGGGAGGCGGCCGCTTTTGTTAGAGATGGGGACAAGATCTGTGTGGCAATGGGCAAGCACGGACCCGAGTGGCAGGAGGACCCGTACCCCTTCACCTGCAACATTGATGACCCCACCAAGCAGACTAAGTTCAAAGGCATGAAGAGCTACATGTCTTACGGCCTGACCCCGACACACACCAACGTTCAAGTCAACCGTAGGTAGGAAGCTTCTTGACTTTCCTCATACCCTTTTACTAAATGGTGGTGTGGCTTGTGGCCTGTTCCCATGTTCCCACTGTTTGCACCAAATTGCAAAAGCAGAACTAAGTGTGGCCTTTTGCTCTCAGGAATCCAGTGTTTCCTTTCTCATTGTTTCATTGTGTTTAGCCCTTAGATCAACACGTTGCTGTACACTAGTCCCTCTTATCTCTGTCCTCTCTTGCCCCTGTTATTACCAACTATTACCTCTCTAAGTACTTTAAAAAAGGTCACTAATAAAAGTGTTGTTGACTTTATGGACTACGTGTAGCAGGGAAATTCCACTGAATTGTATTGGGGGCCAGGAGGAGGAAGGGGGCATATTGATTGCTCCCTTCACTATTTGTCTTATTTTGAACATTCCTGGGAATGAGTGTCCTTCCATCCATCCATCCATTTTCTACCGCTTATTCCCTTTTGGGGTCGCGGGGGGCGCTGGCGCCTATCTCAGCTACAAGGTGGCGACTTGTCCAGGGTGTACCCCGCCTTCCGCCCGATTGTAGCTGAGATAGGAATGAGTGTCCTCGACAGTGGATATATGATTTTTGGTGTACTTTATTTGGGGTGGAGGAAATACCCTTGTCTACTGTGTAAAAAATCTGTAGATTTTACAAAACAAAACATAATTTTACTGCAGCTATTACAAGGGTTTTGACACCGAACAAATTAAACAGTTTTTAGTACTGTAAATTTCTGGCAACTGAGCTTGCCATTTTTAACAATAAAGGCTACGGTCAACGTTTTTACAGTGCATTACTGTAATTGAAAAAAACAAACATACAAAAAACAGTACCAGTCTCATTTTTACACAACATGCAAGATTTATTTGGACAACAGTCAAGATTAGGGCTGCAGCTGTCCGTTATTTTACTTATTGAGTAATCTATTGATTAGTTTGTTCGATACATTTAATAATCATAAACATACTTTTAATCCTCAGTGCAGATTTCAAGGAATATTACTGGAATAAACAAGTATTTTTCTGCATTCTTTAATCTAATAGAATTGCACTTTTGGCATGTGTCTATCAATTAAAAAATTAAATAAATAAAACACTCTCCGTTGTTTTCCGCCACTGTGTCTATCAATTAAAAAATTAAATAAATAAAACACTCTCCGTTGTTTTCCGCCACACACATCAAGGCACTCACGCACCGACGCCCTCATGTGCACTCTATTGCAATGTTTATTTTGTAATTAGACGATTGATTGAAGCAACAACATAAAACAAATTCTGAATCTAGATAAATATATTTGCTAAAATATTGTATTTAAGTCTGTAAGAATTAGGTTTTAGACTAGGGGTGGGCAATATCGCAAATTTGGGTATCGATACCGATCCGATCCGATACCGGCCAGTATCGCCGATACCGATACCGGAGGTGTCGTCATCTCATGGGCGGGGGGGACTTCGGGGTATCGATACTTTTGAAAAACAAATTTGTACTTTTGCCTTTATTAATTGATTATGATAATAATACAATACAGGACAACGATTTAAGTCAAAAAATAAAATATTTATTACAAAAGTAATATACATCCATCCATTTTCTACCGCTTATTCCCTTTTGGGGTCGCTGGCGCCTATCTCAGCTACAATCGGGCGGAAGGCGGGGTACACCCTGGACAAGTCACCACATCATCGCAGCAAAAGTAATATCAATAGCAATAAAGTAATGCAAATAAGGTGCAGACAACTACTGAACCTGGCTTGTCGCCTCAAAACACACAAATACTTAAGGTAAATAACAAAACTCTAGTTATTGAACAAAGTTGTAAACATGAACACAAAACAAAAGAACTGAGAAAGTCAAATAAAAAAGTAATAATATCAATTACAATAAAGTAAGTAGAGCAAATAAGGTGAAAACAAATACTGAACTTGGCTAGTCGCCTCACAACACACAAGAACTTAAGTAAAAAAGAAAACACTAGTTATTTAACAGTTGTAAAAATGAACACAAAACAAAAGAACTGAGAAATTCAAATAAAAAAGTAATAGTATCAATTACAATAAAGTAAATAGTGCAAATAAGGTGAAAACAAATACTGAACTTGGCTAGTCGCCTCACAACACACAATAACTTAAGTAAAGAAGAAAACACTAGTTTTTAAACAGTTGTAAAAATGAACACAAAACAAAAGAACTGAGAAATTCTTATCGTTATTTTAGTGCAATAAAATACTTTACAGTTTACAACCAAGACATTAAGTCGCACTGGAAACGAACGCTTGTGTGTGTGCGTGTCCGAGTGAAACTCGGAGCGAATTATACTGATGTGTGTGCGCGAACGCTTTTACCTACAAGCGTCATGTTAATTGTATGTATTTTATTTTATTTTGGGTTGAAGATGAATTTTTAAAGTGTTTTTAAATCTCGTTCGCGACCCATCACTAGGGAGGAGGGTGGAGTGGTGAGGAGCGCTGCGCTGCGCTCACATTTTTTTTAAAATCGGAGTGATTCGCTTAATTTGGTGAAGTATCGATACCATCACGCCAGTAATGATATGATACCGATACTCACCAAGTATCGATACTATCGATACTTGGTATCGATACGCCCAGCCCTATTTTAGACAGCATAAACCTTACTAGACGTAGGTGCTCTTTTTCTCTTGCTCCCACCTCTCTATTTAATCCCCCATATGCTAACTATATACACCCATGATTCACCTTACCGTCGTTTCCTTGTCCCCTGCAGGTACAAACATTTCGACTGGCTCTACGCTCGGCTGGTGGAGCGCTTTCCTGTCATCTCGGTGCCACATCTCCCAGAGAAACAGGCAACTGGGCGCTTTGAGGAGGACTTTATTTCTAAGCGAAGGAAAGGCCTCATCTGGTGGATGAATCACATGACCAGCCACCCTGTGCTGGCCCGCTGCGACGTCTTTCAGCATTTCCTCACATGTGGGGCAGATGAGAAGGCCTGGAAACAGGGCAAGAGGAAAGCAGAGAGGGATGAGTTGGTCGGGGCAAATTTCTTCCTCACGATCAGGTATGAACATCTTATGAATGCTACAGATGTTTTGAATCAAAGATTGTGTCCAAATGCACAAACAAAACACCTCATGTTTTTTTGTCAGATGTTCAAGTTAATTAATAAATTTCATTTTTAAACAGTAAGAGTTTTAGTGGTCGGGTATTGCCCTTATAGCAAAGTAATTGTACATTTCTTCAAGTCTTTGTGTTTTTTGTCCCAGGGAGATGTGAGCGAGAAAAGAATGTTTGTGGAGTAAAGATGATGTAATATTGGAAGTATTTGCCAAATAAGGCTGCAAGGCATCTCTTGGTAGCAAGAATATGCTCCGTTCTTTAAGAATGTCTGTCCTCCATCAAGCACGCCGGCTGTCCCACTTGACCTTCAGGAAGTGGAGAGCAAGATCGAAGGCTTCAAGACCTTCACTAAGAAGATGGACGAGAACATTGTGCTCGTCAACACCACTATCAATGAATTTGCACGCAAGCAGATGTCAGGATTCAAGAAAGAGTACCAGAAAGTGGGACAATCCTTCAAACTCCTCTCACAGGCATTCGAGATGGATCAGCAGGTCTTCTCGGCAGGTCTGAACAAGGCCATCGCGTATACTGGTGATGCCTATGAGGCCATAGGACAGTGTTTTGCAGACCAACCACGTCACGACCTGGATCCCATTTCTGATCTGCTGGATCTCTACAGAGGACACCTGGCCAACTTTCCTGACATCATCCATGTGCAGAAAGGTCAGGATGTTTAATGTCTGAGTAATATATTTTATTTCTACCAAAGGGTTCTGTTTAGTTTGGTTTACCACAGTATAGTTGTATACAGAAAGATTTAGGCTGTACCTCCAAAATGCCAAAATGTGTACCGAACTGGACCAAATCATATAGCTAGGTAAAAGGAAGCATTTGATAAAGCTGCACAAAAATACATACGTATTTAGATTTGCACCAACATTCATAACTTTTTTGTTTAATGAACTGCATCACATGGAAACGCTAACATTTTAATCAAAGACTCGAGCTGCATTTTCGTTAACATGAGGGGCGACACTCCTCACGTCCCGTTGACAATAATTAAATAACTCTTCTTTTGACTTGTCTTTGTTTGAGTACGGACATGAATGAACAGTTGAATAAGTTTTGCAAAACCAACTTTTCTTATTTATTTTACCTGGTTTAGTGTATTTGGGATCTGCATGAGTCCTGAATATTTACAATCAAACCATGAAGGCATGGCGGAGATATTTATTAAACAATCTTGCCTTCCTTCATACTTCCTCTAAAAGAGTAATTTGGAATTTGCCCAATTTGCGATGTTTTCCCCAAGTGTGACATCAGAAGTTATCTCCATATGTGGTAGACATTTACCCGATAGCTTTGCAAGAGTCTGCTATTGTAGTCTGATGTAGGGCTGGGCGATATAGACAAAATCTGATTTCCTGGTATTTTTAGGCCGAATTGCAATATTCAATATATTTCTGTATTTTAAACAAAACATGCGGTGTTTAGTTTAAACTAAATACCACCATACTGTTACTACCAGTGTTCTGAAAATTATTTTTAGAAAGTAATTAATTATAGTAACTTGTTACTTAACCAAAAAAGTAACTTAATTACTAAAGGAGTTATTCTTTAATAAATGTAATTACTAGGAAAAGTAACGGCAGCTGCCGGTGCGGGCACGTCGGCAGTGCGCAAAATCGTATGTAGCTGGGAGGTCGGTGTCGGGAATGCGCCAACTCCAGACCCGCGCCGGACTCTTCCTCAGTTACGGTGCCTGCCGGGCACCCCGCACCGAATGCAAACGGGCATAACAAAGGCAATTCAAAAGATACCGGTTTGGTGGTATCGTATCAAATGTATATTTCTTAAGAAAATATACTGGTATTAACTTTAATGCCGGTACACCGCCCAACCCTAATATGACGCTGCAGTATTTAAGTTCTTTTTTTCCTCTATCCTCATGTTGTTGGGCAGACTGGCACGTACATGCACATGCATACGCCGCTCTTGCTATTTCTAATACACAGTAGCATATAGTTCTTATATTAAAACAAAATTAAAGTTAAAGTACCAATGATTGTCACACACACTAGGTGTGACGAAATTATTCTCCGCATTTGACCCATAACCTTTGATCACCCCCTGGGAGGTGAGGGGAGCAGTGAGCAGTAGTGGTGGCCGCACCCGGGAATAATTTTTGGTGATTTAACCCCCTATTCCAACACTTGATGCTGAGTGTCAAGCAGGGAGGTAATGTGTTTCATTTTTTTTATAGTCTTTGGTATGACTCGGCCAGGGTTTGAATTCACGACCTACCGATCTTAGGGCGGACACTCTAACCACCACTGAGCAGGTATGCTCTAAAAAGTACAACAAAGATGACTAGGAGAAGACACAGTCAAAGTGGAGGCACATAAATAAGACCGCCCTCAAAATTGTGGATCCTGAAGACACGGTCAGAAAGTGACTTGAAGACGGTCGCGTAAAACATAATCTCTGCAAGCTTTTGACTAAAGATCCATCATTACGTGTTATGTAGACCAGAAGGGAGTATTTAAAATGTCGGAAAAAAACCACAGTGTAACCTCATTGAAGCATAACATGAAATTGAGGGATTTAACAGTAATGATCATTTTAATTGCAAAAAAAACCAGCTTTATTTATTCCGTACGCAACCCGAGGGTCCCTGGTTCAATCCCCACCTAGTACCAACCTCGTCACGTCCGTTGTGTCCTGAGCAAGACACTTCATCCTTGCTCCTGATGGGTGCTGGTTAGCGCCTTGCATGGCAGCTCCCTCCATCAGTGTGTGAATGGGTGAATGTGGAAATAGTGTCAAAGCGCTTTGAGTACCTTGAAGGTAGAAAAACGCTATACAAGTACAACCCATTTATCATTTATTATTTATTTATTTGAAATGTAAGAGCGCTTGGCTTTGTGTTAGGGATTTAATGATATGAAAATTTCACGTCACGGTTATTGGGACCAAAATTATCTTGGCCATCATTATTATTATCACGGTATTGTTGAATGTGTTAAAGACGTATTCATACGCCAAAACCTTAAACATTTTTTTCATTAAAAACATTGGATACAATAAATAGACACACAGTATACTTTTGTGGAAGAAAAAACATTAAAGTGGTCACATTATGAATTTTTTTACATGTAAAAGACTTGTTAAGACTTTTTTAAAGACGATAATGAATATGAATTTAGACCATTTCCCATTCATACGGAGAAAAATCTACAAGGTATACAGGACAATCTGACAGCCAAAATTAATTGTACGTATAGGAATTTATTTACTGCTCTTTCACATTTGAAAACAAAATAGTTAAACCAACTAAGTACATCAGAAGCCTCTCTATTGTAAAATAATTGAAAAATAAAGAGCAAAAATGATAACAGCCATTTTTCTTATTTGCCATAGAAGTGTCTTCTTGCAAAAGGTGCAGTGTGCGTCATATCAAGTGTTTTCATGTAACAATCAGAGCGTCAGCAATGGTAAAGTACAATAATTTACTGTTCGTAAAAGAGACTTTTAGCATCTCTGCTAAAGCTAAATGGTATACTTTTTCAGATTTTAGCAAACAGATATAACATCTACAGTACTACAACTGTATCTGCACAACATTGTGAAAAACAGACAGAGCGCAGACAGAGCGATTGTCTAAAAAGAAAGAAGGCAATTACGGCTTGCAAGCCTCAAACAGGATGTGGATTTGAATAATGTGGATAACGTTCAAATTTGCTCCGGTCATTTTTTATCTGGTATGTACAAATACATTTTTTTTTACCAGTTTTTGTGTCTTTTTTGAAAACATATTTCTAGTAAACAAAGACTAGTATTTATTTAAGCATGACAAGATGACATTCGCAAATCTTCCTTGCCTTCCTCACCCCACCACAAACTGAGTGTAAACACTAAAACAGACAAACTTTGTAGCTTGTAATGTCAGTTACTGTATAAAAACATGGTTAGGCATGAGAAGCTGACCTGAAATTATTTGAATAATTAATATAAATATTATAAGACAATTGTTTTTTTAATAGTTTTACTGCTGTGAATACACTACATCCACAGATAAATTAGCGTGTGCTTACTGTAAGCAGGGCCATTGCTAGGAATTCTGGGCCCCTGAAAAGATATTGTTGTGGGCCCCTCAACTCCATTTGTTGTCACCTTCAATTTTGTTGTTTTTCAGTGTTGTTGATGGTGTGTGGTGTAACACATCCAATTTGTTTCCTTTTTTACGATTAACGCCTTAACGAGTCAGAGTATTATTTTGTAAATGATGGCTTATTAGTTGTCTTATTCTCATTTCATTGATTTGAAACATGTTCTTACACATACATTTTCAATTAGTCACTCAACAAACAGGTAGTGGGTATTTTTTTGTATTTAACTAATATGCAAAAAAAAGTAAGTGTCCTGGTTCAAAATAGTCCACAGGTAAAGTAGTAGCTTTCAACATTAATGTGCAAGTATATAGCACATGGACTACATGGTTATAAAACAAATATCAGAAACAATGATAAACTTCATCTAATCTCAATTCAAGTTTTAATTGGCTTGTTTGTTCACTGTAAATCTAATCCAAAAACGAAACACTGGCTTTTTTCTTTGCAAATTTGCTGATGAGGTCTTTGAAGTCCAACTGTCGGCTTAGCTGACATTCAATTGTAAGTCTTGGAAGGCTGTTTAGCCTCTCTGGGCTTGAATTGGATGTGAAATAGTTCTTTACTCGTTTCAGTTTGCTAAACACCCTTTCTTCACCTGCAACAGTCACAGGTAATGTTATGATATAATAGTTAGTGTACAACTGTCAAAAATTCAAAATAGAATCTTTTACTTTGTTGTTGTCAGCATGCTGCCTTTTATTTTATATTGCTATGAAAACAAACAACAGATCTTTGAATAGTTTACTTTTTGGTATTCAGGCTATTCAAATGTCCCACTAATAGCACATTTTACTGGACTACATAGAACATATCATGATAACGTAACTGAACTTTGTCAGATGCTCATTATTAGTAGTTAGTAACCGCATTTCATTATTAATATTCATAAATTACCATTCTTAATAAATGACAGAACATCTGACTGTGGAGTCATATTTTTGGAGGTGTCCGACTTTTTTGTGGCCATAAACGCATCCCTGGAATTGGCTAAGTGCGAGCGGCATAGGACAGATGACAAAGAGTTGGTTTTGGCTTGGTTTGTACGGCAGAAAATGACCAGTTTTACTATATATATGTGTTTTACTTATGTTTTTGTGTGGTTACAGCCGAATATAAACAATTTTGCTCAGTAAAGTGATTGTTGGAATTCCTGTCCTGCTTAAAGTGTCTCGACAGACGTTGCAATAATTGAACAGTGTTGACAAACATTGTTTTATTTGTTGTGGCTGCTTGTCGTCAAAGACTGTCACTCATATAGTTGCATTGCAAATTCCTACAGAAAAAAATGTTTTGAGTTTATTTTGTCCAAATTTCAGATTGGATTTGATTTTGTGCGCTCCATATTCTTTGCTGTGCACAGACGACGTGTAAGTTGCTTACCTTTAGTAAGAACGTTCTTAATATTTAACCTGGGCCCCTGCTGTGTTGCTCCTACTCCTGGTCTCCTTCCCAACTCGTTTGTGATGTTCGGACTTGTGCTTTTTGGGGGGCAACCTAACCCTGCACGAGTTTGCTGGTGCTCGCTTAATTTTTAGGATGAGGCAGAGGGGGTTATTGAATTCATTGAATTAAAATATTGTATTACTTGTGGCTTTGTTGTTTTTAATTCAAAATAATTTGAATTAATATATATTACTTCAGTGTATGCATTATCATTTTGTCGTGAATTTTACTGGGCCCTCATGGGCCCAGTAGTGTGTGGGCCCTCATGGGCTGCGGGCCCTTAGAATTGTCATCACCTTTCTCCCCTATACGACAGCCCTGACTGTATGTAGTAGTAGGATTTCTCACCATTTTACCAACGTGACACTCCTTTGGGGAGTTAAGTTATTACTTGTGGCAGGGACTTATCCCAGATTTTTGACTTTAACATTATCATTCCATTCACTTCCACTGCAATGTTTACAAATGCTTCACTCCTCGATGGCGCCACATCTGGGTCCTTAACATTTTACACGTTTCCATCCACTGGCTTCAAACATGCATTAAATTGATCATTCTGGAGCCACAAATCGTTGAACTTGCACTTACCCATCTCGTGCAAGTAATTTTTTTTGCTTTGGACTTTTGTTAAATTTTCGCCGCTGCTTTGCTAAGCTGTAACAACAGAACTCGGTTTAGCTCGGTTGGTAGAGTGGCCGTGTCAGCAACTTGAGGTTTGCAGGTTCGATTCCCGCTTCCGCCATCCTAGTCACTGCCGTTGTGTCCTTGGGCAAGACACTTTACCCACCTGCTTCCAGTGCCACCCACACTGGTTTGAATGTAACTTAGATATTGGGTTTCACTATGTAAAGCGCTTTGAGTCACTTGAGAAAAAGCGCTATATAAAATATAATTCATTTCACAACTCTGCGCGCACAGCTCACTAGCTGGTGGTGCTTCATAAATTTGGACTGGGCAGCACAGGTTTAGTTTTGTTTTGTAGTTACGTTACAGCGTTTTTTACAAATCAAAACATTTAAAAGCATGACTGAAGTTTGTGCATGTTTTATATAACAGAATTTCAAGACTTTTCAAAATCGTTTGAAGACCTTTTATGAGATTTTAGGAGAAAGTTAGCAGTTTTAAGGCCTTATATTCAACTTGTTGGATTTAAGACTTTTTAAAACCCTGTGGATATTCTGTTCTGGTCTACATAAAATGTAGGGGTGGTTATTTGGTCCAAATTTTGCATATAATTGTTTTACAGACCATTTTCAAGCTGTTTACTGACTGTTTCCTCAAAATGCGCCATTTTTCGGCAGTCTTACCTGCCGAAGCCGTCCTCCAGGCAATGCCCCCTTCGACTGTGTCTTCCCTACATCAGCCATGTTGTAGTTTTTAGCGCTTACATAGCAAGTCTACCGACAGTTATATTTTAGAAATATACGCCAAATTTTTTTAGAAATGGCAACATTGGAGGGGGAAGAGCCATATTATTTATATTTGAGTGTTTATCTTCCATCCATCCGTTTTCTACCGCTTGTCCCTTTTTTGGGGTGGCGGGGGTTGCTGGAGCCCATCTTTTTACTTTTTAATTTGTATAGGTTTTAGTGGTTTTATACTGATAAACAAGTTTTGCACTTCTGATCTAGGTGATGTCACACGGGTTGTATTGCACCAAGTATAGATTGATCTCTGCTTAGAGAGCACAGTTTGTAGGTTCAATATGCACGGTTTAATGTCTTAGTTGCTCAGACAACAATGTGTTTATAAAAGTTCATATTGGAGTAAATCATTTCTTAATGTGGAAAGATGTCTCCTGTATTCGTGTTACCATTTCAGCTAGCTAGCAAGTTAGCACTAGTTTGCTTCTTTATGAATTTAGCAGCGTCACCGTGACTCACCGGCCATAAGTTTACCAATGTAAAGTTATCAATCACTATTTTCCGAAAAACATTTAAATTCAAAATGGAAATACTAACCGTTGGGAGTTTTATTGTGATTTGTCAATACTGTTAAATGTTACATACCAAGTGTGTGTGTGTGTGCAAAAAAATAGTTTCATAAAATCGCATTGTAACTTTTTGTGCAGTATTAGTCCAAGTATTGCCGCTTTTTTTGCCGAAAGGAATAATACAAATTTGTAAATGTCCTTGCTGCCTTCTTGTGGTCAACTGGAGTTTGAACTTTTTGTGAACCCAAAAAGCGCAAACATGCTTTCCAGATGTAGAACTGAAAAAAATAACTGCTCTCTATCACATAGAAGTTAAATGGTTATCTTGAAGTAAGATGTGACTCTGTAGTCTTGCCTACAATATTTTGAACCAACAAGTTAGTAGTAATATACTGTACACCAAGATTTGCACGTTTTGACTTTTAAGTTGATCTAGAGCAGGGGTCACCAACCTTTTTGAAACCAAGAGCTACTTCTTGGGTACTGATTAACACGAAGGGCTACCACTTTGATACACACTTAAATAAATTGCCAGAAATAGCCAATTTGCTCAATTTACCTTTAAGAAATAAATATATACATATATACATATATATATATATATATATATATATATATATATATATATATATATATATATATATATATATATATAAATGGGTATTTCTGTGTCATTCCGTCGTACATTTTTTTTCCTTTTACAGGTTTTTTGTACCGAATAAATGATGAAAAAAACACTTAATTGAACGGTTTAAAAGAGGAGAAAACACGAAAAAAATTAAAATACAATTTTGAAACAGTTTATTTTAAATTTTGACTCTTTAAAATTAAAAATTCAACTGAAAAAATGAATAGAGGAACTAGCTAATTCAAATCTTTTTGAAAAAAATAATTTATGGAACATCATTAGTAATTTTTCCTGATTAAGATTACTTTTAGAATTATGATGACATGTTTTAAATAGGTTAAAATCTAATCTGCACTTTGTTATAATATATAACAAATTGGACCAAGCTATATTTCTAACAAAGACAAATCATTATTTCTTCTAGATTTTTCAGAACAAAAATTTTAAAAGAAATTCAAAAGACTTTGAAATAAGATTTACATTTGAGTCTGCAGATTTTCTCGATTTGCCAGAATAATTTTTTTGAATTTCAATCATAATAAGTTTGAATACATATTTCACAAATATTCTTTGTCAAAAAACAGAAGCTAAAATGAAGAATTAAATTAAAATGCATGTATTATTCTTTACAATAATAAAAAAAATAAAATACTTGGAACATTGATTTAAGTTGTCAGGAAAGTGTCAGGGTTATTTGTTGACGAACCCAAAGATGCAGAGAAGGAGGGAGGCATTTTGCAGGAAAACATAGTTTAATTTAAAATACTACAACTAGAACAAACAAAGGGTACAAACAAAAAGCACGCACATGGGCGGATATAACAAACCAAGGGCTATGAACAAACTAATTGGAAGCAGGAAACAAAAAACAGTAAGCTACAAAACATCTACCAAATATAGCTTACCGCTACGCTGCATTCACACAACCAGTAGGAATGACAAGTAGAAAATGACATTGACACGACAGCAACGACAGGAGCGACATGTGGCAACGACAATGATCCAGCCCTGACTGGAAGACAAAGTGGGTACAAATAGGAGCGGGCTGATTGACTACAGATGTGGCCAGGTGCCAATCAGCCGCAGATGAGGTGACAACAGCACACAGGGAGACAAACAGGAAGCTGAACCAAAATAAGAGCACTTGACAGGAACTAAAGACAGAGGAAACAAAGACAAATGCAGAGGAAAAAACTAAAACATAGACAAACTGTCAGGGGAAAGCCTGACAGTAGCCCCCCCTCCCATAACGGATACCAGACGTTTCACGAATCCTCCCCCCATAGAAAAAAAACCAGTCCGGAGTCAAGGGAGGGTGGAGGGAGGACAAGGTGGTGGGCCCCCAGGCCAAGTGTCAGGCGGGGAAGAGTCAGGTGGCGACGGCGAATGGAACGCCGCTGCCATTTGCGATGCGGTCGCCCATGAAATGACCACCTCTGCTGGCCCACCGGACAGGATGGTGGTGGTGTCCTCTGCTCCTGACCCACCGGAGTGCGTGGTGGTGGCATCCTCTGCTGCTGACCCACCGGAGTGCGTGGTGGTGGCGCCCTCTGCTGCTGGCCCACCGGTGCGTGGTGGTGGCGACCCCTGCTGCTGGCCCACTGGAGTGCGTGGTGGAGTCCGCTGGCCCATCGGAGTGCGTGGAGGAGTCCGCTGGCCCATCGGAGTGCGTGGAGGAGTCCGCTGGCCCACCGGAGTGCGTGGTGGCGCCATAGGTTGCAGACCCACCGGAGGTGATGGCGCCGTAGGTTGCAGACCCACCGGAGGTGATGGCGCTGTAGGTTGCAGACCCACTGGAGGTGATGGCGTCGTAGGTTGCAGACCCACCGGAGGTGATGGTGGCGTCTGCCGGCCCATTGGAGGTGACAGTGGCCTCTGCCGGCCAACCAAAGATGGCACCGTCAGAGGCGATGGCGTCTGCCGGCCTACCAGAGATGATGACGCTGTCTGTTGCAGACCAACTGAAGATGATGGTGCAGACCCACCGGAGGTGATGGCGCCGTAGGTTGCAGACCCACCAGAGGTGATAGTAGCATCTGCCGGCCCACCGGAGATGATGGTGGCGTCTGTTGCAGACCAACTGGGACGAGTAGTAGCTGTGCATCCCCATCTGCACAGCCACTGATAGCCCCCCCCCTCAAGGGAAGGCTCCAAGACGTCCCCAGATAGGCCCACAGTCAACAGGGGTGGGTGGGATAGGGCTTGAAACGCGGCCAAACTTCTCTTTGATTGAGCTAATTGATTTAGCCATTAGCTCTAGCGCTAAATTAAGCCTCTCCGCCACGGACAACTCTGCGGGGTTCGTATTTGGCTGGATTATTCTGTCAGGGTTATTTGTTGACGAACCCCAAGATGCAGAGAAGGAGGGAGGCATTTTGCAGGAAAACATAGTTTAATTTAAAATACTACAACTAGAACAAACAAAGGGTACAGACAAAAAGCACGCACATGGGCGGATATAACAAACCAAGGGCTATGAACAAACTAATCGGAAGCAGGGAACAAAAAACAGTAAGCTACAAAACATCTACCAAATATAGCTTACCGCTACGCTGCATTCACACGACCAGTAGGAATGACAAGTAGAAAATGACATTGACACGACAGCAACGACAGGAGCGACATGTGGCAACGACAATGATCCAGCCCTGACTGGAAGACAAAGTGGGTACAAATAGGAGCGGGCTGATCAGCCGCAGATGAGGTGACAACAGCACACAGGGAGACAAACAGGCAGCTGAACCAAAATAAGAGCACTTGACGGGAACTAAAGACAGGAGATACTAAACACAGAGGAAACAAAGACAAATGCAGAGGAAAAAACAAAAACATAGACAAACTGTCAGGGGAAAGCCTGACAGAAAGAAAAGGAAGGAATTTAAAAGGTAAAAAGGTATATGTGTTTAAAAATCCTACAATTATTGTTAAGGTTGTATTTTTTGTCTAAAATTGTCTTTCTGAAAGTTATAAGAAGCAAAGTAAAAAAATAAATGAATTTATTTAAACAAGTGAAGACCAATTCTTTAACATATTTTCTTGGATTTTCAAATTCTATTTGATTTTTGTCTCTCTTAGAATTAAAAATGTTGAGCAAAGCGAGACCAGCTTGCTAGTAAATAAATAAAATTTAAAAAATAGAGG
The DNA here is from genome assembly GCF_033978795.1 of Nerophis ophidion. Lineage (NCBI taxonomy): Eukaryota > Metazoa > Chordata > Actinopteri > Syngnathiformes > Syngnathidae > Nerophis > Nerophis ophidion. Next base: position 29,871,065 of record NC_084627.1, read on the forward strand.
CAGCTCACAGGTAAGTGCTGCTATTTGAGCTATTTTTAGAACAGGCCAGCGGGCTACTCATCTGGTCCTTACGGGCTACCTGGTGCCCGCGGTGACCCCTGATCTAGAGAGATATAAAATGGTTAGTTTAAAAAACTTGTTACAGACTCAGCACCTTTTTTCAACCCACCAGTCTGTAGTAATGGATCTTTAACTTTGACCAAAGAGGTTTGGATGGTATTGTAGAACACCATTTGACTGGTAGCCTTCTTTTTTTGTCTATGTAACAATTTACAGGCAGACAACACTCACAAACCCTGCTACCCCAACTAACATCTGTTTTCACTTATGGAATTGCAAAGTCAGTTTGAGAAGAAGACTGATACCCAAAATTTTTTTTATCCTCTACTAGGAGAGCCTGAAGTGAGTCACTCGAAAAACACATTACAAACACAACAAACAGAAGAGCTTGCTTGCTGGTTTCCTGCAGTATGGGAGGAGGGAACCTCTCCTGGCGTGCAAAGTCCTTACGTTTGCCAAACCTGGGGGCACTGTTTCTATAGTCCACTAAGCTTTGCTCGCTAGATACAATTGCAGCCTGAAAACTCCATAGTCTATGTGATGAACAACTCTTCACCTACTTTCTCAGTGGAGTTTTCTTTTATATTATTCCAAAATATATTAGACATGGGAAGTAACAACTTGTATTACACGGCACCACAGATGTTGACCTCATTTAAGTGCAGGAATGTAGTCTGTTATTCCTTCAGTCTTTGGTTAGTTTGTGCTGCTCAACCTAAGACTAACGCTTTATTAATCAATCGATCAATCAATCTAATTTTATTTACTGCATATAGCCCTTAACCCATCCATCCATCCATCCATTTTCTACCGCTTATCCGCTTATTCCCTTTTAGTTCGCGGGGGGCGGGGTACACCCGGGACAAGTCGCCACCTCATTGCAGGGCCAACACAGATAGACAGACAACATTCACACTCACATTCACACACTAGGGCCAATTTAGTGTTGCCAATCAACCTATCCCTAGGTGCATGTCTTTGGAGGTGGGAGGAAACTGGAGTAACCGGAGGGAACCCACGCATTCACGGGGAGGACATGCAAACTCCACACAGAAAGATCCCGAGCCCGGGATTGAACTCCAGACTACTCAGGTCCTTCGTATTGTGAGGCACACGCACTAACCCCTCTTCCACCGTGAAGCCCTAGACCCTTAATCATGAGGGCTTAAAATGTATTATTAAACTAACAATTACATCCCCTCATCTAAACCCACAGTCGGGGAAGGAAAAACTAAAAAGAAAACCCTGATAGTAAAAAAGAAGATCACGGGTGTCAAACTCCTGGTCCTTTGGTATTTCATCCAACTTCAACAACACTGCTCAGACTTATTAAAACGAACAACCACGTCAAAACAACATTATATCTACAAAACCCAAAACCAGTGAAGTTGGCACATTGCATAAATGGTGGATAAAAACAGAATACAATGATTTGCAAATCCCTTTCAACCTATATTCAATTAAATACACCTCAAAGACAAGATACTTAATGTTCGAACTGGTAAACTTTGTTATTTTTGAAAATATTAGCGCATTTGGAATTTGATGCCGGCAAAATGTTTCAAAAAAGCTGGCACAAGTGGTAAAAAAGACTGAGAAAGTTTAGGAATGCAGTTCAATGAGGCGCGCATCATTCCAAGCCCTGGTTCACACCCAAACTCCGACAGCTGCGCAAGAAGAAGGAGACTGCTTGGAGTACCTCCAGAGAAGCGAAGTACCACTTCAACAGGGAAGTGGAGAAAGCTGAATCTGTGTACTCTAACAGTTCAGCTCTAATGACTCTGCAGCTGTGGGGAGAGGACTTAGGGCCCTTATGAATTATAAGCCCAAAGCCCCCCAGGCCCTGAATGACCAGACTCTCGCTCAGGGCCTCAACACACAATACTGTCATCACGAACGACCTTCAGCTCATCAAAGCTCTACTCCCGCCACCACCACCCCCCACCAACTCCAGCAGACGTAAAGGACTCCACGAACATCACAGGACTTCATCAAGGGCCCTCTCTATCCAAGAGGAGGATGTGTGCCGGCAGTTCTTGAAGCTTAACACGCCGAAGGCCCCCAGATACTTCGCGGATCAGCTGGCTCCTGTCTTCACTGACATTTTTAACACCTCTCTGGAGCTATGCCACGTGCCCTCCTACTTCCAGACCTCCACCATCGTCCCTGTCCCCAAGAAAGCATGGATCACAGGACTTAGTGATTACAGGCCGGTGGCACTGACGTCTGTGGTCATGAAGTCCTTTGAGCGCTTGGTCCTGCCCCACCTCAAGGACATCACCGCCCCCCTCCTGAACCCATTGCAGTTCGTCGACAGAGCCAACAGGTCTGTGGACGGTGCAGTGAACCTGGCCCTCCACTTCATCCTGGAGCATCTGGATTCCCCAGGAAACTACGCCAGGATCATATTTGTGGATTTCAGCTCTGCCTTCAAACTTCTCCCTGGACTGCTACGAGACAAGCTCTACCAGCTCAGCATGCCCAAGTCCCTCTGCAGTTGGATAAATGACTTCCTGACGATCCAAAGACAGCACGTGCGGCTGGGGAAGATTGTCTCGGACAGTCAAACCACGAACACTGGTCCTCCTCAGGGCTGTGTACAAACTGCTGCACCTCCAGTCACTAGTCGGTAAAGCTGCTCAAGTTTGCAGACAACACTACCCTCATCGGCTCATCTCGGATGGCTATGAGTTCGCCTACAGGAGAGAGGTGGTCCGGCTGGCGTCCTGGTGCAGCCTCAACAACTTGGAGCTGAACACCCAGCAAACAGTGCAGATGATCTTGGACTTTAGAAAAGTCAAAGCCCCACCATTCCCCGCACCCTGATTGACTCTCCCTCCCCTGTCTCTATTGTGGACCCCATCCGTTTCTTGGGCACCACCAGCACCCAGGACCTCAAGTGGGAGCCGACCATCAGCTCCCTCATTAAAAAGGCCCAGCAGAGTATGTACTTACTGCAGCAGCTGAAGAAACTTAAGGTGCCGACCGAGATGCTGGTGCAGTTCTACTCAGCCATCATCGAGTCCATTCTTACCGCCTCCATCACTGTGTGGTTCCCTGGCGCCACAGTCCAGGGAACAAGCATCGACTGCAGCGCATCGTACGTGCTGCTGAGAAGGTTATTGGCTGTAAACTCCCACCCCTCCAGGACCTGTTATCCTCCAGGACCAGGAGGCATGTGGTTCAGATTACAGCTGACTCTTTTCACCCTGGACACAAACTATTCTTCCCTGTCCCCTCAGGCAGGAGACTACGGTCCATCCAGACTCACACCTCCTGCCACCTGAACAGTTTTTTCCCCTCGGCCATCAGGAACATGAACAATAACAAGATCTGATATCTCAGTTACAGCTCATGTTATTCTGTTCTGTGTTATGTGTTTTATGTTGCACAATTGCACCAAGTAAAATTCCTAGTTTTTGAACCCGTTCTCAAACAATGGCAATCAAATCTATTCTGATTCTGATTCTGATTCAGAACAGGCTATTTGGGAACAGGTGGGTGCCATGACTGGGTATGAAAGCAGCTTCCATGAAATGCTCAGTCAGTCACAAACAAGGATGGGGTGAGGGTCACCACTTTGTGAACAAATGCGCAAGCAAGCAATTTGTCCAACAGTTTAAGAAAAACTTTTCTCAACGAGCAATTGCAAGGAACTTAGGGATTTCACTGTCTACTGTTCGTAATATCGTCAAAAGGTTCAGAGAATCTGGAGAAATCACTGCACGCAAGCGGCAAGACCGAAAACCAACATTGAATGCCTGTGACCTTCGATCCTTCAGTTGGTACTGCACCAAAAAACAACTTCAGTGTGTAAAGGATATCACCACATAGGCTCAGGAAAACTTCAGAAAACCACTGTCAGTAACTACAGTTTGTCTCTACTATGCAAAGCGAAAGCCAACAACACCCAGAAACCTTTTGCTGGGCCCGAGCTCATCTAAGATGGACTGATGCAAAGTAAATGAGTTTTCTGTGGTCTGACGAGTTCACATTTCAAATTGTTTTTGGAAACTATGGCTGTCGCTTCCTTCAGACCGAAGAGGAAAATAACCCTGACTGTCATAGGTGCAAAGTTCAAAAGCCATCATCTGTGATGGTATTATTGCCCAAGATATGGGTAACTTACACATTTGTGAAGGCATCATTAATGCTGAAAGGTACATACAGGTTTTGGAGCAACATATGTTGCCATCCAAGCAATGTCTTTTTCATGGACGCCCCTGCTTATTTCAGCAAGACAATGCCAAGCCACATTCTGCTCGTGTGACAACAGTGTGGTTTCGTAGTAAAAGAGTGCGGGTACTAGACCGACCTGCCTGTAGTCCAGACCTGTCTCCCATTGAAAATGTGTGGTGCATTATGAAGCGTAAAATACGACAACGGAGACCACAGACTTTTTAACAAGTTAAGCTGTACATCAAGCACGAATGGGAAATAATTCCACCTGAAGGGCTTCAAAAATTGGTTTTGTCAGTTCCCAAATGTTTACTGAGTGTTGTTAAAAGTAGAGATTTAACACAGTGGTAAAAATGTCCCTGTGCCAACTTTTTTGCAGTGTGTTGCCGCCATTAAATTCTAAGTTAATGATTATTTGCAAAATAAATTCAGTTTCTCATTTCAGACATTAAATATCTGGTCTGTGCAGTGTATGCAATCGAATATAAGTTCAAATAAGTAAGTTTGGAAATCTTTGTATTCTGTTTTTATTGACGATTTACACAACGTGACAACTTCACTGGTTTTGGGTTTTGTACTTGCATGCGGAACGAATTAACAGCAGAAAAACAGATTAATTATTTGCATCTAGCTTAGTGGCTAGCATATTACTAAATGTAAGAGAAGTAATTGGGAAGTACCACTGTTTGTATATTTGAGAGGTCTGAGGTCAATTTGAATGGTCAGAAGTTGGGAGTAGCGGTAATCCCAGCTAAGGGAGAAGAAGCTCGTTAGCTGTTTTGTGTGGACCAGACTTTTCATCTCCAAATTTAGGAATTGCATCCTGGGAAGTTACATTTAAAAGTTGATGATGTGGTAATAGCACACAAAGGCTATCAACATTTAAAGAATCCTTTGAATGCAGCACACAATTGTGTGGCTTCTTTTTTTGTTTTTATTGTCATTCATATTTTTTTTGATTCAATCCATTTTAGCTGCACAAAGCGGATTTAATTTTTAAAAAGCAAAAATCGTGTTTTGAGTAACTTGACGTATAGCAATTTTTCCTAAGGACCTTGAAATTCTGTTAATAGCTGTGACGTGTGTAAGCACCTAGCATCACGAATTGAGCACCAGCCATGAACTCTCTCGTAAGGTAGACCATCACTTTAAGCAAATCTCTATAGTTCACATGGGATACAACCTGAGCACTGTGACGCTGCGAATGATAGTTAAATCCACTCAAACAATTTCTTGGCCAGCATTAGAACCTGTTCCAATGATTCACAGAAATCGGTTTCACAGTTTTCCAGTTATGCTGCTAAATATCCAGCAAATTGTCTCTCTTCCCCAACACCTTTTGCTAAACCCTCCATAGCAGATATGAAAACTGATTATCTCAGGCCCAAACATGTTTTTGATTGAGTTACAAAGAGAGACTTTTACAAATATCAAGTTTTGCTTTCTTATAAAACGTTTGGTTTTACAGTAGCACCGATCAGCTCATCAGCAAAATGCAGAATCTGCAACTACAACTAATAATGGGTGGTGTAGTCATGACAAAAAGTAACATGAAATGTTTGCATTTGGCAGTTTTTTTTCCATGCAGCGCAATATTGCAAAAAGGGCCAGTGTAAAACCCTGCTGACCTAAATGTAGCTGTACAGTATCATCCCTCAGGTCCAAAGACTAACATCTGATTTGAATGAGCCCAGATTCCAGGGCCTTTTGTCCTATGTTTCCCTGGGACAGCAGGAATGCAAAATAGAGCAGTATCTGGATTAGTTTTCCCCTCCTCCTCTTTTTCCCTCTACCTCTTTCTCTCCTTCCTGTTGGTACTCGAGTTTGCAGAGAAGAGATAGAGACGTTTCCCACCAGCCAATAGTACAAAGAACACAGTTCAGATTACCGGCCGCTAATCGCCTTGGCAGCCAGAGGTGCAAAGTCCAAGTTTATTTCATTATTTTGTGTAGACATGGTTTGTGTGTGTGTGTGTGTGTGTATGTGTGCGTGTGTGTGTCTGCGTGCGTGTGTGTGCCGGTGTGTGTGTGTGCGTGTATTAGAATGAGAAAAGTATACCTCAGTTGTTTCGCTCACAAAGGTCTCTGTGTCAAAGTTAGAACTTCAATGTAGTTCCTCTTAATTTTCCATTCTTCATCTTTGCTCCAAATGTTCTGCTTCCCTCAAAATTTGAGTCACCAGACATTGACATTACTCAGCAGTGGGTAAGGAAGAAAGTCTGTTCTTCATTTCTTTGAAGAGACAGAGAAGTTTCATGGGCACGTCTGTTTAGCTAGCTTAACAAGCTCAGAATCAGAATCAGAATCAGAATCAGAATCAGAATAGTTTTTATTGCCAGTGTTTGAGAACCGGTTCACAAACTAGAATTTTTTTCTTGTTGCAATCGTGCAACATAAAAGACATTTCACAGAATAGAATAACATGAGCTGTAACTGACCAATCAGATCTTGTTATTGGCAAGGTATTCCTTTCTGTAACATAGCTTCTTAATGGCCTCGTGATAAATAGATATATTTGTACTTGGAATCTATTTCCAATCTTTGTCAAAGCTTCAGTTTATCTAACTTCTGGCGAGAGTTTTTTTGTAATTACAGATCTGTTTAACTTGATGCAAATTTAGCCCTTTCTGCTGCTAAATTTGCATCAGGGCTGGAAATATCCATGTTATGCTCGCAAACAGTTTTGTTGTTTCATAGCCAGTTGCTGTTTAGTAGGCAGAAAGTTGGTCATTCTTTGTCGAAGGGAGCGTCTTTGTGGGGAGTTTTGTTTAACAGACTCGTAGCAGTCTTAAAACGTATTTCTTGGATGTGACAAAGATAGAAGAGTAGAAATATTTTTCAAATAAATATTTTTTTTGCATTCAAATTTTACAGAACGTCATTTATGATGATATTAGTTTATGCAGGGCTCAAATTTAACCACTGCAACCGCAGCAACTGACGCGACGGCAATGACAATGACAATTTTTAGGGCATGACGGCAAATGACATGACAATGACAATGTGAAAGACTGACCATTTTTTGGGAAGCTGTTTTTATACCCAATCATGGCACCCACCTGTTCCCAATTAGCCTGCACACCTGTGGGTTGTTCCAAATAAGTGTATGATGAGCATTCCTCAACTTTATCAGTATTTATTGCCACTTTTCCCAACTTCTTTGTCACGTGTTGCTGGCATCAAATTCTAAAGTTAATGATTATTTGCAAAAAAAAAAGTTTATCAGATTGAACATCAAATATGTTGTCTTTGTAGCATATTCAACTGAATGTGGGTTGGAAATGATTTGCAAATCACTTTATTCCGTTTATATTTACATCTAACACAATTTCTCAACTCATATGGAAACGGGGTTTGTAAGTTTGACAATGATTTTAAATTGGAACAGGGGATTACCTCCGTTGTACGATCTAGTTTTTATCATCTAAGACAGTGGTCCCCAACCTTTTTGTAGCTGCGGACCGGTCAACGCGTGATAATTTGTCCTGCGGCCCGGCGTTTTTTTGTTGTTGTTGTTTGTTTGTTTAGTCATGAGGTTTTTTTGGGTTGGTGCACTAATTGTAAGTGTATCTTGTGTTTTTTATGTTGATTTGATAAAAAAAAAAAAAAAATAAATAAATAATAATAATAAACAATTCTTCTGCGGCCCGGTACCAATCGAGTACCAATCGAGCCGTTGGGGACCACTGAGCTAAGACATTTAGCAAAAATTTTATCCGTTTTTTCTTTTATAGACTTGGAGCGGGTAATCTATGCTTTTATTTCATCACACTTGGACTACTGCAACTCCCTTGACGTTGGAATGAACCAGGCTTTAATCGCTCGATTGTAGTTAGTCCAAAATGCTGCTGCACGCCTTTTAACTGGCACTTGAACACATTACTCCCATTTTAGCATCCCTTCAATGGGTCCTAGTTCATTTTAGAATTCATTTTAGAATATTGTTGTTTGTTTTTAAATCTCTTAACGGGTTAGCACCACAATTTCATACATTTTAAAAATGTACACCCCTATGAGTTTTCTGAGGTCAGCTGATCAGTTTCTTCTTGTCATACCAAAAACCTGTTTAAAATCCATCTTGCATTTTCTGTTGTGGCTCCAAAACTTTGGAACAATATCCTTATTGTTATTCAGACGGCTCCCTCTTTAATGAGTTTTAAATCACGTCTTAAAACACATTTTTACTCTTTGGTTTTTAAAACAGCATAAGAGTTGTGAGATTTTAGTTAAATATTATTTTCCTCTGATGTATTTTATGTATTTATTATTTTATAGTTAAATGTTTTATATTACTGCGATGAGGTGGCGACTTGTCCAGGGTTTACCCCGCCTTCCGCCCGATTGTAGCTGAGATAGGCTCCAGCGCCCCCCGCGACCCCGAAGGGAAGAAAGCAGTAGAAAATGGATGGATGGAGGTTTTATATTATTGACTCTCCGAGTATGTACAGTACAGGCCAAAAGTTTGGACACATCTTCTCATTTCAATGCGTTTTCTTTGTTTTCATGACTTTTTACATTGTAGATGGTCACTGAAGGCATCAAAACTATGACACCTGTGACGTGAAAACCATTTCAGGTGACTACCTCTTGAAGTTTATTGAGAGAATGCCAAGAGTATGAAAAACAGTAATCAGAGCAAAGGGTGGCTATTTATAAGAAACTAGAATATAAAACAAGTTTTCAGATATTTCACCTTTTTTGTTAAGTACATAACTCCACATGTGTTCAGTCATAGTTCTGATTCCTTCAGTGACAATCTACAATGTAAATAGTCATGACAGTAAAAAAAATGCATTGAATGAGAAGGTGTGTCCAAACTTTTTGGCCTGTTCTGTATGCCTCAACGTCTATGCACCACTTTGTGAAACGTCTATTGTTTTTTTGAATTGTGCTATAAAGTGGATTTGATTGTATATATATATATATAAAAAAACAAACATCACTAAAAAAACGCGGAAACCAAAACACATCAATTTATTTTGTTTAAAGGAAATACAACACTTTTCCCTTGCCCGGACGCGGGTCACCGGGGCCCATCTCTGGAGCCAGGCCAGGAGTTGGGGCACGATGGTGAGCGCCTGGTGGCCGGGCCTCTCTCCATGTGGCCAGGTCGTTCACAGCCCAAAGAGGCCATAGAGGTCGGGTGCAATGTGAGCGGGGCGGCAGCCGAATGCAGGGCACTTGCCGGTTCCATCCTCGGCTACATAAGCTAGCTCTTGGGACGTAGAATGTCACCTCGCTGGGGGGGAGCCTGAGCTAGTGCGCGAAGTACAAACCCTGTTTTCATATGAGTTGGGAAATTGTGTTATATGTAAATATAAACGGAATACAATGATTTGCAAATCCTTTTCAACCCATATTCAATTGAATGCACTACAAATACAAGATATTTGATGTTCAAACTCATAAACTTGATTTTTTTTTCCAAATAATAATTAACTTAGAATTTAATGGCTGCAACACATGCCAAAGTAGTTGGGAAAGGGCATGTTAACCACTGTGTTACATCACCTTTTCTTTTAACAACACTCAATAAACGTTGGGAACTGAGGAAATTAATTGTTGAAACTTTGAAAGTGGAATCTTTTCCCATTCTTGTTTTATGTAGAGCTTCAGTCGTTCAACAGTCCGGGGTCTCCGCTGTCGTATTTTACGCTTCATAATGCGCCACACATTTTCGATCAGAGACAGGTTTGGACTGCAGGCAGACCAGTCTAGTACCCGCACTCTTTTACTACAAAGCCACACTGTTGTAACACCTAGCTTGGCATTTTCTTGCTGAAATAAGCAGGGGCATCCATGATAACGTTGCTTGGACAGCAACATATGTTGCTCCAAAACCTGTATGTACCTTTCAGCATTTATGGTGCCTTCACAGATATGTAAGTTACCCATGCCTTGGCCACTAATACACCCCATACCATCACAGATGCTGGCTTTGCATCTTTGTGCCTAGAACAATCCGGATGGTTCTTTACCTCTTTGATCCGGAGGACACAACGTCCAGAATTTCCCCCCAAAAATTTAAATGTGGACTCGTCAAACCACAGAACACTTTTCCACTTTGCATCAGTCCATCTTAGATGAGCTTAGGCCCAGCAAAGCTGGCGGCGTTTCTGGGTGTTGTTGATAAATGGCTTTCGCTTTGCATGGTAGAGCTTTAACTTGCACTTACAGATGTAGCGACAAACTGTATTTAGTGACAGTGGTTTTCTGAGGTTTTCCTGAGCCCAGATTGATGTCGGTTTTTCATACAGGGCCGTCTGAGGGATCGAAGGTCATGGTCATTCAATGTTGATTTCCGGCCATGCAGCTTATGTGGAGTGATTTCTCCAGATTCTCTGAACCTTTTGATGATATTATGGACCGTAGATGTTGAAATCCCTAAATTTCTTGCAATTGCATTTTGAGAAAGGTTGTTCTTAAACTGTTTGACTATTTGCTCACGCCGTTGTGGACAAAGGGGTATACCTCGCCCCATCCTTTCTTGTGAAAGACTGAGCATTTTTTGGGAAGCTGTTTTTATACCCAATCATGGCACCCACCTGTCCCCAATTAGCCTGCACACCTGTGGGATGTCCAAATAAGTGTTTGATGAGCATTCTTCAACTTTATCAGTATTCATTGCCATCTTTTCCAACTTCTTTGTCACGTGTTACTGGCATCAAATTCTAAAGTTTATGATTATTTGCAAAATAAAAATGTTTATCAGTTTGAACATCAAATATGTTGTCTTTGTAGCATATTCAACTGAATATGGGTTGAAAATGATTTGCAAATCATTGTATTCCGTTTATATTTACATCTTACACAATTTCCCAACTCATATGGAAACGGGGTTTGTAAGAAGTTCCGGCTGGATATCACTTCGACGCACGGCAAGGGCTGTGGAACCAGTTCTCTCGAGAGGGACTGGACTCTCTTCCACACTGGCGCTGTACGCAGTGAGAGGCGACGGGCTGGGGTGCAAAGCCTGCACGTTGGAGTTCAACCCGGTGGACGAGAGGGTAACTTCCCTGTGCCTTCGGTTGGGGGGACGGGTCCTGACTGTTGTTTGTGCTGACGCACCAAACAGCAGTTCAGAGTAGTATATATCGATATACTCGATATATCACGGGTTTGTCTCTGTGCGATATAGAAAATGACCATATCGTGATATTCGAGTATACATTCTCACGCAGTTGCTTTTAGCTGCGGGAATGACACTGCATGCTCTCCTTGCTCTTTCCTGTCTCTCCTTCTCACAGGCAGTAAGCGCACCTTCTTACATAGGTCACATACTGTCACGTCATACATAACATACGTATACGCACTCGCGGAGCAGAGAGGTAGCAGCTTTGGTAACGTTAGCTGTAATGCTAGCGAAGCCGTGCGAGTGGTAATACGAAAAAAAGACGGTGCGAACGAATGAAGGAATAATTAATTCCTAAAAAAAACAGCAGGGGGTCCATAGTCTGGCGATGGTTTGGCTTCTAGTGGGAATATGTCGAACAGACAACCGTAATAAGTCAAGCATGCGGCACAAGCCTTGCTACAAAAAGTAGCATTATGGCTAATATGTAGCATTTTTAATTTTCCTGAAGGAACTCTACTTCAAGATGGCGGGGCCCTGACGGGCTGCAACATCGCGGAGCTCTTGCTAAAGATGGAACATTTGGCAGAAATACCGGACAATTCTGCAAACTTCATGGCTGGCTCACATCGTGGTCACTCTGTGATCACTTACGACCGCCAGACACTTCTGAATGTGGACAGATCGGGCTGTTTTGGACTGATAGACGCGTGCTTGCTAGACCTGCTAACTAGCACGGGAATACTTCGGCGGATACATCTAGCGGCCTGTGAAGCAGCGGAGTATAGTACCAGCTTGGGCCGCCTACGGAGGAGACGCCAGCGGTGTGATCGGAAACGCGGATGCCGAGCGGGGCTAAAAACAAAGCTAAAGGCTAATCCCCACAGAACACCACTTCCCTCCATCCTGAAGCCGGATTTAAATGGAAGATGCGAGACTACTGGTCTGGGTAAGGAGTCACTTAAATTAGAACAAGTTTTTTCTGCTTTGATTGTTTCAGAGTTAGACATGCGTTCTACTGAGGTGGCAAACCATGATACGTTCAGTTTATACAAGCAACAAACAAACAATCGGAAAATTCCCGTCGTATCAATTCCTAGATATGGTCGTAATTATACTAAATGCACTGGGCATAATAAACACAACATTATTAATATTGCCACTACGGATAACTTGATCAAAAAATCCCTAAAACAGCACACTACCTATAATATAGTTTTTTTAAACATAAGATCATTGTCTCCCAAAACGTTGTTAGTTAATGATATCATCAGAGACAACAATCTTAACGTCATCGGTCTCAGCGAAACCTGGCTTAAACCAGACGACTTTTTTGCGCTAAATGAGGCATGTCTTCCTAACTTTACACATGCGCGTATTGCCCGTCCCCTTAAAAGGGGTGGGGGGGTCGTACTAATATACAACAAAAACTTTAACCTTAGTCCTAACATAAATAATAAATATAAATCGTTTGAGGTGCTTACTATGAGGTCTGTCACACCGCTGCCTCTACACCTGGCTGTTATCTACCGCCCCCCAGGGCCCTATTCGGACTTTATCAATGAATTCTCAGAGTTCGTTGCCGATTTAGTGACGCACACCGATAATATAATTATAATGGGGGACTTTAATATCCACCGTGCGTAGCGCTCCAGATTATAATTGATAGCTGTGGTCTTGCACAAATAATAAATGAACCCACGCATCGCAATGGTAATACGATAGACCTCGTGCTTGTCACGGGTATCACCGTTTCCAAAGTTACGATACTCCCGTATACTAAAGTATTGTCCGATCATTACCTTATAAAATTTGAGCATTACCTTATAAAAGGTTCAGACGCTTGTTCTTCAAACTAATAATAATAATAACTGCTATAGCAGCTGCAACATTAATACGGCCACAACAACAACTATTGCTGACCTACTGCCCTCGGTAATGGCACCATTCCCAAAGTATGTGGGCTCTATTGATAACCTCACTAACAACTTTAACGACGCCCTGCGCGAAACCATTGATAACATAGCACCGCTAAAGTTAAAAAAGGCTACAAAAAAGCGTACCCCGTGGTTTACAGAAGAAACTAGAGCTCAGAAATTATTATGTAGAAAGCGGGAACGCAAATGGCGCACGACTAAACTTGAGGTGCACCAACAAGCATGGAGTGATAGTTTAATAACTTATAAACGCATGCTTACCTTAGCTAAAGGTAAGCATGCTTACCTTTAGCATGCTTACATACTTTGTCTCATCCACCGTAATAAAAATGATCCTAAATTTTTGTTTAGTATGGTAGCATCGCTAACCCAACAGGGGACCCCTTCCAGTAGCTTTACCCACTCAGCTGATGACTTTATGCAATTCTTTAATAAGAAAAGTGAAGTCATTAGAAAGGAGATTAAAGTCAATGCGTCCAAGCTACAACTGGGTTCTATTAACACAGATATGATTGCATATACGGCGGATACTGCCCTCCAAAATAGTTTCTCTCGTTTTGAGGAAATAACATTAGAGGAATTGTTACAACGTGTAAATGGAATAAAACAAACAACATGTTTACTTGACCCTCTTGCTGGGTAACTTATCAAGGAGCTCTTTGTATTATTAGGTCCATCAGTGCTAAATATTATAAACTTATCACTTTCCTCTGGCACTGTTCCCCTAGCATTCAAAAAAGCGGTTATTCATCCTCTCCTTAAAAGACCTAACCTCGATCCTGACCTCATGGTAAACTACCGATCGGTGTCTCACCTTCCCTTTATTTCAAAAATCCTCGAAAAAGTTGTTGCGGAGCAATTAAATGAACACTTAGCGTCTAACAATCTATGTGAAAACTTTCAATACGGTTTCAGGGCAAATCACTTTACGGAGACAGCCCTTGCAAAAATGACTAATGATCTATTGCTAACGATGGATTCTGATGCGTCATCAATGTTGCTGCTTCTCGATCTTAGCGCTGCTTTCGATACTGTCGATCATAATATTTTATTAGAACGTATCAAAAGACGAATTGGTATGTCAGACTTAGCCCTGTCTTGGTTTAACTCTTATCTTACTGATAAGATGCAGTGCATCTCCCATAACAATGTGACCTCGGACTACGTTAAGGTAACGTGTGGAGTTCCCCAGGCTTCGGTCCTTGGCCCTGCACTCTTCAGCATCTACATGCTGCCGCTAGGTGACATTATACGCAAATACGGTGTTAGCTTTCACTGTTATGCTGATGACACCCAACTCTACATGCCCCTAAAGCTGACCAACACGCCGGATTGTAGTCAGCTGGAGGCGTGTCTTAATGAAATTAAACAATGGATGTCCGCTAACTTTTTGCAACTCAACGCCAAAAAACGGAAATGCTGATTATCGGTCCTGCTAGACACCGACCTCTATTTAATAATACAACTTTAACATTTGACAACCAAACAGGTAAACAAGGCGACTCGGTAAAGAATCTGGGTATTATCTTCGACCCAACTCTCTCCTTTGAGCCACACATTAAAAGCGTTACTTAAACGGCCTTCTTTTGTCTCCGTAATATCGCTAAAATTCGCTCCATTCTGTCCACTAAAGACGCTGATATCATTATCCATGCGTTTGTTACGTCTCGCCTCGATTCAATCAATCAATCAATCAATGTTTATTTATATAGCCCCAAATCACAAATGTCTCAAAGGACTGCGCAAATCATTACGACTACAACATCCTCGGAAGAACCCACAAAAGGGCAAGGAAAACTCACACCCAGTGGGCAGGGAGAATTCACATTCAGTGGGACGCCAGTGACAATGCTGACTATGAGAAACCTTGGAGAGGACCTCAGATGTGGGCAACCCCCCCCCTCTAGGGGACCGAAAGCAATGGATGTCGAGCGGGTCTAACATGATACTGTGAAAGTTCAATCCATAGTGGCTCCAAGACAGCAGTGAGAGTCCCGTCCACAGGAAACCATCTCAAGCGGATCAGCAGCGTAGAGATGTCCCCAACCGATACAGGCGAGCGGTCCATCCTGGGTCCCGACGAGCGGTCCATCCTGGGTCTCGAGTCTGGACAGTCAGTACTTCATCCATGGTCATCGGACCGGACCCCCTCCACAAGGGAGGGGGGGACATAGGAGAAAGAAAAGAAGCGGCAGATCAACTGGTCTAAAAAGGAGGTCTATTTAAAGGCTAGAGTATACAGATGAGTTTTAAGATGAGACTTAAATGCTTCTACTGAGGTAGCATCTCAAACTGTTACCGGGAGGGCATTCCAGAGTACTGGAGCCCGAACGGAAAACGCTCTATAGCCCGCAGACTTTTTTTGAGCTCTAGGAATCACTAATAAGCCGGAGTCTTTTGAACGCAGATTTCTTGCCGGGACATACGGTACAATACAATCGGCAAGATAGGCTGGAGCTAGACCGTGTAGTATTTTATACGTAAGTAGTAAAACCTTAAAGTCACATCTTAAGTGCACAGGAAGCCAGTGCAGGTGAGCCAGTACAGGCGTAATATGGTCAAACTTTCTTGTTCTTGTCAAAAGTCTAGCAGCCGCATTTTGTACCAACTGTAATCTTTTAATGCTAGACATGGGGAGACCCGAAAATAATACGTTACAGTAATCGAGACGAGACGTAACAAACGCATGGATAATGATCTCGGCGTCTTTAGTGGACAAAATGGAGCGAATTTTAGCGATATTACGGAGATGAAAGAAGGCCGTTTTAGTAACGCTTTTAATGTGTGACTCAAAGGAGAGAGTAGGGTCGAAGATAATACCCAGATTTTTTACAGAGTCACCTTGTTTTATTATTTGGTTGTCAAATGTTAAAGTTGTATTATTAAATAGAGGTCGGTGTCTAGCAGGACCGATAATCAGCATTTCCGTTTTTTTGGCATTAAGTTGCAAAAAGTTAGCGGACATCCATTGTTTAATTTCATTAAGACACGCTTCCAACTGACTACAGTCCGGCGTGTTGGTCAGCTTTAGGGGCATGTAAAGTTGGGTGTCATCAGCATAACAGTGAAAGCTAATACCGTATTTGCGTATGACGTCACCTAGCGGCAGCATGTAGATGCTGAAGAGTACAGGGCCAAGGACCGAACCCTGGGGAACTCCACACGTTACCTTAACATAGTCCGAGGTCACACTGTTATAGGAGACGCACTGCATCCTATCAGTAAGATAAGAGTTAAACCATGACAGGGCTGAGTATGACATACCAATTCGTATTTTGATACGCTCTAATAAAATATTATGATCGACGGTATCGAATGCAGCGCTAAGATCGAGGAGCAGCAACATAGATGACGCATCAGAGTCCATCGTTAGCAATAGATCATTAGTCAGTTTTGCGAGGGCTGTCTCAGTCGAGTGATTTGCCCTGAAACCGGATTGAAAGGTTTCACATAGATTGTTAAACGCTAAGTGCTCATTTAGCTGCTTTGCAACAATTTTTTCGAGGATTTTCGAAATAAAGGGAAGGTGAGACACCGGTCGGTAGTTTACCATGAGGTCAGGATCGAGGTTAGGTCTTTTAAAGAGAGGATGAATAACCGCTTTTTTGAATGCAACGGGAACAGTGCCCGAGGAAAGTGATAAGTTTATAATATTTAGCACTGATGGACCTAATAATACAAAAAGCTCCTTGATAAGTTTCCCAGGAAGTGGGTCAAGTAAACATGTTGTTTGTTTTATTCCATTTACACGTTGTAACAATCCTTCTAATGTTATTTCATCAAAACGAGAGAAACTATTTTGGATATTTGCAGTATCCGCCGTATATACAATCGTATCTGTGTTACTATAACCCCGTTGTAGCTGGGACGCATTGTCTTTAATCTCCTTTCTAATAAGTTCAATTTTCTTATTAAAGAACTTCCTAAAGTCATCTGCCGAATGGGTGGAGCTACTGGAAGGAGTCCCTTGTTGGGTTAGCGATGCTATTGTACTAAACAAAAATTTTGGATCGTTTTTATTAATGCGGATGAGATTTGAGTAATAATTAGTTTTAGCTAAGGTAAGCATGCGTTTATAAGTTATTAAACTATCACTCCATGCTTGATGGTGCACCTCAAGTTTAGTCGTGCGCCATTTGCGTTCCAGCTTTCTACATAATCATTTCTGAGCTCTAGTTTCTTCAGTAAACCATGGCGTACGCCTTTTTGGAGCCTTTTTTAACTTCAGCGGTGCTATACTATCAATGGTTTCGCGCAGGGCGTTGTTAAAGTTGTTAGTGAGGTTATCAATAGAGCCCACATACTTTGGGAACGGTGCCATTACCGAGGGCAGTAGGTCCGCAAGAGTCGTCGTTGTGGCAGCATTAATGTTGCGGCTGCTATAGCAGTTATTATTATTATTAGCTTGCCGAACATGAGTCTGAACTTCGAATTTTATAAGGTAATGATCGGACATTACTTTAGTATATGGGAGTATCATAACTTTGGAGACGGTGATACCTCTGACAAGCACTAGGTCTATCGTATTACCGCTGCGATGCGTCGGTTCATTTATTATTTGTGTAAGACCACAGCTATCAATTATAGTCTGGAGCGCCACGCACGGTGGGTCCAATGGGGTATTCATATAAATGATAAATGGGTTGTACTTGTATAGCGCTTTTCTACCTTCAAAGTACTCAAAGCGCTTTGACACTACTTCCACATTTACCCATTCACACACACATTCACACACTGATGGAGGGAGCTGCCATGCAAGGCGCCAACCAGCACCCATCAGGAGCAAGGGTGAAGTGTCTTGCTCATTACACAACGGACGTGACGAGGTTGGTTCTAGGTGGGATTTGAACCAGTGACCCTCGGGTTGCGCACGGCCACTCCCCCACTGCGCCACGCCGTAATATATGGATATTAAAGTCCCCCATTATAATTATATTATCGGCGTGAAATTACTGTAACGTATTATATTCGGGTCTCCCCATGTCTAGCATTAAAAGATTACAGTTGGTACAAAATGCGGCTGCTATAGACTTTTGACAAGAACAAGAAAGTTTGATCACATTACGCCTATAATGGCTCACCTGCACTGGCTTCCTGTGCACTTAAGATGTGACTTTAATTTTTTACGACTTACGTATAAAATATTACGCGGTCTAGCTCCATCCTATCTTGCCGATTGTATTGTACCATATGTCCCGGCAAGAAATCTGCGTTCAAAGGACTCCGGCTTATTAGTGATTCCCAAAGCCCCAAAAAAGTCTGCGGGCTATAGGGCGTTTTCATTTCGGGCTCCAGTACTCTGGAATGCCCTCCCGGGAACAGTTCGAGATGCCACCTTAGTAGAAGCATTTAAGTCTCACCTTAAAACTAATTTGTATACTCTAGCCTTTAGATAGACTCCCTTTTTAGACCAGTTGATCTGCCGTTTCTTTTCTTTTTCTCCTATGTCCCACTCTCCCTTGTGGAGGGGGTCCGATCCGGTGGCCATGTACTGCTTGCCTGTGTATCGGCTGGGGTCATCTCTGCGCTGCTGATCCGCCTCCGCTTGGGATGGTTTCCTGCTGGCTCCGCTGTGAATGGGACTCTCGCTGCTGTGTTGGATCCGCTTTGGACTGGACTCTCGTGGCTGTGTTGGATCCATTATGGATTGAACTTTCACAGTATCATGTTAGACCCGCTCGACATCCATTGCTTTCGTCCTCTCCAAGGTTCTCATAGTCATCATTGTCACCGACGTCCCACTCGGTCATCATTGTCACCGACGTCCCACTGGGTGTGAGTTTTCCTTGCCCTTATGTGGGCCTACCGAGGATGTCGTAGTTATTTGTGTTGTGGTTTGTGCAGCCCTTTGAGACACTAGTGATTTAGGGCTATATAAGTAAATATTGATTGATTGATTGCTAGATACTGAAGTAAAAAATAAAGTACTATCTATCTATCTATCTATCTATCTATCCATCTATCTATCTATCTATCTATCTATCTATCTATCTATCTATCTATCTATCTATCTATCTATCTATCTATCTATCTATCTATCTATCTATCTATCTATCTATCTATCTATCTATCTATCTATCTATCTATATATCATTTGAAGTCACCTGCTAGAGAGTGAAGAGCGCTTACTTCGCATATCAACATGTCCGTTCGGTGCCACACGCCCACACCATCAAAAAGCCAAGGCAAACTTTTCCACATCAATACCGTATGAAATAAATTGAATTTAATAACGCCTGTAGTAACCTACCACATAGCGAAGGATGAACACTATTTGATTTCCTATTATGCAGCTAATTTTTATTTGAAACTTAAAATTTCTCTGACAATCTTGCACTTTCTGTTTTGGAAATGACATGAATTTTTGTGCCACTGCTTAATAACTGTTGAATAAATACACTTTTGGTCAATTGACTTAGTTGTGATTTCCTTTTCTGCATGAAAGTTTAAAATTAGCATATATTAATGCAGTATGAAGAAGAATGTTTTAATGTAGAAACATACAATCATCATACTGCTGTGATTATATGTATCAAGTGTTAATTCAAAGCTAAGGTAAAATATCGAGATATATATCGATATGGCCTAAAAATTTGAGATATAAAAAAAAGGCTATATCGCCCAGCCCTAATTCAGAGTACCCACCCTTTTAGGGAGTACTGGAAAGTGCTCCCCCGAGTGAAACCTGGAGAGGCGTGATTGGGAAGAATGGCAGCCCGGATCTGAACCCGACTGGTGTTTTGCTAATGGACTTTTGTGCTCATAACAGATTGTCCATAACAAACACCATTTTCAAACATAAGGGTGTCCTTATGTGCACTTGGCACCAGGACACCTTAGGCCGCAATTCCATGATCGACTTTGTAGTTGTGTCATTGGATTTGCGGCCTCATGTTTTAGACACTCGGGTGAAGAGAAGGGCGGAGCTTTCTACCAATCACCACCTGGTGGTTAGTTGGCTGCGATGGTGGGGGAGGATGCCGGACACACTTGGCAGGCCCAAACACATTGTAAGGGTCTGCTGGGAACGTTTAGCAGAGTCTCCTCTCAGAGAGAGTTTCAATTCCCACCTCCGGAAGAACTTTGATCCGGAAGAACTTTGAACATATCACATGGGAGGTGTTGGACATTGAGTCCGTGTGGACCATGTTCTGCACCTCTATTGTCGAGGTGGCTGATTGAAGCTGGGTCCGCAAGGTAGTTGGTGCCTGTCGTGGCGGTAATTCAAGAACCTGCTGGTGGACACTAGCGGTGAGGGATGCCGTCAAGCTGAAGAAAGAGTCCCATTGGGTTCTTTTGGCTCATAGGACTCCCGAGGCAGCGGACAGGTGCTGACAGGCAAAGCGTGTGCGGCTTCAGGGGTCCTGGAGGCAAAAACTCTGACATGGAAGGAGTTCAGGGAAGCCATGGAAAACAACTTCTGGACGCCTTCGAAGGGATTCTGGACCACCATCCGCCACCTCAGGAAGGGGAAGCAGTGCACTGTCAACACCGTGTATGGTGAGGATGGTGTTCTGCTGACCTCGACTGTGGATGTTGTGGATTGGTGGAGGGAATATTTTGATGACCTCCTTAATCCCACCAAGACGTCTTCCTATGAGGAAGTAGTTCCTGGGGAATATGTGGTGGGCTCTCCTACTATCGTGGGATCCCACTCCTCAGCCTTCACGGTAAGGTCTATTCAGTTGTACTGGAGAGGAGGCTACAGCGGATAGTCGACCCTCGGATTCAGGAAGAACTCTAGGCAGGGTCCTTGAGGGTGCATGGGAGTTTGCCCAACCAGTCTACATGTACTTTGTGGACTTGGACAAGGCATTCCGCCATGTCCCCCTGGAAGTCCTGTGGGGACTGCTCAGAGAGTATGGGGTATCGAACTGTCTGATTGTGGCGGTCCGCTCCCTGTACGATCAGTGTTAGAGCTTGGTCCACATTGCCAGCAGTTAATCGGACACTGACCAGTGAGGGTTGGACTCCGACAGGGCTGCCCTTTGTCACAGATTCTGTTCATAACTTTTATGGACAGAATTTCTAGGCGCAGTCAGGGGCGTTGAGGTGACCCGGTTTGGTGGCTGCAGGATTAGGTCTCTGCTTTTTGCATATGATGTGGTCCTGATGGCTTCATCTGACCAGGATCTTAAGCTCTGACTGGATCGGTTCACAGCCGAGTGTGAAGTGACTGGAATGAGAATTAGCACCAAGTCCATGGTTCTCGCCCGGAAAAGGGTGGAGTGCCATCTCCGGGTTAGGGAGGAGACCCTGCCGCAAGTGGAGGAGTCTTGTTCACGAGTGAGAGAAGAATGGATTGTGAGATCGATGTGTGGTGTGATGTCTTCAGTAATGCGGACACTGTATCGATCCATTGTTTTGAGGAAGGAGCTGGCCGTAAGGCAAAGCGCTCTATTTACCGGTCGATATGCGTTCCCATCCTCACCTATGGTCATGAGCTTTGGGTTATGACCGAAAGGACAAGATTACGGGTACAAGCAGCCGGAAGTAATTTCCTCCGCCGGGTGGCGGGACACTCCCTTAGAGAAAGGGTGAGAAGCTCTGCCATCCGGAAGGAGCTCAAAGTAAAGCCGCTGCATGAGATGGTTCGGGCATCTGATCAGGATGCCACCCAAACGCCTCCCTCGGGAAGTGTTTAGGGAACTTCCGACCGGTAGGAGGCCACGGGGAAGACCCAGGACACGTTGGGAAGACTTTGTCTCCCGGCTGGCCTGGGAACGCTTTGGGATCTGAACGAAGTGGCTGGGGAGAGGGAAGTCTGGGCTCTACTGCCGCCGTGACCTGACATTGGATGAGCGGAAGAAGATGGATGGATGGATAGCCCCTTAAAGGGGTGATAATATGATTTTTTTCCCACATTTCAAACATTTACTTGTGTTCTACATAACATGTAATAGTAATTGTAATTCTGCATACATTATGTTTTCAAAATGCGGTGTGTTGTGAGCGGTCATATTTATGTGCCTCCACATCGATTGCATCTGCTCCTAGTCAGCCATGTTGTAGTTTTTAGCACTTTCATATTGAATCTACTGATAGATAAAAGTTACAACTAAACGCTACTTTGTATTTGAAATAGCAACAGCTGATGATGCATGTGCATGTGTGAGCTTGTCTGCTCCACAAAAAGAGGATAGAGAAAGAGAAGGAACTTATTAACGACAATGTCGGACTACAATGGCAGACTCGGGCAAAGCTCTTTGGGCTAAACATTACCACATATGGAGATATCCGCAGACGTTACAAATGGGGCTTGTTTGGAGGAAGTATGAAGGAGGGCAACATTGCTTTATAAATATCTCCGCTACGCCTCCATGGTTTGATTTCAAATTTTCGGGACTTACATAGATCCAAAATACACAAAAACAGGTACCAATAAGAAAACATGTGATCTTAAATTATAAAGTCAGAGTCTAAGAATAGAGGGTAAAGAGAGTGATAAACAACAGTGTGGATTGTACTTGTCAACATTCTTTCAATCATTCAGTCATGTGTTTCCACTTTTGTTGCTAATGCCAGTATCATGAGTTTTTTCATGAGAATACAATTTTTGTCGCTCCCTTCTAACACAGACAAACACGATTATACTTATACATGCATCCCAAATTGTACCAATTTTAATGTACTGTCCAAATCAAAAAGTGGTGTTTTGCCCTCCGGATGAAAATAACATCATTCTCCTTCCTGTCCAAGGTGCGCTGACCAAGGTGAGAGATTGTCCCACGCTGGGGGGCGAGCTCCACGACCGCTGCAACATCATCTCATGCGCCACATTGGCCGAGATCCAGCATTTCCACCGCACGCGGGTCAGAGATTTCAGAGGGCAGATGCAGCACCACCTACGACAGCAGATCGGATTCTTCCAAAAAATCACTGCCAAGCTGGAGGATGCGCTCCAGAGGTATGACAGCGAGCAGTAAAATGAGAGCGGTGGAATAGACTGGAGAGCAGATGGGGTGACGGATGAGCTCATCCTGCGGAAATGGAGCATCATTGACCGCACGTAGAGACT
Source organism: Nerophis ophidion (assembly GCF_033978795.1). Lineage (NCBI taxonomy): Eukaryota > Metazoa > Chordata > Actinopteri > Syngnathiformes > Syngnathidae > Nerophis > Nerophis ophidion. Next base: position 29,894,330 of record NC_084627.1, read on the forward strand.
TTTGACATGGATTATAATGGGAAAAACATTATTAAATAAGGCATGTACATGTGGAGACATTAGAACAAATGTGATTTTCTCAATGCTCGCAGTGCATTACACAACTCAGCAAGACTAGAAATTAATATAATGGGTGGGGCTCTATGGATGGGTTTCAGCCTTTACGTTGTATTCATTAAGCATTCATCAATCTAATGACTGAATAAGTGTTCATTCTACATCTTGCTCACCAATTGATTGTTTGGAGAATGACGCAAAAACTACAAAAAAAGTTTCAAAATTGTTTCTAACTTTTGTTAAAATTTCAACTTCTGCTCTGCTAAGAACTTGTGAAAAAACTGAACATGGGGTTGACTCCAGCAGGAAGAACAGAATGGAAATGATGGTTATTTGTATGTTGTGTTAAGAAGCAGCTCTACAACTTTAATGAACATCATAGATCTGAATAAGAACCATTTTAACAGAGTGTCTCATCCATTCGGTGTAAGTCAGGGGTGTCCAAACTTCTACCAGCCAAGACCGAAAACTGAAAAATTAAATAATTATTTTGTACATTAAAGATGCTAAAACCAAGCCAATATATGTTAAGCGTAGCTGTGAAGGAAACATTGATATCATAGCGTTTGTGTTGTAGGTGGCGAGGTAAATAGGTCTAAGTGAATATCTAATATTTATTATTGATAATTAATTAATGTCATATTCAGCATATGCCAAGGGACACTAACACTCCACTTTGGACACCCCTAGTGTAAGTTTTTCATTGCAATGTTTCAGTAAAATATTCCGTTTGTTCTAAATAACTGATATTATTATTGATGCTTCTCACTTTAGTTTTGTTGAATATTGTTATTTTCACAATGCTATGAATAAACCCATTGATGTTTTGTTTAAAGGGCAAGTGTAGTTGTTCCTAGCATGCGCACGGTAAGTGTCCAGGCAGTATTTCTGCAAATATATGGATATACTGTAGAACATATTCAACTGTGTTAGTCTTAAGGAAAACGCACACATTTTCATATATATATATATATATATATATATATATATATATATATATATATATATATATATATATATATATATATATATATATATACACACATACATATATCTATCTATATATATATATATATATATATATATACACATACATATATCTATATATATATATATATATAAATATATATACATACATACATATATACATACATGCACACACACACATATATATATATATATATGTGTATATATGTATATATGTATATATATATATATATATATATATATATATATATATATATATGTGTGTGTATATATGTATATATATATATATATATATATATATATATATGTGTGTATATATATATACATGTATATATATATATATATACATTTATATATATATATATATATATATATATATATATATATATATACATCTATATAAAACACATATATCTACTTTACTGTTGTTTATCTTGCTGTATGTCTAGCTTTTTTTATTTTAAAATTTCATACACCGTATTTTTCGGAGTATAAGTCGCTTCGGAGTATAAGTCGCAACTGTATAATAAAGAAGGAAAAAAACATATACAAGTCGCACTGGAGTATAAGTCGCATTTTTGGGGGAAATGTATTTGATAAAACCCAACACCAAGAATAGACATTTGAAAAGCAATTTAAAATAAATAAAGAATAGTTAACATCAGGCTGAATAAGTGTACGTTATATAAGGCATAAATAACCAACTGAGAAGGTGCCTGCTATGTTAACCTAACATATTATGGTAAGGGTCATTCAAATAACAATAACATATAGAACATGCTATACCTGTACCAAACAATCTGTCACTCCTAATCCATAAATCCCATTAATCTTATACATCTAGTCTCTTACGTGAAGGAGCTAAATAATATTATTTGCTAAATAATATTCTTTGATATTTTACGGTAATGTGCTACTAATTTCACACATAAGTCGCTCCTGAGTATAGGTCGCACCCCTGGCCAACTATGAAAAAAACTGCGACATATAGTCCAAAAAATAAGGTGATTTCATGTCAGCTTTTATATGATTGTGTTGTATATGCTCCAAAGGAAATATCTGATAGTGTTTCCAGTGGCTGATACCTGACACCAGCATTCACAGTAGGTCAGATGACAGTTTCTTTATTATTTAGCCCTGCCGCTTCCTCCGACCTGCTTCCTTTCAGTTTTCCTGCCTTTAACAATGTTCCATTATTAATCAGTTTACTGTTTATAATCAACATCTTGCTTTTCAGAAACATATACATAACCAAAGAAAGCAGCCTGTAGAACCAGGTCAAATATACACTCACTTGTTGACCATTTGTTGCAAATAAATTGCTTAACAGCCCTGCATTCACACAGAGTGTGCAAACATTTGTTAACCCGGAAAAGGTGACAGAAGAAAAGTAAATATATAATACATTTATTTGTGGACGCATTGAACAAAGTTATGCTGAAGTTTCACTTTTGCATCTCCACCCATCCATCTATTTTTTCTACCGCTACATATTCCCATGTGCATGTATTTTGGACGTGGGAGAAAGCCAGACATCTCATAGCAAAAAATTGTGGTGTGTTTAAGCAATCTTTTTTAGAGTGAGAACGTCTAAACCTCCAGTAGACAAACTAATATTAATTATAATGTTTGATGATAATTTTTTCCCTCTAAAGATGAACCTACTTGACAGATTTACAATCATGTTCAAGTGAATAATGACACCGTGTATGATTATTGAAACTTACATTCTGGCTTCCATATGTTAAATTTGTCAAAATTGTTTTGTAAAATTTAACCAACCCAAAAAAATTAACTTGTGTGGTTGTTAGTGTAGGGTAAGTGCTTTAAAGGCCTACTGAAATGAGATTTTCTTATTTAAACGGAGATAGCAGGTCCATTCTATGTGTCATACTTGATCATTTCGCGATATTGCCATATTTTTGCTGAAAGGATTTAGAAAACAACATCCACGATAAAGTTCGCAACTTTTGGTGTTAAGAGAAAAGCCCTGCCTCTACCATAAGTCGCAGACGATGACGTCACACGTGTGGGGGCTCCTCACATATTCACATTGTTTATAATGGGAGCCTCCAACAAAAAGTGCTATTCGGACCGAGAAAACGACAATTTCCCCATTAATTTAAGCGAGGATGAAAGATTTGTGTTTGAGGATATTGATAGCGACGGACTAGAAAAAAAAATAAAATAAAAAAATAGAAGTTAAAAAAAAAAAAACGCTATTGCATTGGGACAGATTCCGATGTTTTTAGACACATTTAGTAGGATAATTCTGGTAATCCCTTATCTTTCTATTGTGTTGCTAGTGTTTTAGTGAGTTAAATAGTACCTGATAGTCGGAGGTGTACGTCCACGGGTGTCTTGAGGCACAGTGTCTCATGGGAGTCGACGGCAGGTGTGGACAGGGCAAGCTCAGCTTTTCTCCGGTAAGAAGCGACTTTTTAACCACAATTTTCTCACCGAAACCTGCAGGTTGACATTCCGTCGTGTTTCATGTTCTCTTGACCGCGCTCTGATCCATAGTAAATTTTCACCTCCAGGAATTTTAAACAAGGAATCCCCGTGTGTTTGTGTGGCTAAAGGCTAAAGCTTCCCAACTCCATCTTGCTACTTTGACTTCTCCAATATTAATTGAACAAATAGAAAAAGATTCAGCAAGACAGTTCTCCAAAATACTGTATAATTATGCCGTTAAAGCAGACGACATTTAGCTGTGTGTGTGTGCAGCGCTCATATTTCCTAAAAACACGTGACGTCTTGCGTACACGTCATCATTATACGACGTTTTCAAGACGAAACTCCCGGGAAATTTAAAATTGCAATTTAGTAAACTAAAAAGGCCGTATTGGCATGTGTTGCAATGTTAATATTTCATCATTGCGTCGTGGGTAGTAGTGGGTTTCAGTAGGCCTTTAAGAGTCATAAAAAAACTAAACAAGTAATATTAAATAACAAAATGGGGACACAAAATCTTGTTTAGGGCCACACAAAGCCTACTGTAGACCCCTTAAGAGCATTTGACTTGGTACCAATTGAGTTTGTAAATCAAAGTTCTACTGTAAATGTAATTTTACAGACAAAATATTGTACGGCTTGGTTTAATTGGTTCTTGCATAGGGTACTTAAATTGAAAAGTTTGTATGTATATATGAATAATAGGTTCCAGCTTCGCCAAAATATCATATAATAGTGAATGTGGTACACTAAGTTTTAACATAACAAGGGGTTGATGGATCAACTTTCTCTTTATCAACAAGCCAAAACAAACTGAACTGTCCTGAATGCACTGCTCTGCCTACACACACACACACACCCACGTCACTATGGTGCCATCACAAACGATCATAAATCACAAATTGTTAACATTAAAGGCCTACTGAAATTAGATTTTCTTATTTAAACGGGGATAGCAGGTCCATTCTGTGTCATACTTGATCATTTTGCGATATTGCCCTATTTTTGCTGAAAGGATTTAGTAGAGAACATCGGCGATAAAGTTTGCAACTTTTGGTCACTAATAAAAAAGCCTTGCCTGTACCGGAAGTAGCAGACGATGTGCGCGTGACGTCACTGGTTGTAGAGCTCCTCACATCCTCACATTGTTTACAATCATAGCCACCAGCAGCTAGAGCAATTCGGACCGAGAAAGCGACAATTTCCCCAATAATTTGAGCGAGGATGAAAGATTTGTGGATGAGGATAATAACAGTGAAGGACTAGAAAAATAAAATAAAAATAAAAAGTTAAAAAAAAAAAAAAAAAATAGGCGAGTGCAGTGGGAGCGATTCAGATGTTATTAGACACATTTACTAGGACAATTCTGGAAAATCTCTTATCTGCTTAATGTGTTACTGGTGTTTTAGTGAGATTATATGGTATCTGAAAGTCGGAAGGGTGTGGCCACGGGTGTGGTGACCGCCAGTGTTTCTGAGGGAACCCACGCAGCAGCAGGAGGACGCAAGCTCCGCTCATGTCTCCAGTAAGAGCCGACTTATTACCACAAATTTCTCATCGAAACCTGCCGGTTGACATGTGGTCGGGAACCATGTTCGCCTGACCGCTCTGTTCCATAGTAAAGCTTCACCTTCGGGAATTTTAAACAAAGAAACACCGGCTGTGTTTGTGATGCTAAAGGCAGATGCAATACATCGCTTCCCACCTCCATCTTTCTACTTTGACTTCTCCATTATTAATTGAACAAATTGCAAAAGATTCAGCATTACTGTGTAATTATGCGATTAAAGCAGACTACTTATAGCTTGGATCGGGCAAGAAAAAAATGTCCGCTACAACGTCAAACGCACGCGTCGTTATACACGTCATCATACCGCAACGTTTTCAACAGGATACATCACGCGAAATATAAAATTGCAATTTAGTAAACTAAAAAGGTCGTATTGGCATGTGTTGCAATGTTAAGATTTCATCATTGATATATAAACTATCAGACTGCGTGGTCGGTCGGTAGTAGTGGGTTTCAGTAGGCCTTTAACAACCCTGTTGCTACAATAATAAACAAGTAAGATCCCTGTAATTTACATTAACATCAATGAAGTAGGAGTTAACGAGAAAGCAGCAGACAGACAGACGAACGGGTGGGTGGCCTTGAAAGAGGCGCTGCTGAACGAGAGATTGGTCTTGTCTCCGTTTTTAAATAGTCTACTTTGGCATAATTTTTACAGAAAAGTCTTGTCTCATCACAATTAAAACTTGCTGTGCTTGTCGTTTTTTCCATACTTAGGAGCACCATAAATGTACACTTTGCAAATAATCTTTTTTTTTTTTTTACTACACAGCAATTCCCTTCTTTTTCCCCCACAATGATCTGTTTGTCTTTTTGGGACTCACATTGGATTATCAAAATGGATAAAACTTATCAAAAGAGGAAAAAACACAAAAGGCACACATGCTAAAGTGCTGAGAAATTATGAGTAGTGTCCTGGGCACCAAATGACGTGGAGGACTCTGCCTCCCTCCCGTAAGATGCTGTGCCCTGCTTGTTGCCTGCAGACTTGACACAAAATTAATGACTGAATGAAACATTCGTATAAAGAGACATGGTTTGCAGACGGAGGCATGTTTAGCGTGGTCTAAAAGTTTCTGATTTGGAAAGTTTGTTTAGCGTGGTCTATAAAAGTTTCTGATTTGGAAAGGTTGCAAACCCAGGTGTCAATCGAATGTGTTTGGGACAAAAGTGTAAGGTCTGTTGGCTAATGAAATGGTCATTGATGTTTCTTGACGGGCTCAACAAAACTTAAATTTGTATCAAATCAAGCATGTGCATGTTGAATTTTTATTGAAAAATAAATATTTACTTGTAAAGGAAACAATTGAGGAGGAAATTCTTAACATGTTAAAACTTATTGAACTACCAGTAACACTTGTAATTGTCAAGGTTGGTTAAACTGGTGGACCCAAATGCAGAAAAGACAAGCTGAATTGAAGTTCATGGGTTATTATTAATAAAACCAGAAGGAAAGGAGGGAGTTCGTAGTCCTTGGCTTTGCGGTCCAGAAGAGCAGGCTGAGGCAGGCACACACGGCAGGTAGGAAACTGTTGGCAGAGGAAAACAGGGATAAATGAAGAACCCAAAAACACAAAAGGCAGATTCGCAACATTATAAAAAGTACTTGAATTGTAGGACAAACTGGCGAGAAGCGTTACCACATGAAGAAAGATAAACGATCTGGAGATTGCGCCGAGTGAAGTCCAAACATTTGTAGGCTGCAGGTGATGAGTTGATGGCAGGCAGGTGAGTGATTAGGGTGCTGGGATCAGCTGTGCCAGGCTGAGAGCTGGAACCAAGCCTACGCTCAAAACACACCCATGCTCCCAAAGACACACACAGAGACAAACAGAATTTGTGACAGTGCCCCCCCCCCCCTGCCCCCCATACAAGGAACGCCTCCAGGTAATCCCCCAGGCTTGCCCGGGTGACTGCGGTGAAAAGCCAAGATGAGGGAAGGGTCCAGGATGAAGCTGTGTGGCACCCAGCAACACTCCTCAGATCAATACCCCACCCAGTCCAGCAGGTATTGCAGACCTCTACCTCAACGGCGCACATCCAGCAGCTTCCGGACCGTGTAGGATGGGTGGTCGTCGATGACACAGGGGTGGCGAGTCAAGGGGAGACGGTGGGCTGGTCAAAACAGGCTTCAGTTGGGATGGATCATCCAGCGTGCAGGTAATTTGAGTTTTACTATTATTGGATTGATGATGGAAACGATTTCATAAAGGCCAACATACAAGTTACTTTGAGTCCACCTTCAGGGGAAGGTCTCTAGAGGAAAGCAGACCTAGCTGGTGTACAGGAGGAGTAGGGCAGCACAAGCATCTTTCCACACCTTGCGGCAACTCCGCATCTGAGCCTGGACTGAAGGTACAGAGACGTCACCCTCCTCAGCAGGAAACAATGGAGGTAGGTAACCTAAGCATCCAGCACTCGGCGGCTCCACTCTGAGTGCGTCCACACGCGCCACATCCAGACACGCCCCCATGTGCGCAGCTCGGACCACTCACACACACAGCTGGAGACGATCATCAATCAAGACACCTGGCAGTGATTACGGACGACAGAATAAAGATTCCCGCCGCTGAATCCTCGTCGTTGGAACGTTGCTATTGCTTGCAGTAAGCCTCACATATCTGACTCTCAACAGCGATTTATTCCTGTGCTCGTTTCCCTCCTGCCTTGTTTGTGATCTCCTTCGTCTGTCCTTCCTCCCACAGACTCTGTCTCCATTCCTGCTGCCATCCTCTCTGGAACCCTGATTTGCTCTCCTGGATCCCCGACACATTGCCTGGACTTTGGACGCTCTCTCCTGCGCCACGACCACGCTAGGACACCAGATTGCTTTTGCTTTCTCCCTCTGGTTTTGGACGCCACCATCCAACACGCACGACAACATTCCTTACGGTATTTCCATATGTTAATTCCAGCACATAGTTCACACTCAAACACATAGTAGCATACACATCCCACGTAATTATTAATTACTCAATAAATAATTGAGTTGGACTTCCACTGTTGTGCCGTCTCCTTCCACCCGTCTTCGCCTTAACAGCATACCTCAAATGGTGACACTCCAGTGGCTGCACAGGGCAATGAGTCGTGGGCGTACTCAACCCATACCGGGTTGGTGCTCCAGGAGGAGGGGTTCTTAGCAATGACACATCAGAGGGACACTTATAGGTCTTGATTTACCCGTTCCGTTTACCCATTAGACTGAGTGTGATAACTCGAAGTCAGACTCACAGTGGATCGAATGGCACGACAGAAAGCCTTCCAAACCTCCGATGTAAACTGAGGCCCTCTATCCGAGACCACACCTGCAGGAATTCCATGAAGATGGAACCTACACTGGACTTTGTCACTGGCCTCCCGCCTTCTCAGGGAAATTCTGTTATCCTCACTATAGTGGACAGATTCTCCAAATCGGTGCATTTTGTGGCTCTACTCAAACTCCCCACATCCCTGGAAACAGCCAACCCGAGTTGGTTGTTTCTGTCCACTGTAGTGAGGATAATAGAATTTCCCTGAGAAGGTGGGAGGCCAGTGACAAAGTCCAGTGAAATATGAGACCAAGGGCAGCTTGGAACTGGCAAGGGATGGACTAGGGAGGATTTTCCACAGGCACACAGAGTACAGGCAGACACAAAGGCACGGATATCAGCATTCATGGTAGGCCACCAAAGGTGTCACTTGAGGAGCGTCATGGCCAACTCCTGGGTGGCAGGCAAATAGGGATGTGTGTGCCCATAGAAGAACACGTTTTCTATGGATGTACAGCGTCGGGCACAATGAGGCGGTTATCAGTACCATTACCCATGTCTGGTTGGTCTTGCTGAGCCCTTTGGACCAACGACTCAATCTCCCAAGTCACTGCGGCCACCACACAAGATGCCGGAAGGATAGGCTCAAGACTGGTGGGACCCTCTGAAGTAAACTGACGTGATAGGGCATCCGGCTTGACGTTGCCGGATCCTGGACAGTAGGTCAGTGTGAAGCAGAATCGACCAAAATACAAAGCCACCTGGGCCTGACGGGAATTGGGGCACCTGGACAGACCAGGTTTTTAATGGTCTGTCCAGATGATGAAGGGGTGTTCTTCTCCCTCAACCCAGTGCCTCCATTCTTCCAGAGCGAGTTTGACAGCCAGCATCTGTTACCTACATCACAATTGCTCTCAGCAGGTTCTAGCCGATAAGAGAAGAACGCGATAGGATGGAGCTTCTGGTCATCTGCAGAACACTGGGATACTACAGCCTCCACTCCAGACTTTGAGGGATCAACTTCCACGATAAACTGCCGTGAGGGGTCATGGTGAATCAGGACAGAGGCTGTGGTAAAACGTCTCTTAAGCTCCTTGAAAGCCGCATCAGCCTCTGCAGTCCAAGTGAATGGGACAGACGGAGATGTGAGTCTCGTGAGGGGTGCGACCATTTGATTGTAGTTCCGGATGAACTGGCTATAAGTTCGCAAAGCCAAGGAAGTTCTGGAGACGCAATAAGACAAAGCAATAAGACATAGCAAAGGACATTAAAAACAAGCAAGCAATTGATCGCGTACTGCCTCAACAAATTCTGAATTTAGCCTACAGGACGCTTAATTAGGCACAATCCAGTGCAGACATTCTGCCTTTACAAATGCTCGATTACAATTGACCTGTCATTTGCCAAAGTTACGTTTGTAGTTTCATATTGATTGTGTTTCTTAAAATATGGTTAAATCAAAACAGATTAAGCCTTGAAATCTTTCATAGTATATATGCCTCCTATACAGCAGTAAATAGTGCACATCTCTAAGGCACAGTTTGTATTTGATTCCGATCAATCAAACCCAATGTTGTCTTTAAGTGTGAGGGGCTTAGATCGACGAGAAGACTTGAACTCTTTTTTTTTTTTTTTTTTGTTTTTGTTTCGTTTTGTCCTGTCCAGCTTCTCGAGCAGATCATATAGTTGATGTAGATGCCCATATCGGCTGTTCAGATTTACTTTACAAAAGAGAAGTGTAGGATATCCCCTACTGCAGCCGGGCCGGAGCAGTAGGGGATAAAAAAGGAAAAAATGGAAGACGGGGAAATTGTGGTGACAAGAGGGGGGATTAGACAGAGAGACAAAAACAACAGCAAACACAACAAAAACAACAACAATAGCACAACACCAGCACATACAATATGTATAAATGATGGTAAAAGTGATAGCAAAGAAGCAGTTATAAATAGTAATACAGAAATGACAATGAGCATTTTTACACTACAACTGGAGCATTACAAATACCAATATAAATAGCACTATTGATGAACAATACCAGTAATTTTCCCCTTTTATCACCAATTCAGTTGTTCAAATGCATCAACACATATATGTAATGATATAGCTATTCCACCCCTATACCGGGGCGGTATAGCTCGATTGGCAGAGCGGCCGTGCCAGCAACTTGAGGGTTCCAGGTCCGATCCCCGCTTCTGCCATCCTAGTTACTGCCGTCCTTGGGCAAGACACTTTACCCACATTCTCCCAGTGCCACCCACACTGGTTTAAATGTAACTTACCAACCTACTCAGTGGCCTAGTGGTTAGAGTGTCCGCCCTGAGATCGGTAGGTCGTGAGTTCAAACCCCGGCCGAGTCATACCAAAGACTATAAAAAAATGCGACCCATTATCTCCCTGCTTGGCACTCAGCATTAAGGGTTGGAATTGGGGGTTAAATCACCATAAATGATTCCCGGGCACGGTACCGCTGCAGCCCACTGCTCCCCTCACCTCCGAGGGGGTGATCAAGGGTGATGAGTCAAATGCAGAGAATAATTTCACCACATCTAGTGTGTGTGTGACAATCAATGGTACTTTAACTTTTTTAACTTAGATATTGGGTTTCACCATGTAAAGCGCTTTGAGTCACTACAGAAATGCACTACATAAAAATAATTAACTTCACTTTACACATAATTACAGATAAAAAAAAAGGAATACTGAAAGATAGAGAAGATATGTTACCATGAATTGATTAACGTGGACCCTGACTTCAACAAGTTGAAAAATTTATTCGGGTGTTACCATTTAGTGGTCAATTGTATGGAATATGTACTGAACTGTGCAATCTACTAATAAAAGTATCAATCAATCAAAAAAAAAAATAGGGAAGAGAGAGAGGCAACCTATGTTAATCTTGTAGATTGTTATAGTAACAATAGGTTAAGTTTTGTCAGTGTGCCATGTGTTACCCAGTTTCCCCTAGGGCAACAACGTTAATGTTTGATGATACGTGATTATGTGCATGAGTGTATTTTGTATGTGTACAGACTGTGTATATGAATGTTTTTACAGTGAATGTATACGTACAGTATGTGTATATGTATGTTTGTACCGTGAATGTGCGTGTGTATGTATGAACTTTGAGTATATAGGTATGTACTGAGCATAGGTACCTCTATATGTATGTATTTATGAATAACGGTGCGTGTGTGTGAGTATATGTGTATTTGTATGTAAAATATATTTGACACCCAGTGTGCGTGGGAGCCAGAGTACGGCCCCAGCCACCCAGAGAGCCCAACCCACAAACAGCAAGTGTGGCGCCCAGGGAACCAGGGCCCACCGGCCCAACGCAGCCAGGCCGGCCAGCGACAGGAACCCCCAGAAAAGCCAGCAGAGGACTTGAACTCCACCGAAATGGCTGGTAACAAATTTCTTCCGAAAGTGTTCTCTTTCCTAACCTCTAATATTCTCATCACTATTTGTAGCCTCATCTTCAGACTGTCCCCAAAAGGTCATCCCTGGAGCCAGAGTCCGCCTCCTGGGGTCTTTGGGTGCCCTGGGAGAGGCAGGGCAGCTGGCCGTAAGAAGCGGGGTGACTGCACAGCAGCAATCTCGTGCAGGAGGCGCATCCTAGCCTGCTTCTCTCTGCGGTGTCGCAACACCAGGATCAACACCACCAGGATCACGATGAGCAGACATGCCCGTAGAGGCAGGATGATGAGCAGAGGGTCCGAGGTAGGTCGAGAGAGGACCGCCATCTGAACAGGGTGGGCGTCAGGAGGGCGTCTGTGCTGATCTATTTGGTCTTGCTGGGCCGGAAGAGGGCGGGACTTTGATCGGCTGCCATGATTACCGCCATGCATGGGGTTTGCTATGCGGTTGTGAGGCCTCACTTTTTGATGTCTTATTGTAGTTCTTGTTTTGGGTTTGCACCCTCCCTTCCTGTTTCCACCCTGTCGTGCGTTATGACTCCCTTCTGCCCCCCTCCTCTTGTCTCTCTCGCAGCAGTCTTGCTCCGTGTCGTCTAGTGTTCAGGCACAACATGATGCATGTGGTGATGAGATAAGATGGTGAAGAAAAGCTCACCTTTCGCTGGTTGGACATTTCCAGCCGTCAGCAGGAAGACGAAAACATTGTTGAGAAGTGGCGGGGGCATGGCCGATTGTTAGCGCCGATTTGTTACTTTGGATTTGATCGTTGTTGTCGCACACTCCTTGATGGCGACGCGTCCTTGCACCACGTCACGAAATGCAAAGGACTTTAGGACATCCAATGCATAGGTCATCTGCATACATGCAAACACAATAATACAATGTATAAATACTGTAAGGGCTTTATGCACATACAGTGTATATTTATCATACTCAGTAATTTTCACTTTAGAATGTTGGAAAAGATCATAAAGTGCAGTGGGGGGGGGGGACAAATAGTTTTTGTCATTGCAAATTTTACAAAAAAATGTTTTCTAATAAAACTCCCAAAAATACAAACCCTGTTTCCATATGAGTTGGGAAATTGTGTTGGATGTAAATATAAACAGAATACAATGATTTGCAAATCCTTTTTAACTCATATTCAGTTGAATGTGCTACAAAGACAACATATTTGATGTTCAAACTGATAAACTTTTTTTTTTTTTTAATAATCATTAACTTTAGAATTTGATGCCAGCAACACGTGACAAAGAAGTTGAGAAAGGTGGCAATAAAAACTGATTAACTTGAGGAATGCTCATCAAACACTTATATGGAACATCCCACAGGTGTACAGGCTAATTCGGAACAGGTAGGTGCCATGATTGGGTATAAAAGCAGCTTCCATGAAATGCTAAGTAATTTACAAACAAGGATGGGGTGAGGGTCACCACTTTGTGAGCAAATTGTCGAACACTTTTAGAACAACATTTCTCAACGAGCTATTGCAAGGAATTTAGGGATTTTAGCATCTATGGTCCGTAAAATCATCAAAAAGTTCAGAGAATCTGGAGAAATCACTGCACGTAAGCGATGATATTACAGACTTTTGATCCCACAGGTGGTACTGCATCAAAAACCGACATCAGTGTTTAAAGGATATCACCACATGGGCTCAGGAACACTTCATAAAACCACTATCAGTAACTACAGTTGGTCGCTACATCTGTAAGTGCAAATTAAAACTATACTATGCAAAGCCAAACCCATTTATCAACAATATCCTTAAATGCCGCCGGCTTGGCTGGGCCCGTGCTCACCTAAGATGGACTGATGCAAAGTGGAAAGATGTTCTGTGGTCTGACGAGTCCACATTTCAAATTATATTTGGAAACAGAGGGCGTGGTGTCCTCCAGAACAAAGAGGAAAATAACCATTCGGATTGTTATAGGTGCAAAGTTCAAAAGCCAGTATCTGTGAAGGTATGATGTTGTATTAGTGTCCAAAGCATGGGTAACTTACACATCTGTGAAGGCACCATTAATGCTGAATTGTCCATACAGGTTTTGGAGCAACATATGTTGTCATCCAAGCAATGTTATCATGGACGCCCCTGCTTATTTCAGCAAGACATGTGTTACAACAGTGTGGCTTCGTAAAAAAAGAGTGCGGGTACTTTCCTGGCCCGCCTGCAGTCCAGATCGGTCTCCCATCGAAAATTTGCGGAGCATTATGAAGCGTAAAATACGACAGCGGAGAGCCCGGACTGTTGAACGACTGAAGCTCTACATTAAACAAGAATGGGAAAGAATTCCACTTTCAAAGCTTCAACAATTAGTTTCCTCAGTTCCCAAACATTTATTGAGTGTTGTTAAAAGAAAAGGTGATGTAACAGAGTGGTGAACATGCCCTTTCCCAACTACTTTGGCACGTGTTGCAGCCATGAAATTCTAAGTTAAATATTTTTTGCAAGAAAAAAAAAAAGTTTATGAGTTTGAACATCAAATATCTTGTCTATGTAGTGCATTCAATTGAATAAGGGTTGAAAAGGATGTGCAAATCATTGTATTCCGTTTGTATTTACATCTAACACAATTTCCCAACTCATATGGAAACGGGGTTTGTGCATTATTCCAGGCATTTGTAGAGATTTTGCATTTTGGTTTAAGTTATGTTTGAATATTTTTGTATTGCTTTTTTGCATTCTCAGGATTCTAAGAACATTACTGTCATATTGAGTAAAACACAAATTTTTATATTCGCAAACCTCACAAAATCTCATGTTTTTTTGTGGGTAAAACTCAAATATACATTATTCAGGCATTATTAGCCATTTTACAAGTTTGGTTTATGAATGATGTTTATCTTAATGTCATATTGAGTACGACAGTTATACTACATTATGTTTGCAAGCCTTAAAAAATCATATATTTCGAGTAAAATTCACAAAGATACATTATTTCAGGCATTATTAGTCATGACGCATGTTGGTTTTGGAATTTTGTTTAAATCACTGTCATATTAAGTATGACAGTTATACTTTCATATTGAGTGAAACACATTTTTTCTTTACAAACCTTACAAAAATATAAAGTTTCTCGTAAAATTCAAAGACACATGATTTCAGGCATTAATGGCCATTTTGCATGTTTGGTTTAGGAATTATATTTAACTAACTGTCATAGTGAGTAAAACGACTAATTAGTATCTTTACAATCCTTACAAAAGATATTGTTTCTAGTAAAACTCAAAGATACATTATTTCACGCATTATTAGCAATTTTACATGTTTGGTTTAAGAATTATGTTTAAATAACTGTCCTATTGAGTATGACAGTTATACTAGCTTGTGTTTTCAACCCTTAAAAAATCATATGTTTCAAGTAAAACTCAAAGATACATTATTCCTAACATTATTAGCATTATGCATGTTTGGTTTAGGAAATAAGTTTAAATAACTCATGTTGAGTATGACAGTTATGTCATATAGAGTAAAAAAAAAAGAGTTTGTCCTTACAAACCTTACAAAAGATAAGGTTTGTAGTAAAACTCACAAAGATACATTACATGTCATTACATTAGTCATCCATCCATTTCCTACCGCTTGTCCCTTTTTGGGGTCGCTGGAGCCTCAGCTGCATTCGGGCGGAAGGAGTAAAAAACAAATTATTGTATTTGCAACCCGTACAAAACAACTGACTCTAGTAAAAATCACAGATACATTATTATAGGCATTTTTTTGGATGTATAAAATGTTTGGTTTTGGTGTTATATTTATTCAACTTTCATATTTATTATGACAGTTATACTGTGATATTGAGTCAAACAACCAAGTTGTCTTTACAAACCTTATAAAGGATAATTTTTTTCTAGTAAAACTCACAAAGACATTATTCCAGGCATTTGTAGACATTTTGCATGTTTGGTAGAAGAGTTATGTTTGAATATATTCCTCCATCCATTTCCTACCGCTTGTCCCGTTCGGAGTCGCTGGAGCCCATCTCGGCTGCATTCGGGCGAAAGGCGGGGTACACTCTGGACAAGTCGCCAACTCATCACAATGGTTGAATATATTTTTTTGCATTATCTCTGGATTCTAAAAACATTACTGTCATATTGACTAAACCAAAAACTATTTCTATTCGCAAACCTCAGAAAAATCACAGGTTTTTAGTAAAACTCAGAAAGACGCGTTATTTCAGGCCTTATTAGCCATTTTGCATGTTTGGTTTAGGAAACATGTTTAAATAACTGTCATATTGAGTAAAAAAACAACAACAAAAAAAACTACCTTTTGTCATTGCAAACCTTACAAAATAATTTTTCTAGTAAAACTCAAAAATACATCCATCTATCCATTTTCTGCCGCTGATTCCCTTTGGGGACCCTTGTGCCTATCTCAGCTACAATTGGGCAGAAGGCGGGTACACCCTGGACAAGTCGCCACCTCATCACAAGGCCAACACAGATAGACAGACAACATTCGCACTCACATTCATATACTAGGGCCCATTTAGTGTTGCCAATCAACCTATCCCCAGGTGCTTGTCTTTGGAAGTGGGAGAAAGCCGGAGTACCCGGAGGGAACCCACGCAGTCACGGGGAGAACATGCAAACTCCACACAGAAAGATCCCGAGCCCGGGATTGAACCCAGGACTACCCAGGACCTTCGTATTGTGAGGCAGATGCACTATCCCTTCTTCCATTGTGCTGCCCATTCTACAAACATTACTGTCATATTGAGTAAAACACTCTTTTTTTTATTTGCAAACTTTACAAAATTTCATGTTGTTTTTTAGTGAAACTCACAAATATGCATTTTAGGCATTAGTCATTTTGCATGTTTTGTTAAAAATATATGTTTATATAACTGTTGTATTGAGTGTGACAGTTCTTTTGTCATATTGAGTAAAAAAACAAATTTGTGTATTTGCAACCCGTAAAAAAACTGATTCTACAGACCCCATTTCCATATGAGTTGGGAAATTGTGTTAGATGTAAATTTAAACGGAATGCAATGATTTGCAAATCCTTTTCAACCCATATTCAATTGAATGCACTACATAGACAAGATATTTGATGTTCAAACTCATAAACTTTATTTTTGTTTTGCAAATAATAATTAACTTAGAACTCCATGGCTGCAAAACGTGCCAAAGTAGTTGGGAAAAGGCATGTTCACCACTGTGTTACATCACCTTTTCTTTTAACAACACTCAACAAACGTTTGGGAACTGAGGAAACTAATTGTTGAACCTTTGAAAGTGGAATTCTTTCCCATTCTTGTTTTATGTAGAGCTTCAGTCGTTCAACAGTCCGGGGTGAGAAGCTCTTCCATCCGAGAGGAGCTCAAGGTAAAGCCGCTGCTCCTCCACATCGAGAGAAGCCAGATGAGGTGGTTTGGGCATCTGGTCTGGATGCCACCTGAACGCCTCCCTAGGCGTTTAGGGGACGTCCAAC
The DNA here is from genome assembly GCF_033978795.1 of Nerophis ophidion. Taxonomy (NCBI): domain Eukaryota; kingdom Metazoa; phylum Chordata; class Actinopteri; order Syngnathiformes; family Syngnathidae; genus Nerophis; species Nerophis ophidion. Next base: position 29,911,508 of record NC_084627.1, read on the forward strand.
CGGTAGGAGGCCACGGGGAAGACCCAGGATACGTTGGGAAGACTATGTCTCCCGGCTGGCCTGGGAACGCCTCGGGATCCCCCGGAAAGAGCTGGACAAAGTGGCTGGGGAGAGGGAAGTCTGGGCTTCCCTACTTAGGCTGCTGCCCCCGCGACCCGACCTCGGATAAGCGGAAGGTTGGATGGATGGATGGATGGATGTATTCCGTTTATATTTACATCTAACACAATTTCCCAACTTTAATGGAAACGGGGTTTGTAGTAAAACCTTAAAGTCACATCTTAAGTGCACAGGAAGCCAGTGCAGGTGACCCAATATACACGTAATATGATCAAACTTTCTTGTTCTTGTCAAAAGTCTAGCAGCCACATTTTGTACCAACTGTAATCTTTTAGTGCTAGATATAGGGAGACCCGAAAATAATACATTACAGTAAACGAGACGAGACGTAACGAACGCATGAATAATGATCTCAGCGTCACTAATGGACAAAATGGAACACATTTTAGTGATATTACGGAGATAAAAGAAGGCCGTTTTAGTAACACTCTTAATGTGTGACTCAAACAAGAGAGTTGGGTTGAAGATATTGCCAGATTCTTTACCGAGTCGCCTTGTATAATTGTTTGGTTGTCAAATGTTAAGGTGGTATTAATAAATAGGTGTTGGTGTCTAGCAGAACCATTAATCAGCATTTCCTTTTTCTTAGCAATGAGTTGCAAAATGTTAGCGGACATCCACTGTTTAGTTTTTTTTAAGACACACCTCCAGCTGACTACAATTCGGCGTGTTGGTCAGCTTTAAGGGCATGTAGAGTTGGGTGTCATCAGCATAACAGTGAAAGCTAACACCATATTTGCGTATGATGTCACCTAGCGGCAGCATGTAGATCCTGAAGAGTGCAGGGCCAAGAACCGAACTCTGGGGAACTCCACACGTTACCTCAACATAGTCCCTCAGGGGGTGGACTTCGACAGGGCGGTTGCTTGTTGTTCCATCTCCATCGTTGGGGTCCCTCCGGGTGGGGTGGGTGCTTCCCGCGGACCTGTGCTGGGTGATCCTGTGGTGGCCTGGTGTGGACCGCGCCGTGCTCCCCGGGGGTAGGGGTGGGGTCGTGGGGGCCCGGGTGCTGATGGGACAGGGGCGGTCTTCCCGTCCGGCTGCGGGGAGTCTCTGGGTTCCGTCTTTCTGCCCGTGTGGGGGGTTGTCTCTCGCTGGCTTGGGGTCTGGCCGTCCGCTGCTTCTCTCGTGCCCTGTCCTCTACCGGGCGCGTTTGTCTGCGACCTGCTGCTGGCTTTTCCAGGCGGCGCGGTGGTCCAGGCTCTGGGGTTCCCATCGCTGGTTGGCCTGGCTGCGTGGGGTCGGTGGTCCCTGGTTCCCCAGGCGCCACACCTGCTGTTTGGGCTGGGCTCTCTGAGCGGCTGGGGCCGCACTCTGGCTTCCACGGACACTGGGAGTCAAATATATTGCACATACAAACACATATACTCACACACACACACACACACACACACACACACACACACACACACACACACACACACACACACACACACCGTTATTCATACATACAGACGTACATACTGTATATAGGTACCTACGCTCCCACATACATACACAAATACAGTACATACCTACATATTCCAAGTTCGTCCATCTACACGCACATCACGGTACTCACATACACATACTGTACATATACACTCACTGTACAAACATACATATACTGTACATATACATTCATATACACATTCTGTTCATATACAAGTACATATACATACATACACTCATGCACATAATCACGTTTCATCAAACATATATCAACGATGTTGCCCTAGGGTAAACTGGGTAACACATGGCATACTGACAAAGGTTAACCTATTGTTACTGTAACAATTTACAAGATTAATATAGGTTCAATCAATCAATGTTTACTTATATAGCCCTGAATCACTAGTGTCTCAAAGGGCTGCGCAAACCACAACACAAACCACTACGACATCCTCGGTAGGCCCACATAAGGGCAAGGAAAACTCACCCAGTGGGACGTCGGTGATAATGATGACTATGAGAACCTTGGAGAGGACGAAAGCAATGGATGTCGAGCGGGTCTAACATGATACTGTGAAAGTTCAATCCATAATGGATCCAACACAGTCGCGAGAGTCCAGTCCAAAGCGGATCCAACACAGCAGCGAGAGTCCCGTTCACAGCGGAGCCAGCAGGAAAACATCCCAAGCGGAGGCGGATCAGCAGCGCAGAGATGTCCCCAGCCGATACACAGGCAAGCAGTACATGGCCACCGGATCGGACCAGACTCCCTTCACAAGGGAGAGTGGGACATAGGAGAAAAACAAAAGAAACGGCAGATCAACTGGTCTAAAAAGGAGTCTATTTAAAGGCTAGAGTATACAAATGAGTTTTAAGGTGAGACTTAAATGCTTCTACTGAGGTGGCATCTCGAACTGTTACCGGGAGGGCATTCCAGGGTACTGGAGCCCGAACGGAAAACGCTCTATAGCACGCAGACTTTTTTTGGGCTTTGGGAATCACTAATAAGCCGGAGTCTTTTGAACGCAGATTTCTTGCCGGGACATATGGTACAATACAATCGGCAAGATAGGATGGAGCTAGACCGTGTAGTATTTTATACGTAAGTAGTAAAACCTTAAAGTCACATCTTAAGTGCACAGGAAGCCAGTGCAGGTGAGCCAGTATAGGCGTAATATGATCAAACTTTCTTGTTCTTGTCAAAAGTCTAGCAGCCGCATTTTGTACCAACTGTAATCTTTTAATGCTAGATATAGGGAGACCCGAAAATAATACGTTACAGTAATCGAGGCGAGACGTAACAAACGCATGGATAATGATCTCAGCGTCTTTAGTGGACAGAATGGAGCGAACTTTTGCAATATTACGGAGATGAAAGTAGGCCGTTTTAGTAACGCTGTTAATGTGTGACTCAAAGGAGAGAGTTGGGTTGAAGATAATACCCAGATTCTTTACCGTGTCGCCTTGTTTAATTGTTTGGTTGTCAAATGTTAGAGTTGTATTATTAAATAGAGGTCGGTGTCTAGCAGGACCGATAATCAGCATTTCCGTTTTTTTGGCGTTGAGTTGCAAAAAGTTAGTGGACATCCATTGTTTAATTTCATTAAGACACGCCTCCAGCTGACTACAATCCGGCGTGTTGGTCAGCTTTAGGGGCATGTAGAGTTGGGTGTCATCAGCATAACAGTGAAAGCTAACACCGTATTTGCGTATGATGTCACCAAGCGGCAGCATGTAGATGCTGAAGAGTGCAGGGCCAAGGACCAAACCCTGGGGAACTCCACACGTTACCTTAACGTAGTCCGAGGTCACATTGTTATGGGAGACGCACTGCATCCTATCCTAATGACTTCAATTTTCTTATTAAAGAATTGCATAAAGCTTAGTGGGTGGAGCTACTGGAAGGGGTCCCTTGTTGGGTTAGCGATGCTACCGTACTAAACAAAAATTTAGGATTGTTTTTATTACGGTGGATGAAATTTGAGTAATATTTAGCTTTAGCTAAGGTAAGTTATTAAACTATCACTCCATGCTTGATGGTGCACCTCAAGTTTAGTCGTGCGCCATTTGCGTTCCAGCTTTCTACATAATAATTTCTGAGCTCTAGTTTCTTCTCTCTTCCCCTCCATCTTCCGGTATTCCTTTTTATTTATTTACTAATTTTTTTTTTTAATTTTATTTATCTTTCTAGTTATTATATATACGTATTGTTGCATTTGAACAACTGTATTGATAATAGAGGTAAATTATTAGTATTGTCCATAATCAATAGCGCTTTTTCTATTGGTATTTGTATTGCTCCAGTTGTAGTGTAAAAATGATCATTGTCATTTCTATATTATTATTTATTTCACTGGCTGCTTGTTTGCTGTCACTTTTATGATCATATTTGTACATATCATATGTGCTGGTGATGTTCTATTGCTGTTGTTGTTTTTGTCTCTCTGTTTGATACCCCTCTTGTCCCCACAATTTCCCCCTATATCTTCCTTTTTTTCTCTTTCTCTCCCCTCCTGTTCCGGCCCGGCTGCACTAAATGATAATATAAATAAATTTATCCATCCATCCATCCATCCATCCATCCATCCATCCATCCATCCATCTTCTTCCGCTTATCCGAGGTCGGGTCGCAGGGGTAGCAGCCTAAGTAGGGAAGCCCAGACTTCCCTCTTCTAGCCACTTCGTCCAGCTCTTCCCAGGGGATCCCGAGGCGTTCCCGGGCCAGCCGGGAGATAACGTGTCCTGGGTCTTCCACGTGTCCTCCTACCGGTTGGACGTGCCCTAAACACCTCCTCGGGAGGCGTTCGGGTGGCATCCTGACCAGATGCCCAAAACACCTCATCTGGCTCCTCTCAATGTGGAGGAGCAGCGGCTTTACTTTGAGTTCCTCCCGGATGACAGAGCTTCTCACCCTATCTCTAAGGGAGAGCCCCGCCACACGGCAGAGGAAACTCATTTCGGCCGCTTGTACCCGTGATCTTATCCTTTCGGTCATGACCCAAAGCTCATGACCATAGGTGAGGATGGGAACGTAGATCGACCGGTAAATTGAGAGCTTTGCCTTTCAGCTCAGCTCCTTCTTCACCAAAACGGATCGATACAACGTCCGCATTACTGAAGACGCCGCACCGATCCGCCTGTTGATCTCACGATCCACTCTTTCCCCACTCGTGAACGAGACTCCTACGTACTTTAACTCCTCCACTTGGGGCAGGGTCTCCTCCCCAACCCGGAGATGGCACTCCACCCTTTTCCGGGAGAGAACCATGGACTCGGATTTGGAGGTGCTGATTCTCATTCCGGCCGCTTCACACTCGGCTGCGAACCAATCTAGTGAGAGCTGGAGATCCCAGCCAGATGAAGCCATCAGGACCACATCATCTGCAAAAAGCAGAGCCCTAATCCCACGGCCAACAAACCGGAACCCCTCAATGCCTTGACTGCGCCTAGAAATTCTGTCCATAAAAGTTATGAACAGAATCGGGGACAAAGGGCAGCCTTGGCGGAGTCCAACCCTCGCTGGAAACATGTCCGACTTACTACCGGCAATGCGGCCCAAGCTCTGACTGCCACAATAAGACAGTCCGATACCCGATACTCTCTGAGCACTTCCCGAGGGACACGGTCGAATGGCTTGTCCAAGTCCACAAAGCACATGTAGACTGGTTGGGCAAAGTCCCATGCACCCTCAAGAACCCTGCCGAGAGTATAGAGGTGGTCCACAGTTCCATGACCAGGACGAAAACCACACTGTTCCTCCTGAATCCGAGGTTCGACTATCCGGCGTAGCCTCCTCTCCAGTACACCTGAATAAACCTTACCGGGAAGGCTGAGGAGTGTGATCCCACGATAGTTGGAACACACCCTCCGGTCCCCCTTCTTAAAGAGAGGGACCACCACCCCGGTCTGCCAATCCACAGGTACCGCCCCCGATGTCCACGCGATGCTGCAGAGTCTTGTCAACCAAGACAGCCCCACAGCATCCAGAGCCTTAAGGAACTCCGGGCGGATCTCATCCACCCCTGGGGCCTTGCCACCGAGGAGCTATTTAACTACCTCAGCAACCTTAGCCCCAGAAATAGGAGATTCCACCACAGATTCCCCAGGCACTGCTTCCTCATAGGAAGACGTGTTGGTGGAATTGAGGAGGTCTTCGAAGTATTCCTTCCACCTATCCACAACATCCGCAGTTGAGCTCAGCAGAACACCATCCGCACCATACACGGTGTTGACAGTGCACTGCTTCCCCTTCCTGAGGCGGCGGATGGTGGTCCAGAATCGCTTCGAAGCCATCCGGAAGTCATTTTCCATGGCTTCCCCAAACTCTTGCCATGTCCGAGTTTTTGCCTCTGCGACCGCTGAAGCTGTACACCGCTTGGCTTGTCGGTACATGTCCACTGCCTCTGGAGTCCTATGAGCCAAAAGAACCCGATAGGAATCCTTCTTCAGCTTGACGCCATCCCTCACCACTGGTGTCCACCAGCGGGTTCTAGGATTCCCACCACGTCAAGCACCAACTACCTTGCGGCCACAGCTCCGATCAGCCGCCTCAACAATAGAGGTGCGGAACATGGTCCACTCTGACTCAATGTCCAGCACCTCCCTTGTGACATGTTCAAAGTTCCTCCGGAGGTGGGAATTGAAACTTTCTCTGACAGGAGACTCTGCCTGACGTTCCCAGCAAACCCTCACAATGCGTTTGGGCCTGACAGGTCTGTCCGGCATCCTCCCCCACCATCGCAGCCAACTCGGTAGAAAGCCCCGCCCCTCTCTTTACCTGAGTGTCCAAAACATGAAGCCGCATATTCGATGACACAACTACAAAGTCGATCATGGAACTGCGGCCTAGGGTGTCCTGGTGCCAAGTGCACATATGGACACCGTTATGTTTGAACATGGTGTTCGTCATGGACAAACTGTGACGAGCACAGAAGTCCAAAAACAAAACACCAGTCGGGTTCAGACCCGGGCGGCCATTCTTCCCAATCACGCCTCTCCAGGTTTTACTGTCGTTACCAACATGAGCGTTGAAGTCCCCCGGCAGAACAAGGGAATCATCCGAGGGAGCACTCTCCAGTACTCCCTCGAGTGTACCCAAAAAGGGTGGGTACTCTGAACTGTCGTTTGGTGCGTAAGCGCAAACAACAGTCAGGACCCGTCCCCCCCACCCGAACGCGGAGGGAGGCTACCCTTTCGTCCACTGGGTTGAACTCCAACGTGCAGGCTTTGAGCCGGGGGGAAACGAGAATTGCCACCCTAGCCCGTCGCCTCTCACTGCCGGCCACGCCAGAGTGATAGAGACTCTAGCCCCTTTCAAGAGAAGTGGTTCCAGAGCCCTTGCTGTGCGTCGAAGTGAGTCCGACTACATCCAGCCGGAATTTTTCTACTTCGCGCACTAGCTCAAGCTCCTTTCCCCCCAGTGAGGTGACGTTCCACGTCCCAAGAGCGAGCTTATGTAGCTGAGGATCGGACCGCCAAGAGCCCTGCCTTCGGCTGCCGCCCAGCTCACATTGCACCCGACCTGTATGGCCCCTGCTATGGGTGGTGAGCCCATTGGAGGGGGGACCCACGTTTCCTCTTCTGGCTGTGCCCGGCCGGGCCCCATGGGTACAGGCCCGGCCACCAGGCGCTCGCCATCGTAACCCACCTCTGGGCCTGGCTCCATAGGGAGGCCCCGGTGACCCGCGTCCGGGCGAGGGAAATCTGGGTCCTTTGTTTTTACTTTTCATAGAGGTCTTTGAGCTGCTCTTTGTCTGGTCCCTCACCTTAAATACATTTAATAAAGTCAAAATCAAATAAGGCAACAAGAGATGTATCCTACAATTTTCTTTTGTATAGTAAATCTGAACAGCCGATATGGGCATCTACATCAACTATATGATTTGCCTAAAAAGCTGGATAGGACAAAAAAAACAAAAAAACAAAAAACAAAGTCCGAGGTCATATTGTTATGGGAGACGCACTGCATCTTGTCAGTAAGACAAGAGTTAAACCAAGACAAGGCTAAGTCTGATATACCAATTCGTGTTTTGAAACGCTCTAATAAAACATTATGATCGACGGTATCGAAAGCAGCGCTAAGATCGAGGAGCAGCAACATAGATGACGCATCAGCATCCATCGTTAGCAATAGATCATTAGTCATTTTTGCGAGGGCTGTCTCCGTAGAGTGATTTGCCCTGAAACCAGACTGAAAGGGTTCACAGATTGTTAGATGCTAAGTGTTCATGTAGCTGCTGTGCAACCATTTTTTCGAGGATTTTCGAAATAAACGGAAGGTGGGACACCGGCCGGTAGTTTACCATGAGGTCAGGATCGGGGTTAAGTCTTTTGAGCAGAGGATGAATAACCACTTTCTTGAACGCTAAGGGAAAAGTGCCAAAGGAAAATGATAAGTTTATAATATTTAGCACTGATGGACCTAATATTACAAAAAGCTCCTTGATAAGTTTCCCAGGAAGTGGGTCAAGTAAACATGTTGTTTGATTTATTCCATTTAAATATAAATACATCAATACGTCAGTTATTTAAACATAACGTCCAAACCACACATGAAAAATGGCTAATAATACCTGAAATAATGCATCATTGTGAATTTTACGCGAAACATATGCTTTATTTCGGTTTGCAAACATATTACTCAATATAACATTAATGTGCTTAGAATCCTGAGATGATGCGAAAAAAAACTATAAAAATCTATTCAAACATAACTCCAAAACCAAACTTACAAAATGTCTATCTAATAATGCCTGAAGATATGTATCTATGTGAGTTTTACTAGAAAAAGAACATTTTGTAAGGTTTGCAAAGACACAAGTGTAGCAATGCTCGTGCTTGGGTTCTGATGGATCACAGGAAGGTGGCACACTCAAGGCAGCGTTTACCCTTTTTAATATATTTTCGTTACACTCAAATATCTTTTCGTTACTGTATGTTCAAATATCTTTTCGTTACACTCAAATGTCTCTTGGACTTTTCAGCTCATACTTGCAATCATCAGTCCTTTTCGGGTTTGTCCATGCACCCTGCGTTCCTCCCGCTTGTGAATCGTGTTTGCGTCTCTTCTGCGTTCCTCCCCCCCAACAAGGTTTCCCGCACTGCTAATAAAGGAACAGGTGATTAGATAACTCGTTCCAGCTGAGATTATCCACTCACCTGTCAGCTGCTTCATGACAGATCTCTGCACACACCCCGCCCTCAGGGAACCCGCGGACCACGCCCCCTGCCACATGCCTCCACCGCCGGACTCAGGCCGGGCACCCGTCCGGCCACATCCAACCCCCCCCCCCCCCCCCCCCCCTCCTGGAGGCTAGAGGAAGTCGGCCACGGCCATCGGCCATCTGCGCGCCCGGCCTGTGGACCACCCGGAAATTGTATGGTTGTAAAGCCAGGTACCACAGGGTTATCCGCGCATTGGCGTCCTTCACGCGGTGGAGCCATTGTAGCGGTTTGTGGTCTGAGTAGAGACTGAAGGCGCGCCCCAGCAGGTAGTAGCGGAGGGTTTCCACCGCCCACCGGATGGCGAGGTACTCCCTCTCCACTGTGCTGTACCTTGAATCCCGGTCCGACAGCTTTCGGCTGATGTAGAGTACGGGGCAGTAGACGCCCTCCACCCACTGGGACAACACCGCCCCCAGTCCCCGGCTAGACGTGTCCGCCTGCAGACTGAAAGGGATGTCAAATTTTGGCATGTGCAGTACCGGTTCCTCACAGAGTTCTGTTTTCACCTTCTCAAACGCCCGCTGGCAGTGCTCCGTCCACTGGACCAGTTCTGGAGCACCCTTTCGGGTCAGGTCAGTCAGTAGGCTGGTCCAGTCCGCGAATTGGGGAATGAACCGGCGGTAATAGCCCGCCAACCCCAAAAACTAGGGAGGTGGACAGGCCACGATGGCCGCCGTTTTGTCCACTTGGGGCCGCACCTGCCCCCCCCCCCCAAGTGGTACCACAGATACTGCACCTCCCTCCGACCAACGGCGCACTTCGCCGGGTTGCCGGTGAGCCCCGCCCGCCTCGATCAATGAGGCGCTGGAACGTGGCAGGCGCACCGAACAAGCCAAACGGAAGTGTCACGAATTGGTACAAACCTCCCGGAGTTGCAAAGGCAAGTAGCCCTTAGTCAAATCCAGTGTCGTAAAAAAACGAGCAGTGCCCAGCCGATCAAGGAGTTCGTCGACCCGAGGCATTGGGTACGTGTCAAAACGTGAAATGTCATTCACCCTGCGGTAGTCCACACAGAACCGCACAGTTCCATCCTTCTTTCCCACTAAGACAAACAAAAATTTGTGTTTTACTCAATATGACAGTAATGTTCTTAGAATCCTGAGATAATGCGAAAAAAGCAATAATAATGTATTCAAACATAACATCCAAGCAACACATGAAAAATGGCGAATAATGCCTGGAGTAACGGATCTTTGTGTATTTTACTGGAAAAAAACAACATTTTGCATGGTTTTTATGGAGCCCCTAAAGGTACATGGGGAATTTTTTTTTTAGACATGTATCTCGTGCGCACGAGCAACTACCTTTTGCGCACAAGAAACTTTTTATAAAAAAAAAATAAATAAATAAATATGTGGAGGGGCGTGGTCGACGTGTCCCCTGCGGGCGGGGCATGCTCAGGAGCCGGCTCTGAAGCGATGACAGGTGAGGAGATTTTTCAGCTGGAACGAGTTGTCCAATCACCTGTCTCTTTATCAGGAGGGCCGGAGACCATGAGCAGGGTCGAAAAGACCGGTCGAGACACGCAGTGACAAGCTGACACCAAAAAGGGCACGGAGGTCTACAGGAAAAGACTGGCGAACATGTGCTGAAAAGCCTTTTGAGTTATATTTTGTTGTTTGAGCGTGCCGAGAAGAAAAAAATAAATAAATAAAAATAAAACGGTGTCAATCCAGTCTGGTGGTTCCGAGTGGTCCTGAAGAACACAGGCAGGAAGACTTCCACAAGTGGCGCCCAACGAAACGGACCCGACAATGTCCACCACAAACCCCCTGGAGGTGCTTGGCCAGGTTCTGGCAGAAGTGGCGGCGGCATCCTAGCAGCAGAAGCGTGTGCTGCAGGCACTGATGGACAGAGCGGAGGGGGCATCGAACCAGAGAGGTGGATCCATGCAGCGCATGGCGGAGACTGAGGACCCCCACGCATACCTCGACGTCTTCGAGGCCACAGCCACGGCGTGCGGATGGCTGGAGGCGGAGTGGGGCACCAGGCTGCTGCCGCTCCTGGCGGGCAAGGCGCAGCGGGCGGCGCTGAGTCTCCCAGCGACCGCCCGCATGCAGTTTACGAACCTGCGCCGAGCCATTTTAGACCGGATGGGAAGCAGCCCAGAGGACCACCGACGCCGATTCCGGGCCTTGATGCTGGGCCCCGAGTGCAGGCCCTTCACCCTAGCACAACAACTGCAGGAGGCAGCGACCAGATGGCTCCAGCCCCAGGCAGCGGAAAGCCAGATGTTCGAACTGGTGGTGCTGGAGCAGTTCATCGCGGCGATACCAGCCTGGACCGCTGACCAGGGCACGTCCTTTATGTCACGCACGATAAAGGGAACTATACGGATTGCTGGGAATGAATTCAATTCACACAAGCTTCTACCATCCGCAAATGGATGGACTGGTGGAAAGATTAAATAAAACACTGAAAACCATGATCCGCAAGTTCATACACAAGGAAAACCTAATTGGGATAAATGGCTGGATCCCTTAATGTTTGTGATGCGGGAGGCACCCCAGACCTCTATCGGCTTTGCGCCGTTCGAGATATTATACGGCAGGAGGCCGCGCGGCGTGCTGGACCTTATTACAGAAAGCTGTGAGGAAGGTTCCAGCCACAGTAAGAATGAGATCCAATAAGTTTTGGACATGCGAGCAAAACTCCACAAGGTGGGGCACTTATCACGGGGAAATTTGCTCCGCGCCCAACAACGGCAACAGCGCACATACAACCGGGGGACCCAGCAGAGGCAATTTTCACCGGGAGAATAAGTACTTGTACTACTCCCAACCTCCAGCACCAAATTACTGGCCAAGTGGCAAGGGCCTTTTATGGTCACACGACAGACAAGTGAGGTAGATTACGAGGTCCTGCGCTCGGACCGGGGCGGAGACACGGAAATTTACCACGTGAATCTGCTGAAAGCATGGAGGGAGGCCGAGCCTGTCTCCATGGTGACGGTGGTGAAGGAGGAGGAGGAGCTAGGGTCGGATAATCCCGCGCTCCGCCTCTCACCCTCCTCTTCCTTGTGATGACCAGCTCACATTGGCACAAAGAGCGGAGATTGCTGAATTACAGCAGCGCTATTCAGATGTGTTCTCCGCGCGGCCCGGTCGCACGGACCTCATCCACCATCACATTGAGACCAGCCCGGGGATTACGGTGTAGTCTCGACCCTACAGGCTTCCCAAGCACAAACGTAAAGTTGTGCGGGAAGAATTAATAACCATGCTGGAGCTGGGAGTAATATAAGAATCCCACAGTGCGTGGTGTAGCCCCATTGTTCTAGTAGGGAAGAAAGATGGGTCTGTACGCTTCTGTGTGGATTACCGTAAAGTGAATGAGGTGTCACGTTTTGACGTGTACCCAATGCCTCGGGTCGACGAACTCCTGGATCGGCTAGGCACTGCGCGTTTTTTTACCACACTGGATTTAACTAAGGGATACTGACAGATTCCATTATCACCAGAATCCCGGGAAAAAACGGCCTTCTCCACTCCGGAAGGCTTATACCAATTCGTGACACTCCCATTTGGCTTGTTCGGTGCGCCCGTGACGTTCCAGTATCTCATGGACCGGGTGCTGCTACCCCACGCGGCATACGCAGCCGCCTACCTGGATGACGTCATCATCCAGAGTAGCAGCTGGGAAGAACACCTGCAACTGGTGGGGGCGGTGCTCGAGTCCTTGAGGCGGGCGGGGCTCACCGCCAACCCCGGGAAGTGCGCGGTTGGCCGGAGGGAGGTACAGTATCTGGGGTACCACTTGGGGGGAGGACAAGTGCGGTCACAGGTTGACAAAACGGCGGCGATCGCGGCATGCCCATGCTCCTCCTACAACTTGTACAATTATTACATTTTCATGTGCATCTTTTATACAATTGTCATTCTGAATGATGTTCAGAATTTTTGTCATCATTCAACAAAGAAATTCATGTTCAATGCAAGTACAATACCTTTCAAAGGTTTGTTCAGTTCTGTTCATTTCCCCTGTCATGTCCTGCCTTGTTTCTCTTTGTAGTCAGTGTACATATAGTAACATATCAATCTTATTTGCACCTCAGTTTTGCTGCAAAATGTTCTTAATGTTTGTGGCATAGCACTGTTCAAGTGTAGTCAGTGTGGACATGTTGTAGCTCTGAATAATCTGAATAAAAATCAATCTCAAATTAGAGGGCTGATGTTATCTCATTCCTCAAGTGCAGGTACAAATCCAATGCTTGATAAGCATCAGCTGGAAGATGCATCTGTGACTCTGCCATCGGAATGTTGCAGATGTTGTAGATGTCTGTGTCACATGGCACTGCTGGTCGAAATGTGCAGTTACTCTGACACAACTGTACATCAGCTCTGTCCACTGGGGAAATGCAATCACAAGTTGTGTAGAGTTCTGGGAACATGTACATGATTCGGGGGCAACCACTGGGCTCCCTGTCAATTTTTGATGGTCTGATGACATGTGCATCCCACACATTGATGGTCTCGTCTAATTCATCCTGGAAAAACAGTATAGAGAGAAAGAAAAGTAAATTAATATGCAAGTTGTTATTCTCATCATGGGCTCTTTAATTTAGTTATGGGATGACTTCAAAAAAATCATGTTAAATCTTGAGGTTTTTGATGAAGTTAGGAGAAAATGAGTGGATAAGGGCAAACATAAATACATAAATTAATAAACATAAATGAATAAAAACAGTGTTTGCTACCCATTATGCTTGTACGGGAGGGGGGAGGGGGGGGGATATTAGGGCTACCAAACCCCCCGACACTGATGATGAATTAATAGGGTATCGTAGGACACCAATAACAGTAATTAAGAAGACACATAGACATGATGAGACACAAGTGCTAATATTCACACCCACTGTCTGCTCATGGAAGGATGTTAAAAGAAAAAAAACAACATTTATTTGGTGGCCTCAATTTAGGATGAAAATGTTGTAATTCAGTAGTTTTTCCATGAGATGGCACTGTTGTAATGTTGATTCATTCCATCTCTGCAGATTACTTGTAAAAAAGAGATGCACTTGCTATATTACCTGTGTGTGCATGCCAGTCAAGAAAAACTCAGCCAAAAAACAGAAAATAGATAAAACAATGCATTGTCGCTTACCTGAAAAAGCTCATAAAGCGGAACTGAATTAGACCTCGGTCCAAGTATGTACCACTGAAGAAACCACTGTCTTCAGGTCAGTGAACATAGAGATGCAGAACTCCATTGATTCTCTTCTGAGGAAACCCCACCAACTCTATGCGCTGATTTTCTGTGCTTGCCCCTTCGATGAAGCTGTCAATACCAGGGCCGTCATGAATGTTGCGACGGAGAAAACGCTGAAAGTCTCTGAATAACATTTTCAGTCCCCCGATCGCCTCTGACAATCCTTGGACAATCACCGAATTTCTTCACTGCCTCCATATATTAACCTCCAATGATTTTTGGGTCACTGCTGGTCGTAAATGCATTCATCCAGATACTTTTCCGGGAAAATCCGTCAATACAGCCGTTTATACAGATACCAAATGGTTTCAGTTTGTCATAAGAGTCAAAGTGCTAAATATAATTGGGCCCTTTTGCGAAATAGTTTCGACGATGGAGCCGTCTCTTTGCTCTGAGTTCAACACCCCTTGGGTCAAGTTCTTTAAGGATTAAGAGCACCTCTTCTTTCTTGACGTGTAATCCATCCTCCTTGCATTTAGTGTACATCCACCTATATCCACACAGCAGGCCACTTGTTCGTAACTGCTGGTGAATGAAATCCACCACGTGATCCAAAGAGGTGTATCCTTTGCAGCGAAACAGACTACATGCCTTCATAATTCGTTTTAAATGTCTTTCAGACACAATATCCCGATGACGACTTGCAAGCAAAGCAGCAATGTCCTTAAAGTGAAGTCCGAGTTGGAAATACAGCCGACTTAACTCCTGAACTGCCATTTTAACGCACACCTCAAACCACGCACACGCAACCAATGCTTTCTCGTGGCCACGAGAAACTTTTTATTAAAAAAAATAAAAATAAAAAAAAAAAATAATATATATATATATATATATATATATATATATATATATATATATTCTTTTTTTATTTATTTTATTTTTATAAAAAGTTTTTCATGCGCACGAGATACATGTCAAAAAAAAAAAATCCCCTGTCCCTGTACGGCAGGGGTGTCAAACTCAAAAACAGAGTGGGCCAAAATTTAAAACCGAACAAAGCCGCGGGCCGAGGTTGAACAAATTAACCTTTTAATAGGAACCCAAACAAGTTTTGCATTGAATATTGAACAAGCAAGGCTTATATGACTTTATAGTGACATGCAAAATCGAGTTTCAAATAATAAGAATAATAATTAAAAAATATCAATGGCATATCAAATAAAATTTAAATAAAAATTGAATGCCTCTTTTCGGCGGTGGGTTTGAGGTGGACGGGGTTTAGTGATAGCAGGGGTGTATATTGTAGTGTCCCGGAAGAGTTAGTGCTGCAAGGCGTTCTGGGTATTTGTTCTGTTGTGTTTATGTTGTGTTACGGTGCGGATGTTCTCCCGAAATGTGTCATTCTTGTGTGGTGTGGGTTCACAGAGTGGCGCATATTATTAACAGTGTTAAAGTTGTTTATACAGCCACCCTCAGTGTGACCTGTATTGCTGTTGACCAAGTATGCTTTGCATTCACTTGTGTGTGTGTATAAGCCGCATATATTATGTGACTGGGCCGGCACGCTCTTTTTATGGAGGAAAAGCGGACGTGGAGACAGGTTGTAGAGAACGTCACAGGCAGTGCCTTTAAAGCCCACCCCAAATACTGTGGTCCCGGATGAAATTCGGGAGGGGCACTGAACTTCGGGAGTCTCCCGGGAAAATTGGGACGATTGGCAAGTAAGAGTATTAGCGGTGCATGCGGTGTTACAGCGGCGGGCCAGTTCTAATGTTAATGTGATATTGCCTCAAGGGCCAAGTAAAATTACACGGCGGACCAAATTTGGCCCGCGGGCCAGAGTTTGGCACCCATGCTGTAGGGGCCCCGTAGGTTTGCAAAGACACAAGTCATATATATTTTTTTTCAATATGACAGTATATGTCAAGTTTGGGCTCGGATTAAAGTATTTCTCGGCGCAGTGGGAATTTGGCATGGGCGAGACGTGAGTGTGAGTACATCTTTTTATATAATACTATCACTAACAAAAGATAAACAAAAAGCGCTCACAGTGGAGGTACAAAACTTGGCTACCAAAATACAAACATGAAACAAAAACACTTGCTCGATGGTATGAAATAATGGACATAAACAAAAAGACTTAGCACAAAAGCAATTGACTATGAACTATAAACAAAAACTTACGTGGACAAAATGAACAGCATAGCAAGGCATGTAGCAGATAATCGAGGGCCTGAAGGAGGTGCAGCATGGGAAGGTGTGTGAAAATGCCAGAACGAAGACAGAAAAACAATGACTTAAATAGTAGCTGTGATGATTAGTGAAACCAGGAGTGAGGCTGAGAATAGGGACGGTCCATGACAGGTGAAAACTAATGAGTTGACATGGAGACAAAAACAAACCAGGAAGTGCAAAGACAGAACCAATTGTCCAAAAGACTAAACCTAACATGACCAAACATGGCAAAAATCAAAACATAATCATACAGGCGTGACAGAGCCCTCCCGTTAAGGACATATTCCAGATGTCCACCAAATAAAACAATGATCAAAAGTCATGGGAGGGCAGGAGGGGGACATGGCGGTGGGTCGCCAGACCACGTGTCCGCGTATCCACCGGGGCAGAGACAGGTGGCGGCGACGCGTAGAGGCACGCTGTACCTGACGAGGTGGGCGACCCGGGAACGGCCATGTCCGTGGCCGACGAGAAGGTCGACACCCTTGGCATGGCGTTCGACCACGTAGTAGCCACATCCATGAACAACAAGAAGGTCGGCGCCCTTGGCATGGTGGACGACCATGTAGTAGCCACATCCGTGGATGACAAGGCGGCGGACGCGTCGTCAACAAGGCAGGCGACAAAGCTTGGCGTGGTGCTGCTACTGGTGGCGCTGGAGCATGGCGTGTTGCAGGCACTGGAGCCTGTTGTGGTGCAGTCACTGGAGCTTGGCGTGGTGAAGTGTGAAGTGAATTATATTTATATAGCGCTTTTTCTCTAGTGACTCAAAGCACTTTACATAGTGAAACCCAATATCTAAGTTACATTTGAACCAGTGTGGATGGCACTGGGAGCAGGTGGGTAAAGTGTCTTGCCCAAGGACACAACGGCAGTGACTAGGATGGCGGAAGCGGGAATCGAACCTGCAACCCTCAAGTTGCTGGCACAGCCACTCTACCAACCGAGCTATATCGCCCCAGTGGTGCAGTCACTGGAGCTTGGCGTGGTGCAATCACTGGAGCTTGGTGTGGTGCAGGCACTGTAGCAGGCACTGAGCAGGCACTGTAGCTTGTTGTGGTGCAACTACCGGGGGCACTGGAGCTTGGCGTGGTGCAGGCACTGGAGGCACTGGGACCCGACATGGTGCAGGCACTGGTACCTCCTGTGGTGCAGGCACCGGTGCCTGGCGTCGTGGAGCTGCGACTGGCGGCACTTGGCGTGGTGTAGGCACTGGTACTAGCCGTGGACTTGGACTTGAACTTGGTGGTCTTTGTGCTGGACTTTGACTTGGTCCTGGATTTGGTGCTAGCCGTGGAGCAGGTTGTGGTGCTAGCCTTGGACTTGGTGCTAGCCGTGGAGCAGGTCATGGTGCTAGCCTTGAACTTGGACTTGGTGCTAGCATCGGACTTGGACTTGGAACTGGACTTTGACTTGGACTTGGTGCTATCCATTGACTTGGTGCTAGCCGTGGAGCAGGTCGTGGTGCCAGCTGTGGAGCAGGTCGTGGTGCTAGCCTTGGACTTGGACTTGAACTTGGACTTTGTCTTGGACTTGGTGCTGGACTTTGACTTGGACTTGGTGCTAGCCATTGACTTGGTGCTAGCCTTGGAGCAGGTCATGGTGCTAACCTTGGACTTGGACTTGGTGCTAGCATCGGAGCTGGTCTTGGAGCTAGCCGTGGACTTGGACTTGGTGCTAGCATCCGACTTGGTCTAGGACTTGGTGCTGGACTGGGACTTGGAGTTAGCCGTGGACTTGGAGCTAGCATCAGACTTGGACTTGGTGCTGGACTTGGAGCTTGCCGTGGACTTGGTGCTAACCTAGGAGTAGCGACAGGTGCTAGCCGTGGTGCAGCTAGCCGTGGTGCAGGTGAAGGTGGCATGGCTGGAAGCTGCGGCTTAGCAGGCTGAAAGACTGGCGGTGGCGGCCGTTTTGGCCGCTGTGGCTTGGCAGGTTGAAGAACTGGTGGTGGGGGACGTGCTGGTGGCTGTGGCTTGGCATCGCACTGGGCAGAACCAACCAAACAACCCCCAGCCCCAGACCCCCCCTCAAGGAGTGTCTCCCAGACACTCTCACCGTGATCTGGAAAAGTCTTCTGGGATGGGCGGAGGGAGGTGAGGAGTAGGGCAGAATCCTCCCCTTTGAATTGTCCAAATAGTTCTTTTTCTTTGGATTTATTTTGGTTATGTGCAGATTTTTTTTTTATTGTGCCTTGGGAGGGGAAGTAAAGCTGCATGGGACGAGCCATTCAGTCAACGTCGAGGGGAAAGTTCTGCCTTTCTTATGCGCGTGCTGGTGCGCTGCTCCGGGCCGCCGCCGGGGCGCTCGCTTCCCAGGTGGTGTGTCGTCACCGCGCGATGGGCGAGGCGCTGAGGAGGACATCCGGGTGGCCCGCGAGTGAGGCGGAAGTGGTCCTCTGCATCCGCCATTTTTGCCAGTAGTTGGCAGCACGCCACCATAGCTCCAGGAGGGAGATCCTCGTCCGACAACTCCTCTTCAACCTCGTATTCCAACGGTTGGGCGTCCGCGCTGAGCTTTCGGAGGATCTCCTGCTTCTCGTGACTGGAGAGGGATTCCTCATGCAAACTCTCTGCGAAGAAACTTCTGCTGGCATCTTCTGTCAAGCTGTGATTAAGCTTGTTTCTTCGAGGGAATTTGGCACAGGCGAGACGTGAGTGTGAGTACATCTTTTTATTTAATATTATCACTAACAAGAGATAAACAAAAAGCGCTCACAGTGGAGATACAAAACTTGGCTACCAAAATACAAACATAAAACAAAAACACTTGCTCGATGGCATGAAATAATGGACATAAACAAAAAGACTTAGCACAAAAGCAATTGACTATGAACTATAAACAAAAACTTATGTGGACAAAATGAACAGCATAGCAAGGCATGAAGCAGATAATCGAGGGCGTGAAGGAGGTGCAGCATGGGAAGGTGTGTGAAGATGCCAGAACGAAGACAGAAAAAGAATGACTTAAATAGTAGCTGTGATAATTAGTGAAAACAGGAGTGAGGCTGGGGACAGGGACATGACATGACAGGTGAAAACTAATGAGTTGGCATGGAGACGAAAACAAACCAGGAAGTGCAAAGACAGAACCAAATGTCCAAAAAACTAAACATAACATGACCAAACATGGCAAAAAAACAAAAACATAATCGTACAGGCGTGACATTATAACTGTCATACTTAATATGAATTTTGTATAAAAATTCCAAAACCAAATATGCAATCTGTCTAAAATGCCTGTAATTTTGAATCTCTGAGTTTTACTAAAATCAGTGGTTTTTGTAAGGTTTGCAAATACAAAAATTAGGTTTTATACATAATGACAGTATAACTGCCACACTCAATATGACAGTTGTTTAAACATAAGTCCTAAACCACACATGGAAAATGTCTAATAATGCGTGAAGAAATGTATTTTTGATAGTTTTACTAGAAATATTTTTTTGTAAGGTTTGCAAAGGCACACATTGATTTATTATTATTTTTTATTCAATATTGCAGTTATTTAAACATTACTCCTAAACAGAGGTGGTTAGTAACGTACTACATTTACTCCGTTACATCTACTTGAGTTATTTTTCGGATAAATTGTACTTCTAAGAGTAGTTCTAATGCAACATACTTTTACTTGAGTATATTTATAGAGAAGAAACACTACTTTTACTCCGCTCCATTTATCTACATTCAGCTCGCTACTGATTTTGATCGATCTGTTAATGCACGCTTTGTTTGTTTTGGTTTGTCAGACAGACCTTCAAAGTATGATCTATCACATGCTTGCGTTTCACCAATCAAATGCAGTCACTGGTGACGTTTGACTCAGTTTAACCAATCAAACAGAGCCAGGCGGTCACATGATTAACTGCACACTTTTTTTTTGTAAACCTTCATTTATAAATTTCAAAATTTACAAACAGTTGAAAATAATAATCAAAGTAAGTACAAACAGTACATAACATTGCAAAAACCATACAAAACAGCGCCAGGGGATTGTAAATTCAAAGTAACTTAACAGCTTCCACCCGATTGTAGCTGAGATAGGTAGGCACCAGCGCCCCCTGCAACTCCAAAGGGAATAAGCGGTAGAAACATGGATGGATAAAATAAAATGCAAATGTATATATATATATATATATATATATATATATATATATATATATATATATATATATATATATATATATATATATATATATATATATATATATATATATAATAAACAAAGTGCAAAGCCATAGGCTCACTCAATCTCAGTAAATAACTTAAATTTGGAACACAGCATCATCGTTTTCACAGTTTTGTGAAAACGATGAGTGTTTTAATGTAGAGTTCTAAATCTTTTTTGAAGGCATAAAAAACAGGTCGGGCATTGAGAAACTTACATTTATGAATAGAAAACTTAGCCAATAGTATAATGAGGTTACAAAGGTAAAATTAATTTAAAAAATTTTTTTCAATACAGTGTAAAACCAAATATATATTATTTCATATATACTATTGTTTTAGTTGCTTAAGAGATATTTCTGGCTCTGAATTTGTTCATTGCCATTTTTATGTTTTTGTGCATTACTTGTTGCCATCATCAATAAACGAACAGGTTACTTACTCATCAGTTACTCAGTACTTGAGTAGTTTTTTCACAACATACTTTTTACTTTTACTCAAGTAAATATTTGGTGACTACTCCTTACTTTTACTTGAGTAATACATCTCTAAAGTAACAGTACTCTGGGCACAATTTCTGGCTACTCTACCCACCTCTGCTCTTAAACCACACATGCAAAAGCAAAATGGCTAATAATGCCTGGATGAATGTATTTATGCGAGTTTTATTGGAAACAAATATTTTGTAATGTTTGCAAGGACACAAGTTATTTTTTTTACTCAATATGACAGTGTAACTGTCATACTAAATCTGAAGGTTATATAAACATAAGTCCAAAACCAAACATGCATTATATCTAAAAATGTCTGTAATATTGTATTTGAGTTTTACTCGAATCAGTTATTTTTGTGAGGTTTGCAAATACAAAAATTAGGTTTTACTCACTATGACAATAAAATGCCACACTCAATATTAGTTATTTAAACATAACTCCTAAAATACACGTGCAAAATGACTAATAATGCCTGGAAAATGGAGCTTTTTGAGTTTTACTACAACAAATATATTTTGTAAGGTTTGTAAAGAGACAAGTTAGTTTTTTTTTTGTTTGCTCAATATGACAGTATAAATGTCATACTAAATATGAAAGTTATATAAAATCTCCAAAACCATAGAGTTTTTAATCTGAGAGTTTTACTAGAATCAGTTGTTTTACAATATAAATTTTACAATACAAAAATTAGGTTTTACTCACTATGACAGTACTGTCACAATCAATAAGACAGTTATTTAAACATAACTCTTAAACCACACGTGCAAAATGCCTAATAATGCATCTATGCGAGTTTTAATGGAAACAAATATTTTGTAATGTTTGCAAGAACACACTTTTTTTTTTTTTTTTACTCAATATGACGGTAAAACTGTCATACTAAATATGACAGTTTTTTAAACATAACTCTAACACCAAACACACATTATGTCTAAAAAGGCCTGTACCATTGTATCTGTGAGTTTTACTAGAATCAATGTTTTTTGTAAGGTTTGCATATACAAAAAAATAGGTTTCACTCACTATGACAGTATACTGTCACACTCAATATGACAGTTATTTCAACAACGCATGCAAAATGGCTAATAATGCCTGGAAAAATGTATCATTGTGAGTTTTACAATAAATATGATCTTAAAGGTTTGCAAAGACACAAGTTAGTTTTTGTTTTAGTGAATATGACAGTATAACTTTCATATTTAGTACTAACTAAATTTGAAAGTTGTATTAACATAACTCCAAAACCAATCATGTAATCTGTCTCAAACTGCTTGTAATATTGAATCAATGTGACTTTCATTAGAATCAGGTATTTTGGTAAGGTTGAGTTTATTTTGAACAGGCAATCATACAGTCCAACATGAAAAATCACAATTTCCAGTTTCTCTTTTCAACATGTTCAAAAGGGAGTAGGAAGAAGCAGAGTTCATTTATTCCTACCCCTTTTCTTTTACATAAGAGTTGCTAAAACTTTTGTTCACTTCCTTTCAATGTATTCACAATATATTCCATAAGTAATCACAATAAAATAAATAAATAAATACATGATAAAAGGTGAAGTAAGTTGTATTTTATATGATAGCCAAGATTATTTTGAGAATGAATGAATTGATGAAATACATTCAGAAAGTTTACAATGGTTATTCTTCTTTGTACTTTGTAAACACTAAGTTTGAAGAGTTTCTTGAATTGGATCATATTACAAACCCTGTTTCCATATGAGTTGGGAAAGTGTTAGATGTAAATATAAAACGGAATACAATGATTTGCAAATTCTTTTCAACCCATATTCAATTGAATATGCTACAAAGACAACATATTTGATGTTCAAACTGATAAACATTTTATTTTGCAAATAATCACCAACTTTATAATTTGATGCCAGCAACACGTGACAAAGAAGTTGGAAAAGCTGGCAATAAATACTGATAAAGTTGAGGAATGCTCATCAACACTTATTTGGAACATCCTACAGATGTGCAGGCTAATTGGGAACAGGTGGGTGGCATGATTGGGTATAAAAACAGCTTCCATGAAATGCTAAGTAATTCACAAACAAAGATGGGGTGAGGGTCACCAATTTGTAAGCAAATTGTCGAACAGTTTTTGAACAACATTTCTCAATGAGCTTTTGCAAGGAATTTAGGGATTTTACCATCCACGGTCCATAAAATCATCAAAGGGTTCAGAGAATCTGGAGAAATCACTGCACGTAAGCGATGATATTATAGACCTTTGATCCCTCAGGCGGTACTGCATCAAAAACCGACATCAGTGTCTAAAGGATATCACCACATGGGCTCAGTAACACTTCATAAAACCACTGTCAGTAACTAGAGTTGGTCGCTACATCTGTAAGTGCAAGTTAAAACTCTACTATGCAAAGCAAAAGCCATTCATCAACAACACCCAGGTACGCCGCCGGCTTCGCTGGGCCCGAGCTCATCTAAGATGGACTGATGCAAAGTGGAAGTGTTCTGTGGTCTGACGAGTCCACATTTCAAATTATATTTGGAAACTGTGGACGTGGTGTCCTCTGGAACAAAGAGGAAAATAACCATCAGGATTGTTACAGGCGCAAAGTTCAAAAGCCAGCATCTGTGATTGTATGGAGGTGTATTAGTGCCCAAGGCATGGGTAAATTACACATCTGTGAAGGCACCATTAATGCTGAATGGTCCATACAGGTTTTGGAGCAACATATGTTGTCATCCAAGCAACGTTATCATGGACGCCCCTGGTTATTTCAGCAAAACAATGCCAAGCCACGTGTTACAACAGCGTGGCTTCGTAGTAAAAGAGTGCGGGTACTTTCCTGGCCCGACTGCAGTCCAGACATGTCTCCCATCGAAAATATGTGGCGCATTATGAAGCGTAAAATACGACGACAAGACCCCGGACTGTTGAACAACTTAAGTTGTGGTAAAGAATTCCACTTTCAAAGCTTCAACAATTAGTTTCCTCAGTTCCCAAACATTTATTGAGTGTTGTTAAAAGAAAATGTGATGTAACACAGTGGTGAACATGCCCTTTCCCAACTACTTTGGCACGTGTTACAGCCATGAAATTTTAAGTTAATTATTATTTGCAAAAAAAAAAAGTTTATGAGTTTGAACATCAAATATCTTGTCTTTGTAGTGCATTCAATTGAATATGGGTTGAAAAGAAAAGGATTTGCAAATCATTGTATTCCGTTTATATTTATTTACATCTAACACAATTTCCCAACTCATATGGAAACGGAGTTTGTGGTACATTGATTGCTTTGCTCAATCCATTCCATAATTTGATTCCACATACAGATATACGGAAGGTCTTAAGTGTTTTACGTGCATACAAATATTTTAAATTCCATTTTTCTCTAAGATTATATTTCTCCTACTTTTTGAGAATAATTGTTGTACATGCTTGGGTAGCAGGTTATAGTTTGCTTTGTGTATAATTTTAGCTGTTTGCAAATTCACTCTGTTGTGGAATTTCAGTATCTTTGATTCAATACATAAAGGACTTGTATGTTCTCTATATCCAACATTATGTATTATTCAAACTGATCTTTTAGTAACACCGTTAGTGAATGAAATGTACTTTTATAATTTTTCCCTCTATTTCGAAACAGTAACTCAGATATGGTAATGCAAGCGAGCAGTAGCCAATATGAAGTGGTGTTTAGTCTAGAAAAGGGGTCTCAAACTATATTTACCTGGGGGCCACTGGACGCAGAGTCTGGGTGAGGCTGGGCTGCAAGAAAATATTTTTTAAAAATAATTTTGCATACTCCTCAGCTTGTATAGTTGTATAATGACGTTTAGAATTGTATTCTTTGTGCACCGCAACATTCTCTGTGCAAATAAGACATGTCGGGGTGCCCCTGTGCTACAAAAAAAAGAAGACATGTTTGGGGTTGTGGAATATATTTGTATTTAGCCCACGCACGAAGAATAATGTTATTTCCGCAATGTGCGTCGTTCCGCTTTTCCTCCCTACAGCAATGCGGCGGTCGGTGGATAACAGCCGGCAAAGTACCGGAATAGCAAGCGCAAAAAAGAGTGACGGCTCCCAGAGTGTTATCCGGCGTCATATAGAAATATAGGTAGTGTTCATCGTGTGCGGCAATGCAAATTAAACAATAAAAAAAAAAAAACAACGGTTTGAATTGGTCCAGGTTATCGGGGACTGTTATTACTGACGGACAGGTGTCGCGGTGTGACTGCAGCCAGGCACGTAAGAAAACCCTCGTCTCCATGGCAATGTCTCAGTTGCTTTCACTCATTTGCCGCTTTTCCACTAACGCAGGGATAGGCAACCCAGAATGTTGAAAGAGCCATTTGGGACCCAAATGACACAACGCTGTCAAGCGCCATTCATATAAAACTCGCGAGTCGCACTAACATTAAACTTTCATATTAAGGTGGGGGCCGCAAAATAACGTCTCGCGGGCTGCAATTGGCCCACGTGTCTGAAACCCCTGGTCTAGAACATGTTTTGCTTTATTCATTTTTGACGTGTTTCTTGCTACTTTATGTTGTATATTTTTTACATGAGATTTCCAGTTTGATTTATCATCAATCATTATACCTAGAAATGTGGTTTCATTTACTATTTCTATTTCTATTCCTTCTATTTGTATTTGTGTTTGACTCTCTTCTACTGTTACTAAATAGCATTATTTTAGTTTTACTGATATTCAACAAAAGTCTGTTTTTGTCAAACCATCTTTTTTATTTGTTCATTTCTTCTCTTATTATTTCTATTAACGTCCGTGTTCTCTCCTGAACAAAACACTGTTGTATCATCCGCAAATAATACTAACTTGAAATCTTTTGTAACTTTACAAATTTCATTTATATAGAGATTGAATTATTTAGGTCCTAGTATTGATCCCTGAGGTACAACACAGGATTTGTTTAGTGTTGTAGAAGTGTGTTCGCCACGCTTTAAGTATTGTTTCCTGTTAGTTAGATAACTTCTTATCTAGTTTAAGACTAAACCTCTGATGCCATATCGTTCTCTTTTTTTGATTAAAATATTGTGATTAATTGTGTCAAATGCTTTATTTAGATCCATAAACATTTGTAACCTACACATGCTA
This sequence comes from Nerophis ophidion, assembly GCF_033978795.1. Lineage (NCBI taxonomy): Eukaryota > Metazoa > Chordata > Actinopteri > Syngnathiformes > Syngnathidae > Nerophis > Nerophis ophidion. The sequence goes on from NC_084627.1 coordinate 29,937,415, forward strand.
CAAATCAATGCAATATTTATATATGGGGTGTTATGGGCTAGGAACAGAAGACTAGTTTCAACTCGGAGAGAGAGGCAGAGCTTGAATTGTAGTTTGGTTGACACCGTGTATTAGAGAATTAGTGATGGAAAGCAAATATATACACACAATGAGTTGAACGGCCATTCAAAATGAAAGTAATTTGAAGAAAAAACGACAAATACTATATACATATATATACAATTCCATTTAAACCAATCAGTGTCTCTGGATCTTGTTCAAATCTCAGCTCAGACTTAATAATTCTTGGAAAAAGGATGGCAGTACAGTACATGTGATGCAGGTAAAGGTGAAAATTGTAAAGGTTTGGCCCGAGAGCCTACTACCAGCCCAGACAAAGCAGGTGGGGGGGGTTCCTGTCTGGAATCTTCCAAAACTGATCCCTGGACTCGATGCTACTTTTCCTTAGCTTGCCAATAAAAAGAGAAGCCTGGCCTGTGTAAGAGCCAGGACCATTCTTATAAATCCACTTGTTCACAATATATCTTCACTAAATAACACTAATTGCATTACCAAAGTATTCATAATATATATTCAATGATTTCTAGTTCTTTCCTTAATATTGTACAATATGAATCAATTACCATGTCAGAATCACAATAAGCAATACAATGCTAAACTAACAATTAGCAGCATAATTATGACCTATACAAAGCAGTCAGTCAACTAAACTTGCTTATTATCTAAACACATATAAAAGTACATTCAGTAAACAAATGTGATCATTAGTTTAGGTCATAAACCTTTTCTATGGACGATTGAGACTATGCCACAAAGACTGTTGCAATGAAGAAAGATTAATGCTTCAAGTGCTATTGTCATCAATATGGACTCACCAACTCAGCTTCTACAGTCAAACACAGCTTAATGACAAAAAGAAATCCAGCGCTGCTAGTTGGCTCTGTAAAGTTACAAATATGCATGTAGTTTAAAATCCGTCAGCACAATAATTCAGGTGAAAACGAGGATTAAAACCTACCTCGCGCAAAAACAAAAACGATCTCCTCACGTCCGGTCTACTGGCTACATCCTGCTACCGGCTTATAAGCACTACTAATTGGACCGCGGCGGTCACGTGACGAGGGAGAGTAGGCTGAGCTCCCAAAGAGTAAATCAGTACCAGTCACTTCCTGCTACCAGCATATAACTAAAGCTGGTTGGACTGTGGCGGTCACGTGACAAGGAAGAGCGCAAAGAGTAAAAAGAAAGGCAAGAGCCTAATAGTCTCCGCAAAGGTATGTGTGTATTTGGCACATGCGTTACACAATGACATTGCCGCCACACTTTTTTTTTTACTATCTATTGCATTGGTAATTTATTCTGTAATTTCAATTAAAGCCATTGAAGTTGAAACATGAGCTCTGTATCCATATTGTTTCTCTTCGAGTTTTCTATTTTTATTTGTGAAACTCTGTAATCTGTTATTGAACAGTTTTTCAATGATTTTAGAGAATTGTGGAAGTAAAGTAACAGGTCTATAATTTGTAAATTGATGTTTGTATCCAGTCTTATAAATTGGTGCAACTTTAGCTATTGTCATTTTGTCTGGAAATGTACCTGTTTGAAATGATAGTTAGCTAATATATACTAATGGTCCTGAGATCTCTTCAATAACCATTTTATCGTTTCCATATAAATTCCGTTACAATCAGTTGAAGTCTTAGATTCACATTTTTTCATGATTATAACCATTTCCTCCTGTGTCACATTACTGAGGAACATAGAATTGGGATTTCGCTCAATGGTATCATTATAGTCCTCAATTGGAACTGGGTCTGGAATCCTTTCTACCGATTTTGGTCCAATATTTACAAAGCAATTACTGAAGTTTTCAACTACTTCCTTTATGTGGTCATTATATTTTATTTACGTCTAAGAAGTATTGGGGGTAATCCCTCTTAGTGCCATTTTCAATAATGCTATTGAGGATAACCCATGTTGCTCTCATATTATTTTTGTTCCTGTCCAATAATTCACTGTAATATTATTTTCTACATGATCATAGTATGTTTGTCATCTTGATTTTATACTTTGCGTACTTAATTTCTGCCTCTGTAGTTCTTTGTGCTATACATTTTCTATATAGTATTTTCTTCTTCTTACAAGCATTTTTTAGTCCTTTTGTCTTCCATAGTTGATTATTCTTTCTCTGCTTACTGCTGGGTTGTTTCCATGCACAATGTTTGTCATAAAGTATTATGAACCTGTTTAATAAATGTTCATAGGTTTCATCAACCTCTTTTTCATTGTACACATTGTCCCAATCTTGCTTTTGTAGCTCAATTTTGAAAGCAATCATTCTCTTCTCTTCTTTTAGTTTCCATCCTATATTGTAAAAACTGGCAGATGATCACTAACGTTGGTTATAAGTAGACTACTTGTAGTGTTATTATCAAAATCATTGGTAAAAATATTATCAATAAGTGTGGCACAGTGTCCTGTGATTCTGCTTGGCTTTGTGATTTTAGGATTTAAACTGATGTTGTACATTGTATCAATGAAGTCATCAATAGACTTTTGCTTGTAAGGGTTCAAAAAGTCAATATTAAAGTCACCGCATAAGAAAATTATTTTTTTACCATTGTCCATGTTGCCTTGATCCACTCTTCAAATGTTTCTATACTTGGCTTAGGTGATCTATATAGACAACTGATGAACATGTTTTTGCTTTTTTCCTGACATATTTCAATGGTTATACATTCTAAGACAGGGGTCTCAGACACGCGGGCCAATTGCGGCCCGCGAGACGTTATTTTGCGGCCCGCACCTTGATATGTAAATTTAGTGTTACTGTGGCCCGCGAGTTTTATATGAATGGCGCTTGACAGCGTCATATTTGCTATAATTACCAACCCTCCCGAATTTTCCGGGAGACTCCGCAATTTCAAGGCAATCATTCAAGGGTAATCATTCTTGCGAACATCTGTCAGTTTTCACCCAAACAACAATGTTCAAAGGGTGCCGTGTTGACACTGCCTTTGACGCCCTCTACATCTTGTACTACAGCATACCATTCCAGACATTTCTGTATTTGGCTTTTATGAACACAAGTCATAGCATCCAACTTTTCATCAAACATACAGCATACAGTCTCAGCCACATGTTCTTTTAGGTTTCTGCAAACACGTGCCAGTGACTGCAAGGCGTACTTACAGGTCACACTGATGGTGGCTGTATAAACAAGTTTATCTATGTTACAAGTGTGCGCCACACTGTGAACACACACCAAACAAGAATGACAAACACATTTCGGGAAAACATCCGCACTGCAACACAACATTAACACAACAGAACAAATACTCAGAATCCCATGCAGCCCTGACTCTTCCGGGCTACCACCAAACCCCGCCTACCAACTCTGCCTCCCCCCCCCTGCGTCAGTGGAGCATTAGGGCTGCAAGGTGTGACCTGCATGGCTGTTGATCAAGTATGTCTTGCAGTCACTCACGTGTATCACCCAAAGAGTTTTGCTGTATATATCAAGGCCGGCACACTTTAAATATGTTGTTAAGTCGATAGCAATGACATGTAGTAAAAGGCGGTAAAGGCAGCGCTAACACGGAACCCTTATGGTATTGTTAACTGGGTGTAAATCAGGCCTAATATTTGGACAACGCTTACCCCGGGAAATTGTCGGGAGATGCACTTATATTCGGGTGTCTGTCACGGCCAGGGCACATTCCAATGCGTCCTCATCTGTGCCTCATGACGAGCGCCCCGCAGGCCACGCCTACATGCGCTCTCTCAGCTGACAGCACGCTCGGACACGCCCTGCTCGCCCCGAGAGCAGCACGCCCACGCAGCTACAAGCCTGCAGACGATTGCCTTTTGACACACCTGGAATTGATGAGGGCGACCTGCTTAAAAGACCAGTGGACCCAGGGATCCTCGCGGGAACTTAGTTTTCCATGGTGTACCTGTTTTCCATCCGTTGCCCTGGATTTTCGACTGCCTCCCTCGTTCCTCGACTCCCCATTCGCCCCACGACTCGGATGCCTCTCTCTCGCCCCGGATCCTGCCTGCCCCATGGACTTCCTCGTTCCTTTGCTCTCGTCAACACTTTGGTAACACACACTTCCATTAAATTCTACACAAAGTTTTACACCATACACTCTTGAGTTTTTGTCACACTTCATTCCCTTAATTTATTTGTTAGTATTGTTTATTATTCTTATTATGTGTATATTTACCATATATTTAATCAATTATTGTACATACCTCCCCCTGGTGTCAGTCTGCCGTCATATCACCTTAGTAAACATAAAAGTGTCTCCTGGAAAAATGGGGAGAATCGACTAGTACGTTGCTAGGGTGGGTAAGACGTTCAAAGAAGGGGAAACCATTAAACGTGCATGTTGGAAATTTTAAGTAATCTTCTCTTACGGCTCAACCTCACCCAGTGTCTGCATCCAGTGACCCCTAGGCATATTGAGTTTGAGACCCCTGTGCTAAGATATTATCAATAGCAAATAACTTGTTTTTTTTAACCACTTTGTAGTTCAGGTTCTTCATCAGTACACAGCTACTCCTCCTCCATTTTTGTTGGTTCTGTTGATGTAGTTTAGTTCATATCCTTCCCGATCAAAATCTATTAATTTTTTATCATCAATCCATGTTTCTGTGACAGCGATCACTTTGAAGGGTTTGTTGATGTGTTCCAAAAAGTTCTTAATGTTGTTGTAGGTTGCATACAAACTTCTGCTATTAAAATGAATAATTGACAATTTGTAATCACATTTAATGTTACTATTATAGTGCTCATATGTATAATAAAACAATTATTACCGATGTGGGAGAAAACATTTGTATCTGGATCTATATCATTTTCCAAATCCTGGTTTTTGTGATCTTTGTTGCAGAAGTTTTTTAGTTTCATATTTTCTTGTTCAACAATCGTTGATGTTGTTTCAATAACCTCTTTAGGTGTAGGTGGATGCAATCCTGAATCTATGTCTTCTTGTTTAGTCGTCCCTTGGAACAAAGTAGTGTTGATTTTGAATTTAGGTGATTGTTTTCTGTCAGAGTCCATTAACATCATTGTTTTGGAAGCTGTGTAAACTTAAACAAATGCCCAGGTCCTTGATGTCATGGACAACAAGTACTCTTGCTTCTGGACCTCCATTCAGCTTGATTTAGATTTTACAATTGGCGCTCCAAGTTCCCTGGATTTTCTCTGCTTTCGGTATACAAATACAAAAAAATGGGTTTTACTCATAATGGCAGTAAAACTGCCGCACTCAATGTGACAGTTATTTAAACATAATTCCTAAACCATATCATAAATTGATTAACGTGGACTTAAACAAGTTGAAAAATGTATTCGGGTGTTACCATTTAGTGGTCAATTGTAAGGAATATGTACTGTACTGTGCAATCCACTAAAACATGTTTCAATCAATCAATGCATGAAAATGGCTAATAATGCCTGAAATAATGCACCCTTGTGAGTGTTACTTGGAATATATGCTTTTTTTTAGGCTTGCATACACAAAAAGTTTTTTTTTAACTCAATATGACATAAATGTTCTTAGAATCCTGAGATAATGCAAAAAAAGCAATGAAAATTTATTCAAACACAACTCCTAAACCAAACATGAAAAATGTCTAAAAATTACTGTAATATTGAATATATGTGAGTTTTACTCGAATCAGTTGTTTTTGTAAGGTTTGCAAATACAAAAAATAGGTTTTACTCAATATGACAGTTAATTAAACATAACTCCTACACCACACATGCAAAATGGCTAATAATGCCTAGATAAATGAATCTTTGTGATTTTTAATGGAAACAAATATTCTGTAAGGTTTGCAAAGACACAAATTATTGTTTTTACTCAATATGATAGTATAACTGTCATATTAAATCTGAAGGTAATATAAACATAACTCCTAAACCCAATATGAATTATGTCAAAAAATGCCTGTAATATTGTATTTATCTGATATTTACTCGAATCAGTTGTTTTTGTAAGGTTTGCAAAAACAAACATTAGGTTTTACTCACTATGACAGTATATTATCACACTCAATAAGACATTTATTTAAACACAACTCTTAAACCACACATGCAAAATGGCTAATGTTGCCTGGAGAAATGTATATTTGTAAGTTTTACTACGAAAATTATATTTTTTAAGGTTTGCAAAGACTCAAGTTAGTTTTTTTTACTCAATATGACAGTATAACTCTCATACTAAATCCATCCATCAATCCATTTTCTTCCGGGTATCCGAGGTTGGGTTGCGGGGGCAGCAGCCTAAGCAGAGAAACCCAGACTTCCCTCTCCCCAGCACCTTCATCCAGCTATATCAGTTATACTGTCATATTCAGTAAAAAAAACAAACAAAAAAACTTGTGTCTTTGCAAAACTTACGAAAGATAATTTTTCTTGTAAAACTAACAAAGGTACATTTCTCCAGGCATTATTAGCCATTTTTCATGTGTTGTTCAGGTGCTATATTTGAGTGTGGCAAGCTAAGATGGCGGCCCCCGGACGGGCTGCGACATCGCGGAGCTCTTGCTAAAGATGAAACATTTGGCAGAAATACCGGACAATTCTGCAAACTTCATGGCTGGCTCACATCGTGGTCACTCAGTGATCACTTACAACCGCCAGACACTTCTGGATGTGGACAGATCGGGCCGTTTTGGACTGAGAGACACGTGCTTGCTAGACCTGTTAACTAGCACGGGACTACTTCGGCGGCTACATCCAGCGGCCTGTGAAGCAAGGGAGTATAGTAGCAGCAGTTCTACTGAGGTGGCAAACTATGATGCGTTCAGTTTATCAAAGCAACAAAGAAACAATGGGAAAATTCCCGTCGCATCAATTCCTAGATATGGTCGTAATTATACTAAATGCACTGGGCATAATAAACACAACATTATTGATATTGCTAATACGGATAATTTAATCAAAAATTCCCTAAAACAGCCCACTACCTAAAATATAGGTTTTTTAAACTTAAGATCATTGTCTCCGAAAATGTTGTTAGTTAATGATATCATCAGAGACAACAATCTTAACGTCATCGGTCTCAGCGAAACCTGGCTTAAACCAAACGACTTATTTGCGCTAAATGAGGCATGTCCTCCTAACTTTACACATGCGCATATTGCCCGTCCGCTTAAAAGGGGTGGGGGGGTCGCACTAATATACAACGAAAACTTTAACCTTAGTCCTAACATAAATAATAAATATAAATCGTTTGAGGTGCTTACTATGAGGTCTGACACACCGCTGCCTCTACTCCTGACTGTTATCTACCGCCCCCCAGGGCCCTATTCGGACTTTATCAAAGAATTCTCAGAGTTCGTTGCTGATCTAGTGACGCACGCCGATAATACAATTATAATGGGGGACTTTAATATCCATATGAATACCCCATCGGACCCACCGTGCGTAGCACTCCAGACTATAATTGATAGCTGTGGTCTTCCCCAATAATAAATGAACCCACGCATTGCAACGGTAATACGATAGACCTAGTGCTTGTCAGGGGTATCACCGTTTCCAAAGTTACGATACTCCCGTATACTAAAGTATTGTCCGATCATTACCTTATAAAATTCGAGGTTCAGAAGCACGTTCGTCAAACTAATAATAATAATAACTGCTATAGCAGCCGCAACATTAATACAGCCACAACGACAACTTTTGCTGACCTACTGCCCTCGCTAATGGCACTATTCCCAAAAGTATGTGGGCTTTATTGATAACCTCATTAACAACTTTAACAACACCCTGCGCGAAACCGTTGATAACATAGCACCGCTGAAATTAAAAAAGGCTCCAAAAAAACGTACCCCGTGGTTTACAGAAGAAACTAGAGCTCAGAAATTATTATGTAGAAAGCTGGAACGTAAATGGCGTACGACTAAACTTCAGGTGCACCATCAAGCATGGAGTGATAGTTTAATAACTTATAAACGCAAGGTTACCTTAGCTAAAGCTAAATATTACTCAAATCTTATCCACCGTAATTAAAACGATCCTAAATTTTTGTTTAGTACGGTAGCATCGCTAACCCAACAAGGGACCCCTTCCAGTAGCTCCACCCACTCAGCTGATGACTTTATGCAATTCTTTAATAAGAAAATTGAAGTCATTATAAAGGAGATTAAAGACAATGCGTCCCAGCTACAACTGGGTCCTATTAACACAGATACGATTGTAGATACGGTGGATACTGCCCTCCAAAATAGTTTCTCTCGTTTTGAGGAAATAACATTAGAGGAATTGTTACAACGTGTAAATGGAATAAAACAAACAACATGTTTACTTGACCCTCTTCCTGGGAAACTTATCAAGAAGCTCTTTGTATTATTAGGTCCATCAGTGCTAAATATTATGAGCTTATCACTTTCCTCTGGCACTGTTCCCCTAGCATTCAAAAAAGTGGTTATTCATCCTCTCCTTAAAAGACCTAACCCCGATCCTGACCTCATGGTAAACTACCGACCGGTGTCTCACCTTCCCTATATTTCAAAAATCCTCGAAAAAATTGTTGCGGAGCAATTAAATGAACACTTAGCGTCTAACAATCTATGTGAAACCTTTCAATCCGGTTTCTGGGCAAATCACTCTACGGAGACACCCCTCGCAAAAATGACTAATGATCTATTGCTAACGATGGATTCTGATGCGTCATCTATGTTGCTGCTCCTCGATCTTAGCGCTGCTTTCGATACCGTCGATCATAATATTTTATTAGAACGTATCAAAACACGAATTGGTATGTCAGACTTAGCCCTGTCTTGATTTAACTCTTATCTTACTGATAGGATGCAGTGCGTCTCCCATAACAATGTGGCCTCGGACTACGTTAAGGTAACGTGTGGAGTTCCCCAGGGTTCGGTCCTTGGCCCTGCACATATACAAGCTGCCGCTAGGTGACATCATACGCAAATACGGTGTTAGCTTTCACTGTTATGCTGATGACACCCAACTCTACATGCCCCTAAAGCTGACCAACACGCCGGATTGTAGTCAGCTGGAGGCGTGTCTTAATGAAATTAAACAATGGATGTCCGCTAACTTTTTGCAACTCAACGCCAAAAAACGGAAATGCTGATTATCGGTCCTGCTAGACACCAACCTCTATTTAATAATACAACTTTAACATTTGACAACCAAACAATTAAACAAGGCGACTCGGTAAAGAATCTTGGTATTATCTTCGACCCAACTCTCTCGTTTGAGTCACACATTAAGAGCGTTACTAAAACGGCCTTCTTTCATATCCGTAATATCGCTAAAGTTCGCTCCATTCTGTCCACTAAAGACGCTGAGATCATTATCCACGCGTTTGTTATGTCTCGCCTCGATTACTGTAACGTATTATTTTCGGGTCTCCCCATGTCTAGCATTAAAAGATTACAATTGGTACAAAATGCGCCTGCTAGACTTTTGACAAGAACAAGAAAGTTTGATCACATTACGCCTATACTGGCTCACCTGCACTGGCTTCCTTTGCACTCAAGATGTGACTTTAAGGTTTTACTACTTACGTATAAAATACTACACGGTCTAGCTCCATCCTATCTTGCCGATTGTATTGTACCATATGCGTTCAAAGGACTGCGGCTTATTAGTGATTCCCAAAGCTCAAAAAAAGTCTGCGGGCTATAGAGCGTTTTCATTTCGGGCTCCAGTACTCTGGAATGCCCACCCGGTAACAGTTCGAGATGCCACCTCAGTAGAAGCATTTAAGTCTCACCTTAAAACTCATTCGTATACTCTAGCCTTTAAATAGACTCCCTTTTTGGACCAGTTGATCTGCCGTTTCTTTTCTTTTTCTCCCATGTCCCACTCTCCCTTGTCGAGGGGGTCCGGTCCGATCCGTTGGCCATGTACTGCTTGCCTGTGTATCGGCTGGGGACATCTCTGCGCTGCTGATCCGCCTCCGCTTGGGATGGTTTCCTGCTGGCTCCGCTGTGAATGGGACTCTAGCTGCTGTGTTGGATCCGCTTTTGATCCATTATGGACTGAACTTTCACAGTATCATGTTAGACCCGCTCGACATTCATTGCTTTCGTCCTCTCCAAGGTTCTCATAGTCATCATTGTCACCGACGTCCCACTGGGTCATCATTGTTACCAACGTCCCACTGGGTGTGAGTTTTCCTTGCCCTTATGTGGGCCTACCGAGGATGTCGTAGTGGTTTGTGTTGTGGTTTGTGCAGCCCTTTGAGACACTAGTGATTTAGGGCTATATAAGTAAACATTGATTGATTGATTGATATATTGTCATAGTAAGTAAAACCTATTTTTTGTATTTGCAAACCTTACAAAAACAACTGATTCTATTAAAACTCACATAAATATAACATTACAGGCATTTTTCGACATAATGCATGTTTGGTTTTGAAATTATGTTTATATATAGTAATGTCATATTGAGTAAAAAAATAACGAACTTGTGTCTTTACAAACCTTGCAAAATATATTTTTGTAGTACAACTCACAAAGATACATTTATCTAGGCATTATTAGCCATTTTGCATATGTGGTTTAAGAGTTATGTTTAAATAACTGTCTTATTGAGTGTGGCAGTATACTGTCATAGTAAGTGAAATCCAATTTATATATTTGCAAACCTTACAAAAACCACTGATTCTAATAAAACTCAAATATATACAATATTACAGGCATTTTTCTACAAAATGCATGTTTGGTTTTGGAGTTCAAATTTAGTATGAGTTGTACTGTCATGATAAGTGAAAAAACTAACTTGTGTCCTTGCAAACATTGCAAAATGTTTGTTTCCATCAAAACTTACATAGATACATTTATTTAGGCAGTATAAGACATTTTGCATGTGTGGTTTAGGAGTTATGTTTCAATAACTGTCATATTGAGTGTGAGAGTATATTGTCACAGTGAGTAAAACCTAATTTTTGTATTAGCAATTCTTACAAAAAAACAGATTCTACTGAAACCTTCATGTATTCAATAGTACAGGCATTTTTAGACAGTTTGCATGTTTGGTTTTGGAGTTATGTTTATGTAACTTACATATTTAGTATGTCAGTTATACTGTCATATTCAGTAAAAAAACTAAATTGTGTCTTTACAAACCTTACAAAACTAACAAAGATACATTTCTCCAGGCATTATTAGCCATTTTGCACATGTTGTTTAGGAGTTATGTTTAAATAACTGTCATATAGGGTGTCGCAGTATACAGTCATGGTGAGTAAAACCTTATTTTTGTAAATGCAAACCTTACAAAAACAACTAGTAGAACTCACATGGATACAATATTACAGGCATTTTTAGACATAATGCATGTTTGGTTTTGGAGTTATGTTTGTAAAAGTTTTATACATAGTATGACAGTTATAGTTTCATATTCAGTAAAAAACAAACATAAAACTTCTGTCTTTGCAAACCTTATAAAAAATATTTTTTGTAGTAAAACTCACAAAGATACATTCATCCAGTTATTTTTGTGGGTTCTTCCGAGGATGTTGTAGTCGTAATGGTTTGTACAGTCCTTTGAGACATTTGTGATTTAGGGATATATAAATAAACATTGATTGATTGCTTGATTTTTTTAGCCATTTTTCATGTGTGGTTTAAGAGTTATGTTTAAATAAAAGTTTTATTGAGTGAGTATACTGTCATAGTGAGTAAAAAACACATTTTTTGTCTTTGCAAACCTTACAAAAACAACTGATTCTAATGAAACTCAAATAAATACAATCATACAGGCATTTTTAGACATAATGCATGTTTGGTTTTGGAGTTATGTTTATATAACTTTCAGATTTCACTTCCGTTGTGTCCTGAGCAAGACACTTCACCCTTGCTCCTGATGGGTGCTGGTTAGCGCCTTGCATGGCAGCTCCCTCCATCAGTGTGTGAATGTGTGTGTGAATGGGTAAATGTGGAAGTAGTGTCAAAGTGCTTTGAGTACCTTGAAGGTAGAAAAGCGCTATACAAGTACAACCCATTTATCATTTTTTTTATTTATTTATTTAGTATGACAGTTTTACTGTCATAATGAGTAAAAAAAAAACTAATTTGTGTCCTTGCAAACATTACACAATTTTGTTTTCCATTAAGACTCACTAATCCAGGCATTGTTAGCCATTTTGCATTTGTGGTTTAAGAGTTATGTTTAGGGCTTCACGGTGGCAGAGGGGTTAGTGCGTCTGCCTCACAAAATTGGCCCTAGTGTGTGAATGTGAGTCCGAATGTTGTCTGTCTATCTATGTTGGCCCTGCGATGAGGAGGCGACTTGTCCAGGGTGGACATCGCCCTCTGCCGAGTGTAGCTGAGATAGGCACCAGCGCCCACCGCGACCCCAAATAGAATAAGCGGTAAGAAATGGATGGATGGATGAATCCATCCATCCATTTCATCCATGGATGGATGAAGTTATGTTTAAATGACTGTCTTAATGAGTGTGACGTGAGTAAAACCTAATTTTTTTTCTTGCAAACCTTACAAAAATCCATTTTTCTAGTCAAACTTAATTAAATACAACAATTCAATTATTTTTAGAAAGATTGCATGATTGGTTTTGGAGTTATGTTTATATATCTTTCATATTTACTATATCAGTTATACTGTCATATTCAGCAAAAAAAAACAACAAAAAAAACAATTTTGTGTCTTTGTAATCCTTACAAAAAATATTTTTTGTAGTAAAACTCCCAAAGATACATTCATCAAGGCATTGTTAGCCATTTTGCATGTGTGGTTTAAGAGTTATGTTTAAATAAAACTCTTAATGAGTGTGACAGTAAACTGTCATAGTGAGTGAAACCTAATTTTTGTCCTTGCAAACATTACAAAAACAGCTGATTCTAGTAAAACTAAAAAAAATACAATTATACAGGCATTTTTCGACATAATGCATGTTTGGTTTTGGAGTTATGTTTATATAACTTTCAGATTTAGTATTACAGTTATACTGTCAAATTGAGTAAAAAAAACGTACTCGTGTCCTTGCAAACATTACACAATATTTTTTTCCATTAAAACTCACATTGATACACTAATCCAGGCATTATTAGCCATTTTGCATTTGTGGTTTAAGAGTTATGTTTAAATGACTGTTTTATTGAGTGGGACAGTTATAGTGACTAAAACCTAATGTTTGTACTTGCAAACCTTACAAAAATACCTTTTTGTAGTCAAAGTCAAATAAATACGACATTTCAGTCATTTTTAGACATAATGCATGTTTGGTTTTGGAGTTATGTTTGTATAACTTTCAGATTTAGAATGTCAGTTACACTTTCGTATTTAGTAAAAAAAAAAACTTTTGACATTGCAAACATTACAAAACATTTGTTTCCGTTGAGACTTACATAGAAACATTTATCCAGGCCTTATTAGCCATTTTGCTTGAGTGGTTTAGGAGTTATGTTTAAATAACTGTCATAGTGAATAAAACCAATTTTTTGTATTTGCAAACCTTACAAAATCAACTGATTCTATTAAAACTCACATAGACACAATATTACAGGCATTTGTAGATATAATGCATGATTGGTTTTGGAGTTATGTTTATATAAGATTCATACATAGTATGACAGTTCTACTGTCATATTGAGTAAAAAAACTTACATTTGTCTTTGCAAACCTTACAAAACATATTTTTTGTAGTACAACTCACAAATATTCATTTATCCAGGCATTATACATCATACAGGCACCTACTCAGTGGCTAGTGGTTAGAGTGTCCGCCCTGAGATCGCCCCGGCCAAGTCATACCAAAGACTATAAAAAATGGGACCCCTCTTGACACTCAGCATCAAGGGTTGGAATCACCAAATATAATTCCCGGGCGCGGCCACCGCTGCTGCTTACTGCTCCCCTCGCCCTTTAGGAGGTGATCAAGGGTGATGGGTCGAATGCAGAGAATAATTTCGCCACACCTAGTGTGTGTGACAATCATTAGTACTTTAACTTTACTTTATTATTAGCCATTTTGCATGTGTGGTTTAGGAGTTATGTTTAAATAACTGTCATATTGAGTGTGACAGTTTGTTGAGTGAGTAAAAAACAATTTTTTTTGGTTTAGATTTTTTGCTATATATTTTTTTTGATTCTAGTAAAACTCATATAGATAGAACTTCCGGTCTGATGAGGTAGGGGACAGACGTGCGAGAGGAGGGCCCCGGTCAAACCTTTCATTAACTCTTTAAGTCTAACTACTTTACGGTGTTTTTTATTTTTTTGGGCTGACGCACCCTTTTTTTTGTGCGAAATACTGTTGTTATTGCAACACAATGAGCAACTCGAAGACAAAACCGACAACAGCAACAATTTGAGCAGCGAGCGTCTCTGCTAAGCTAGCTAACATGGCGGCCGCTGCAGCTTCAGGGTCAGAAGACAAGAGGGCCAAACTCCAGGGTCAATCTGACCCAGTCACCAAGAACGACATCGAGGCTCTCCTCAATAAACAGCGCGATAGCTTCAAGGCTGATATGACTTTTTTGATTCAACAGTCGACTGAGTCCCTGAAGCAGTCAGTCGATTCATTGGGACAACAGGTGACGTAATTTAACAGCCATCTGACTAAAACCGAAGTCACAGTGGGTGAAAAGTTTGAAAAACTCACCGAGATGGAAGCCGCTGTGAAGTCTCTACAGTCCCAAACTACGGTGCTCCTGGAACGAGTAGACGACCTCGAGAACCGGTCCCGCCGCTCTAATTTGAGAATTATCAACATCCCGGAGGGAAGCGAGAAAAAACAGGATCCAACCAAATTTGCGTCTTACTTGCTAAAGGCGATAACGGGTCCTGATGTTTTCAGCAGCCCACCGGAGATAGAGAGAGCTCACCGCTCCCTCGGCCCCAGACCACTGGATGCTGGCGCCGTAAAACCGCGGACCTTCATCGTTAAATTTCTCCGTTTCCAGGAGAAAGAAAAAGTCCTCAGATGGGCCAGACAACACAAGCTGGATTACCGCGGCACCGAGCTGAGAGTTTACCCGGACATCAGCCCTGCTTTGGCCAAGAAACGAGCTGTTTCAACCCTGTCAAAAATATGCTCTACCTGAAAGGAATAAAGTTCCGCTTGCTGCATCCCGCCCGTCTCCAGGTGTCCTTCAGAAATGAAAACTTGTACTTTGATTCTCCACAAAAAGCCCAGGACTTCCACGAAGAGCGCATCGCTCCCACAGATTAGTGGAAGATGACTTTGTATAGAAGGCGTTTCAGGCCAAAAGTACGTTGACGAGGACATTAACGGGTGCGTCAGAAAAACAATGGACATTGTTTATTCAGGCTTGCAGGCAACTAATCATCCTGTTGTGCAACTTATTTGAGGTATGGTTATATTTGTCGGTCAATTTTTGCACTGCAACTTTTCTATTTTTTTTCAAAATTTTTTCTTTTTTCCTTAAAAGTTATGACTAACTTAAACATTATAAATTGGAATTTTTATTTCTCTATTTTATCTAATTTTTTCAGTCTGAAACGGTCACTTACCATGGGCTACTTATTATTATTATTATTATTATCATCATTTATTTATCTATTTATTTATTTATCTATTTTATTTTATTCAAGGGAGTAGAAAAAAAATGTTTTTTTTGTTTTTGTTTTTTTTCTCTCCCATTATTATTTTCTGTATATAATTTTGCTGCCAATATGGTGCTTATTCCTATTTAAGTGGCACCTACTCTACATTATAGACACACTTGCAGATACAGGAGCCCTATCTGCTCGGTGATATTAGTGCACAGATTAATGTTATACGGAAGTAACAGAGTTTATGGAGTCCCGCTGCTAGTTCTAGTTCTTAGAACAAGCTTAGGGTGGTTTAGGAGTGTTTATTTGTTCTCTGTTTCTATGGGTTTTGTTTTGGGGTTTTTGTGTGTTAGGTCCGACAAATTTGTTTTTTTTCTTAGTCCTGTCTGTATGTTAATTCCACTTCCTTCTACAAGGCATTGTGTCATCTCACCATATTTTTTACAAATGTGATTATGGCTAATACAAACAAAAAAGGGTTATCTTGCTTGAGATTTGTTTCTTGGAACGTTAAAGGGATCAACGGCCCAGTGAAAAGAGGTAGAGTATTTTCCCATTTAAAACACCTTAAAACGGAAATTGCTTTCCTACAAGATGACAACATCTCTTGATAAAATCAGAGGGGAATTGGGAAGAAGAGCTTGGCAGATCCATAGATGATGGAGATTGAGATTCTGCCTTTACCCAAATTGAGCAGGATGTACAACAGTACATCCTGTTCAAGGCTTAATTTAATACAATTTAAGGTTGTCCACCGTATTTATTTCACTAATTCCAAACTCTCCAAAATATATCCCAATATCTCGGATACTTGTAACAGATGTCACATGTCACCTGCAAACATGACGCACATGTTTTGGTCTTGTCCCTTTTGCTGGATTATTGGACAACTATTTTCAAACACCTTCAATCAATCAATCAATCAATGTTTACTTATATAGCCCTAAATCACTAGTGTCTCAAAGGGCTGCACAAACCACCACGACATCCTCGGTAGGCCCACATAAGGGCAAGGAAAACTCACACCCAGTGGGACGTCGGTGACAATGATGACTATGAGAACCTTAGAGAGGAGGAAAGCAATGGATGTCGAGCGGATCTAACAGGATACTGTGAAAGTTCAATCCACAATAGATACAACACAGTCGCGAGAGTCCAGTCCAAAGAGGATCTAAGACACAGCAGCGAGAGTCCCGTTCACAGCGGAGCCAGCAGGAAACCATCCGAAGCGTAGGCGGACCAGCAGCGCAGAGATGTCCCCAGCCGATACACAGGCGAGCAGTACATGGCCACCGGATCGGACCGGACCCCCTCCACACGGGAGAGTGGGACATAGAAGAAAAAGAAAAGAAACGGCAGATCAACTGGTCTAAAAAGGGAGTCTATTTAAAGGCTAGAGTATACAAATGAGTTTTAAGGTGAGACTTAAATGCTTCTACTGAGGTGGCATCGCGAACTGTTACCGGGAGGGTATTCCAGAGTACTGGAGCCCGAACGGAAAATGCTCTATAGCCCGCAGACTTTTTTTGGGCTTTGGGAATCACTAATAAGCCGGAGTCCTTTGAACGCAGATTTCTTGCCGGGACATATGGTACAATACAATCGGAAAGATAAGATGGAGCTAGACCGTGTAGTATTTTATACGTAAGTAGTAAAACCTTAAAGTCACATCTTAAGTGCACAGGAAGCCAGTGCAGGTGAGCCAGTACAGGCGTAATATGATCAAACTTTCTTGTTCTTGTCAAAAGTCTAGCAGCCGCATTTTGTACCAACTGTAATCTTTTAATGCTAGACATGGGGAGACCCGAAAATAATACGTTACAGTAGTCGAGGCGAGACGTAACAAACGCATGGATAATGATCTCAGCGTCTTTAGTGGACAGAATGGAGCGAATTTTAGCGATGTTACGGAGATGAAAGAAGGCCGTTTTAGTAACGCTTTTAATGTGTGCCTCAAAGGAGAGAGTTGGGTCGAAGATAATACCCAGATTCTTTACCGTGTCGCCTTGTTTAATTGTTTGGTTGTCAAATGTTAGAGTTGTATTATTAAATAGAGTTCGGTGTCTAGCAGGACCGATAATCAGCATTTCCGTTTTTTTGGCGTTGAGTTGCAAAAAGTTAGCGGACATCCATTGTTTAATTTCATTAAGACACGCCTCCAGCTGACTACAATCCGGCGTGTTGATCAGCTTTAGGGGCATGTAGAGTTGGGTGTCATCAGCATAACAGTGAAAGCTAACACCGTATTTGCGTATGATGTCACCTAGCGGCAGCATGTAGATGCTGAAGAGTGCAGGGCCAAGGACCGAA